>NC_040906.2:93952625-94261747 GCF_004126475.2 Phyllostomus discolor | reverse complement strand
ATCCAATATTTTAACAAAAATTACACATAGTGAAATCAGATAAGTTAATCTTAATATCAGAAGAAGTAGTGCTTCTTGCATAGATAAATTGTATGCATAGAAATTTCACTTGAACATAATAGAGCTTTTCTGCCAATATGTAATTTATCATCCTTTTACTGGGCAAACATCTCCATATGCTTTGCTCTCAGGAAGTACTTTTTTTTTCTCAAGGTCCCTATAACGAAGACAAACTTACTACAATATATTGTCTATTAATCCCCAATACCTTGGATTCCACAGGGGGGAAATATAAACCAAAGTCATGGTACTTTCTAAGGAAACAGAACTGTCTTACATTTTTATCTCATTCCCCATGAAGTTTCAGCTTGTAGATTGTGCCTTCCACAGTAATGATTATAGGAACCAATAAAATATTAGCATTTCCCAGACTCTGGAAATAATAGCTGTGTCCTAAAGCAGTCATTTCAATTCCCTGGACATAGTTTATGTTCTATAAAATATTACATATAGCTTATCTACAAGCTATAGAGGTCACATACCTCTTGCCTTACTGAAATGGTCATTTTAGTAAGAAGCCCAGCCTTTGGTCCTTGACCTAGGATATCTTTAAGGGTATATTTAGGCAAGGTATCTCTGATCCTTTATCTCAGGCATGCTTTAAAGCTGCTTTGCCTTGACTTTTTCACAGAGCTTACCTGATCAAGCATTGTTCTTTTAGTTAAGTACATGACAATATGTGAGAGTCTATCTTTTGAAGGTTTTCTCAAGGACAACTTTGGCACCTTTAAAAATGATAGTTGGATAACCTCAGCTGGTGTGGCTCAGTGGATTGAGTGTTGGCCTGAGAACTAAAGGGTGGCAGGTTTGATTCCCAGTTTGGGCACATGCCTGGGTTACGGGCCAGGTCCCTGGTGGGGGTTACGTGAGAGGCAACCACACATTGATGTTTTTCTCCCTATCTTTCTCCTTACCTTCCCCTCTCTCTAAAAATAAACAAATAAAATCTAAAAAAGAAAATGATAGTTGGATAAGCCAGACAATGAAAGACAAATACTATATGATCTCACCTATAAGTGGAATCTAAACAACAAAACAAATAAGTGAGCAAAATAGAACCAGAGACATGGAAATAAAGAACTAACTGACAGTGACCACAGGGGTGAGGGGAGGGTGGGGGGAAGGGGAAAGGTCAAGTCAAGGAACACATATAAAGGACCCATGGACAAAGACAACGGGGGGTGGGGTGGGGGCAGCAGGATTGAATGTGGGTGGTGGGGGCTGGGTAGGGCAGGGGAGAGTAATGGGGGGAAAACAGGGCCACCTGTTACTGAACAATGAAAATAAAAGACTTTATCTTCTTAAAAACTACAGATCCATAAAAGCCTTACTCTTGTATAAAAGTCATTCCAAAAATATTCTATTTTAGTAGAGTTATTTACTAATAAATCAGGAATTTCTTCATTGATTTAGTATTTACTTCCACATGCCTTTCTTCTGTACATGCTAAATAGTTCTGTTCTGTGATATTACTTTTGAAACTTTATTTTTTATTTGAAAAATGGCAGTACAAAAATTCTGAAGATATTCAGAATGCACACACACACATTATTTTATACATTAGATGGTGGCCAATAAGTTTATATTGATTTCCGTATTTTAATCATTGTTATATGCCAAAATTCAAGTAATTATAAATTATACTAGGCTTCATTTGAAATGATCAGGAGAATGGATCTTAATTCATAAGTAGAGAATTGCAAGTAGTAAAAAATGATTTTTTAATGTTTTTTTAAGATTGTATTTATTTATTTTTAGAGAGGGAAGGGAGGGAGAAAGAGAGAGAGAGAGAGAAACATCAATGTACAGTTGCTGGGGGTCATGGCTTGCAACCCAGGAATGTAACCTGACTGGGAATAGAACCTGCGACACTTTGGTTCGCAGCCTGTGTTCAATCCACTGAGCTACACCAGCCAGGGCAAAAAATGATTTTTATATTAAATAGTCAACAAGATTATAAACTAAAAAGAGTATATACACCAAGAAAATTATGCTTAAAACCTTGAACTACTGAGGCTTTTCAAGAGTGCTAATGGATATTTGTGATAAATTTTTAGAACTGTAATTTGATTATTATGATATTCTGAGCAATGAAATATATTAGTCAGTTTTTGCTAAAAATAATGCTGCATGACATAACAAGCCATCAAAAACTCAATGACTAACAACAACACAATGTATTCAATGAAATGACTGCATGTGTGGCTTTGTTCCTGTTTTTTGGGTTTATGTATTCTCCATGTAAGTTGCATTTGGGGCCTGATGCTTACCTGGGGAGTGATATTTGCACATATAAAGCCTAGTTTGATGTGGTTCATTATATCAAGTCACATTTAATCATCAAAGCAAGTCACCAGATCAATCCCAAAGTCAGTAATGAGGAGAGGTATACATATGTTGTATACATACCACAATAAAGCCAATTCAAGAGGGGGAAGTTTCAAGATGGGGAAGGAAAGAATTGTGAATAGATGATACTACCTGCCACATGGTATACAGTTGGTTATATTTTGTATCATTTTTGGATGCTTTACATAAACAAACTCAAAATGTACTTTAAGAAGTATAGTAGATGAAGAAGCCATGTATTTGAAAATGATTATTCAGGCAGATGGTGCTATTTCAGTCTGTAAGCTATTTAATGTTTATTCATATGTAGTCTTTGTTTTAAGGTGTGAAGCTCTATTTACTTAATGTATTTTAAAATGTGGATACCCAATTCTAGGCTGTGTAACAGAACAAAAAAAGAAAGGGTATAAGAAAATTATGAATTTAGAAAACACCATTTATGAGATTTATTGGGTGCCAAATGTTCCATCTTACACATTGAACAAAAATAAGCCCTCCTTTCATATGCTTATTATAATTGCATATTGGAATTTACGTGCTGTAAATTACACTTGAGTATTATGACCGTGCACAAAGATGCACTCACGGAGCACTGTAGTGAGTGTGCCACATAGTCCTGTGCCAAATTAGAGCCAACTCTAGGCAACACTGAAAGCAAAATTCAGCCTTGGCAGTTTCACATTGCCCATTTCTCTCATTCAGTACATATCCACTGATGCTCCCAAAGCCTTCACTCTGTTCTTTAGTTTTGGCTTCCCCTAGGTGTACCTGATTCTCTCTTACCTTTATTTAGTCTCCCATCCTATCCATTTTAAACCTTTATTTTATATAGAAAGTTTTATTGAACACTCTTTTAATAAGTAGAAGATGATGGTGGATTTCAATTAGTTTTAATCTTGTAGCACTATAAGAAATAGATATTCATTGCAACCCATGAAACACATACATCTATACACATACATAAAACAAAATTTCTACAAATGATAGTTACCCTTAGTACACATGGTACATTCTGATCTAGTCTATTTCCTTGTGCATAAATACTGGTAGAAGCTCACTAAATCCTACTAGTATGTCTCAACTCACTCTAAAATGCTACTTTAACATTTTTAGGTCCAGCTGATGGCCAGAATTAAAAGACAGAGGAAGAAGAATCCATACATATCATATATACTCTGATATCATCAAATACTAAACAGATGACTCATACCATATGTACTAAATATGTTTATAAAATGAAGAAGCTAATTTTGGTAAAAATAGTAATACCAGACCTCATTAAAGATAAAGAGGTAGGACTTGGATTTCTAATTGGTGTTTCAAGAGGATTAACAGGAGAAAGAATTTTGTTTGATTGGCACGGCTTTCAGCAAGACGTCTTTGGAGACAGCCTATGATTTTATGAGATGGATTAGATACAGTGGTTCTTTTTGTGAATTAGTATAAAATAAACATGAAGTAAAGGATTGTTGCCAACTATGTCTGAACATGAGTTTCAGGTCAAGGACCTTAAAATTTATTCCTTGGGCAATGGGAATTTCTTTGAGTTTCTGATTTGGAGGCTGGAATGATGTAAAAAAAAATGTTTAAAAAGCAGAATTTGGTAGGTGACTTATAGTATGGTCAACTTACCTGCTTTTGTATTTTTGTATATTTTATTAGATTTTCTGATAAACTCTTTGGTGTTGAAGTTGTTAATTGCTGAACAAGATTAATCTGCCACAGCATTCTTAGACTTATAGCATTTTAACAAGAATTAAATTGAGTAGTTTTTACTCTGGTGAAGAGAAACTAGGTACAATATTGAAAAAGTATTCATGGGGATATGGTGTATTCAGCTTTCAGATCATAAGTTTATGCTGCGAATTTTAAATGTTCTGCCCTGGCTGGTATAGCTCAGTGGATGGAGCTCAGGCTTTGAACTAAAGAGTCACCAGTTTGATTCCCAGTCAGGCCATATACCTGGATTTCAGGCCAGGTCCCAGTGGGGGCCACGTGAGAGGCAACCACATACTGATGTTTCTCTCCCTCTCCTTCTCTCTCCCTTGATGTTTCTCTCCCTCTCCTCTATCTCTAAAAATAAATAAATGAAGCCTTAAAAAATAAATTTTTTAAAAGCATTATTCCAATAACCAGTGTATGTTTATTCTGCCCATTAGTGTCTAGAATAGTTTTATTTTTGTCTGTGGTCCTAATCTTTTTAAGGACTATTCAAATGAGCTTCAGATTTGGGAATGATAATACTTTTATCAACCTTTATGGTCTAAGAAAGTAATTAACAAATACTAAGTAGAATGAAATATTACTATGGGCCATATAGTAAAAGAAGCGAGATTTTTTTACTTGGTTTTTAAAAAACTTTTTATTGAATTTAGAGAAAGGAAGAGAGTGAAAGAGAAACATCTATTCATTCCACTTATTTATGTATTTATACATTATTGGTTGATTCCTGAATGTGCCCTGACCAGGTATTGAACCAGCAACCTTGGTGTATTGGGACGATGCTCTAACCAACTGAGCTACCTGGCTAGGGACTTTTTTTAAAACATATTTAGAGAGAGGGGAATGTAGGGAGAAAGGGAGGGAGAGAAACATCAATGTACAGTTGCCTCTCACATGCCCCTAACTGGCGACCTGACCCTCAACCCAGGCATGTGCCCTGACCGAAAATAGAACCTGCAGCCTTTCAGTTTGCAGGCCAGCACTCAGCCTACCAGGCCACACCAGCCAAGGATATTTTTCTCTTCTCATAAAGTATTTTGCAGAGGGTATAAACAAAGCCCTTATAATTGTGATTCTTTCTGAGGGATAAGTAAATTGATTATGCTATTCTTTAAGGTACTGGTTTTTGCTTTACTGTAGATAAAAATGTATTCACTCTTCTAAGGGTTGGTCACTGTCGATGCCCCAGGGCTCCTGATTCTCACTGTTTCCATATGCACCCCTAGGACTTTACTACCTAGAAACACCAAAGATACTATATGACTTTAATATGCTTTACTAGAGCATAAAAAAGTACTGTTTATACACTAGAGGGAATCAAGAGATGTTTGGGTGAACTGTTCCTATATTTTTTAGATTATCATCTTAGAAGCAAATCATATTTCTGTGCGATATCCCACAGTGCTGTATCAGACAGATTACAAGGCTGTGTTCTCATGGGGCTGACTCTGGAGGAATTTAGCTAAACTCATTTCTAATATATACATGCATATGTTATTTATATACTAAAGAATAATTGTATGGCTCTGTGCCTTTAGAGATAATTATTGAAGAATTTTCTAATTTTACAAATAGGAATATGTTGAGGTAGCAGAGAATTTTCTTTAGGAAGAAAATCTCCTATACTTTAGCAAACACTATTATATATAAAAGTAGTATCTTCAGGCACATAAAGGATCAAATTCTTGAAAATGTGGGCACTTTCATTATCATATAACTGCATTTCAACAGTGTTTTATAGCACTCTGTGATACATGCCCAGGGAATTATCTTTCTCATCTCTCTCTCTCACTCTTTTTTCTCCCATTCCTCCTCCCTCTTTGCCTCTCCCTCTTCTTCCCCTTTCTCCCACTCTCCTCTGTATGTGTTCCCATCTTGTTAGAATTGCCTTCATGTGCTTCTTATTTATCTTCAGGAGGTTTGGTCATATTGTTTCCTCTCTCTGCATGGCTCTTTTCTTCCTATGTGCAAATAAAATTCTTACCCATTTTTAAAAAAATCCATTTGAAATCATAGAGCCTTCAAGAAGTTTTCCAAAGCTTCCATCAAATTAAATAGTATGCCCCCATTTTCACTCTAGCCTGTGCTTTTAAAATTTTAGTTATCCTTCTGTGGCTTATTTGACAGTAACTAGTGCAGGTCCACCTATTCTTCTCCTAATTTTCTACTGTAGGTCAAGGTCTGTGTCTTGCTTACACACATCTTAGGCATTGACACATAGTTGCACAAAATTGGCACTCAATAGATATTTAAGTTGGATTTTGACTATGAATCATTTTCCAATCATATATGTGGCTTTAGTCATACTTTATTGATGTTGTCATTTGTTTAGAAGTCTTTTAAAAACTGTGTGTGCCTTGGTGTTGATAGTCTCTCTCACCTTTGTATTACCATGTGTTAGCCAACATTGATTGAGTTCTAATTGTGTTACAGACTCACTAATAGGTTATTTGCTTTTTGATGGACTCATCTTATTTTGTCTCCAGAATAGTCCTCTGAAATAGGTGGGCATTAGTATCTCAAACTTATAGGGAAAGCAAATTATGGCTCCGTCATTAATTTACTTTGTAAGGTCTTTAGAGCTAGTAAGTGACAGAACTAGGAGTAAAACAGAGAATTCTGATTTGAAAACTTCATCATCTTTAACCCCTGAACAATTTAATTCATAAACAAGCATGACTTCATAGTTAATGATGCTTGTCCAATTGGAGAGAGAAGCCATCATGTAACCCCCTAAAAGACAATACTTTAATTCTATTCAATAAGTATTGGAATCAGTGATAAAGATGTTAGTGAAAAATGGAGTGGGAGAGAGGCAGTGGGTCTGTTTTTATTGTGATTTAAGTGATTTATTATTATTTCTATGCTGTGGATAGTTACATTTTTATTTTCCTGTTAATTTTTCAATTTCCATTTCATGGCAATTTTATTAGATATAATCATAATGACAAGACACTTATTCATCTTCATACTTATTAGGCTTGTACACAATGTCATATATGAAATAGATCATCAATACATTTTATTTTAGGAAAAAAGCATTAGCTGGTTTAAAGCTCAAGATTTTGAACAGCTCAGGTTGTGTTTTTAAAAATAATAGATTGAGTTCCTATTAAAGTGTGTAGTATACAAGGACTACGAATATAGGGCACCTGTATGAGTTATCTATGGTTTCATTAAACATTAAGCCAAAACTTAAGGCTTCAAACAGCCCACATTTATTGTCATTTCTTCAGTTAGGAATCTAGGGCCTCAGATTTAAGATCTCTAATGAATGTTTAGTAAAGCTGTTGAAAGTGGCTGCAGTTTCATCAGAAGACTAGAGGAGAATTACTTCCAAATTCACTCATGTGATTTTCAGTTTCTTGCTGGTTGTGGCTGACAGCCTTCTGTCAGTCGCTTGCCATGTCAGTTTGCTTTACAAGGCTTTCTTGAGACATGGCACCTGGTTGGTTTCGCCAGGTGAACAACCAGAGTGGTGGGGGGCGGGCAGGGGTGAAGACAGAGTGGGAAAGACCAAAAATGGGAGCCAGATCATTTTAAAAGGTAAATTAGAAGTGACATTTCATCGTTTCTGGTACATTCTGTTGTTTTGAAGCGAGTCACGAAGTTTAACACACATTCAACGAGAGAGGATTATCAAAGGCATAATTACCAGGAGGATGACTTTGGGGACCATCTCAGAGGCTACCTCCCATAGGACTTACCCTGCCATTCTTTCTTCTTTAACCAAGCTCAGCATACTGAAAAATGCTCCAACCCATTCCACTACATATGGTGCTTCCATTATCACTTTTTAGTAACTTAAAGAATTTTGCATTTTTGGTATGTGTAAAATATCAACAAATTAGTATTACAAGTACAGCCAACATTTTACTTAGAGGAATTTGATTCGATTGTGTAGATTTGGTCAGAATTAAAAGAAACATTAATTATATTGTATGCTTATGAATGATCAGTGACAGTTTTAAGGTAGCTGGGTATTTTATTAGCTGATGAAGTTTTAGGATAAGGAGATCTTGACAGAAGTTTTGAACAGCGTATTCTTCATTTTTCCAAACTGTGGAACCATTTCCTAAGAGTAGATTTTAAAGTCACAGAAGGGGTAAGAATGAAAATCGACTTCTGAAGTCTTTGTTCTGAAGTTTTTGCATATTTTCTTTACTATTGAACACTTTCTTGTTCATTATTTTTTTCCTTACTGCTTTTAGAAATGTGGTGGCAATCTCTGAATTCTCACAGAAAAAAAAAGCAGTAGAGATACTAAGTTCAACTGAACAGCTGTGATGTCTTTTGAAAATATGTATTCTGCTGAACTAGAAACTTCAAAATCTACCTAACAGCTAAAATATAAGGTGAAAAGCAAAAAAAAGTTTTAAATAAACCATAGGTAAAAAACATTTGAGTAGGAAAAAATAAAAAACAATTGCAGAAACTTTGGATGACAATTTGATGGCTCCAGGAAAAGAATTCATAGTGTAGATTTTTTAATTAAAATTTGAAAAATATTAACAAATGTAAACATAAAAATAGGGATATATATTTTTATACTTCTAGTATTTTTATTTTATAATTGAGGAAGATAAAGTTGGCCATTTTTAAAAACTTTGTTTTAAAAAAACTTTTCAAGAAACAACTGTTCCTTCTGTGCTGAGAACAATATTTTGATTTAATTATATATGTATACAAAATGTTAATTTAATAATGCTTTTGGAGTTTAATAATAGATATAATCAATGTAAGCATATATGTTCAACCAATTGTTTATATTCATATGTCCTTGAAATAATCTGTAAATTATGAAGTGTTATTTATTATTACTTACATAATAAAATTGAACAAAAAAACATTCTAAAGTAAATTGATGTTATGGTTATATGGACAGCCATAACATCAGACAGACAGGTTGTTGTGCATGATTTTTATAAATCATTCTTCAGATAATATTATAATTGTTATCTGTGTAATAAT
Source organism: Phyllostomus discolor (assembly GCF_004126475.2). Classification (NCBI taxonomy): domain Eukaryota; kingdom Metazoa; phylum Chordata; class Mammalia; order Chiroptera; family Phyllostomidae; genus Phyllostomus; species Phyllostomus discolor. The sequence goes on along the minus strand of NC_040906.2, from coordinate 94,252,645 downwards.
TCAACTTCAGTGCCTAGAATATATAGTAGGAATTTGATTTTGGGCTACTGGATGGAGAAATGAATATCTGGTGCTGCCTAGTGGTAGCTACTGTTAGAATGACAGAAATGTTGACCTAAGCTCTTCATGCCTAAAATGGAACATTCCAGTTTTTTCTTAGAAAAGAAATCTATTTGTATGGTTTGTAGAAATGTTAAAAATTAATATAAACACTCTAATTTTGACCTATAACATATGAATACATTAAAGATATGTATGCCAAATTTAATCTAATTTGAAGTTTGTTCTTTGACCTGCTGAAAGGAAAATATATAAGAAATATAAACAGAGTCATTGAAATTAAGAACAAGCTAACAATAGCCAGAGGGGAGGGGGGGTAGGGACGTGGGGAGAAGGGTTTTCAGAAACTACTATAAAGGACACATGGGCAAGACCAAGGGGGAGGGTGGAAACAAGGGAGGGAGGGGGGACTTGGAGGGGGAGGGAGGAGGGAGGGGGAGAAAATACAGACAACTACAATTCAACAACAATAAAATAATTTAAAAAGAAACAAAAAATCAAAGTTCTTATACATGTGAAATGCTTCATGATCAAAATCTTTCTTAGATGAACCCAAGATGATAGGAAATGAGAATACTGTGGGGCTGAACTATATGGAACAGTAGGCTTGCTCTGTGCTGACCTACTGTTATTGATTAGTTTTATTTGGTAAAAATGAAGAAACAAATCCTATATTAAAACATTTTTTCTTTTATATAAGGTAATATTTTAACATAATATATGGATGGATAGATAGATAGATAGATAGATAGATAGATAGATAGATAGATAGATGTGGAGAGACAGAGAAATGATAGAGAAAGGACCTGGATGAATGTTAGTTTTTCCTTGATCTCTAGAAATGGTCATTTTTCCCTTTTAGTGTAAGTTGCTTGGATGTTCCAGAGTATAGTACATTTGTTTTCTAAAAGAGATAACTTTTTTCAGGTTTTAGTTTTTTATTTATTCTGTCTGAATATCCACTTGAATTTACTCTTACTACTTTCTGGTTCCACCAAGATTATTTGTCTTTTTCTCCTACAGTCATTTTAGACTATCTGCCTTTTAAAGAGCTCTCACAGACAGCTAGCATTTTATGAGTGATTGCCTTGTGATCTGAATGTCATTTTTCAGGACATATTACTAGAGATTTGAAATAATGTTCTTAAAAATCATTAAACTTATTGATGTTTTTCTGAAGCATAATAGTGAACATTTATCCTGAAGACTGAATTTGAAACACGGAGTCAATTTAGTAGTTTCTCTAACCTGTTGTGCATTGAACACTAGTGCTGATTAGGATTCCATGACCAATAAATTTGGGGGTTACAGAGTTAAACCAAGTGTAGCTGTCATGTGGAAGATTTCTCATTGTCTCTACTGTGCTGAGATGCATCATGCATATGCCTCTTACAAAGGCAGTGTACCATGGTACTGTCAGTTGATTGGATTGGGCACAGAATTCACACTCAGCTTTGGAGAGCACCCCAAGTCACTGGATTTCTTGTGTATACATTTGGGATCCTCTTGTATATAACATGTGTAGGTAATAGTCACTATCTACATCAGTCTTACATTTGCATTATATTCCATTATATGTAATTATATAATTATACTTAAAATACAAGCCTAATTGTCTCATCTCTCCATTTTATTTTTAAAGCTTATTTAAAAATTACATGATATATGAACCCTGCAACTTCATGTTGAAGTTCTTTAACACTAGACCTGCAGGATTAATTCTAACTCTGTGTTAGAACTCTGATATATAACCTCTCTCTCTTTTTCCCTAATTCTTCAGTGAAATTTGAGATCTGGTTTGTTACTGCTCTGGATGTATGGCCGAGCACTTTTTTTCTTTTTTCATTTTTTCATTTTTGTTTAATCTACAGAGAAATTCTGGGACCCTCCAGAACTCTCATGGGAAGAATGGTAGAGTGTATCCCCTGCTAAAGATCTAATACAAAATTCATACAATGAAGGCTTTGGTTGAATGGATTATTCATTGAAAACTATCTATCAGGGAATTAGAAGTTTATGACATTATGAGCTGTGGAAAAGAAAGAAATATTACCCATCATCAGCTTTTTAAATGGAAAGTCAAAATTCAGACAATTTTACCCCAACGCAATACAGAATATTGCAGAGAGACGTGCAAAAAGTTTATGCATCTCATTAGTTTGATAAATATATAATTGGATTCCAATTTGTTGTAGTGCATTTCTTCTTGTCTTCTCCCTCACCTGTGAAACATAATGATATGTGTAAAAATCAGTATGTTTGGTTTCTAACTTAAATATTACTCTAGAAGATTTTTAGTCCTCAGCATTTCAGGAAGGCAGAGCTGTATTTCCAGAAGAGAATCCTATTTTGTTTTATTTTATATTAGAAATGGTCTATTGCATCTTGTCAAGGTGTTATGAACCAAAGAGGAAGGTCAATGATTTAAAAAGCTTTAGTAAAAGCACATGCATTGTGTGTGTGTGTATATATATATATGTGCATGTGTGTACATATGTGTGTGTATGTATGTGTGTGTGTAGTGTTGTTCTTGGCTTTTGAGATTTTAACAGCCATCCATAATTGAAAGCACTCATGCAAGGCACTTCACAAAAGAGCATTAGAAAATTGCAGGTTGACCTCTCCTGCAGAAATAGAGTTGCTTTGTGCCTTTGAGAAGTACTCTGGGATAAATCATGCACTACCTATATTGGGTTCCCTAATTAAACAATAATCTTTATATAACCACCCTTCTATATGTGTGTGTATATGTATATACACACTCAAATATATTTATTTTACATGATTTGTCTCTTGATGAATATTAATAAGTAACTACTATGTATCTAGCACCCGCTTAGGGCATGATATTGTATATACACTTTGTAAAAATCTATTAAAGATAATATTGTTAATATTTTTTTATATGACAAGCCAAAGTTCAAAGAGTTAAGGGCTTTTTTAATATCAACATAGTAAGGGGGAAAAAGTTACTGTATCATCATTTTAACATCAAATGCCAGCCTTTCTTCTTTCCCTGAATGTTATATAAAAATAATGTAGACAAATTTCTTTATAAACCCATGACATGCCATAAGAACATTTCCTCAGTTTCCATCACATTTTGTGACACAAAAACATGTTTCTTAAGCCTCACCAGGAAATGAATTGTATGCTCACCTCTTTTTCTTAATAGATGTTTGGAGAAGCCACTTATAGCTCTACTTTTCTCTTGGCTTCAGCATAGTGATTGATAATGAGAAGACACTCAAATGTCAAGTTGCCAGGTGGAGAAGAGGGAATAAAGATACACAGCACCTGGCCAACCCAAATTTGAGACAATTATCTTTAGAGAAAGGGAGATTTCAGTAAGGGTGCCACTTGCATCATTCAAAATGATAATTAATAAATGTCTGGTGGAATCACAGGCCAGAATAAACTTTCTTCTCTGAAGAGCAGAAAACATGTTTTACTGAGCTAATTTTCTCTTTATTTTTTATGTTAAAATATGCTTTTATAATTCCACAGGCAAATGCATTTTTTCTAAATATGGGTTACATCTAAGAATTTATAGCTACTCCTACTAGGGAGAGAACAATGCTAAGTTGAGTGTCCAAGGGGAGACTGTCACAGGAGTTGGGACATTAGCAAGAAAGGAGACATTACTTCAGAGCAACTTAATGATGCCATTTATTTCCTGGTACTCTGAAGCAGCCTCAGTTAGATGGATTGCTCTGAGAATTTTGTAAGATAGTCAGTGAGATACAATCACCTTTATTGGTGGCACTGTAAAGGCAAGCATGAGATATTTGGGCAAGATTATCTTTTTTTTTAGAGACACATTTCATTTTCCTTTTGCCCTCCTTTATTAAGTAGGTGCTAATAATGTTTCTGGTTCACTGCTGTTATACTCTGAGGCTTGTACTAATAGGATGATTTTCATGAAGCTCTTGGCTAAGAGGTCCTGCTATTGGCCTGTGCTCCTCCAACTATAGGTTGATCCAAAAGACGTTTCAGCCCAGAAATACTTGCCAACAAAAGTTTACAGTTTAAATTTTTAAAAAGTCATATTCATTTTGTTTTCCCAAAAGAGATTCTAGAGTAAAATTTTTACAGTTTCAGTAAGATTAAAAAATACAAATCTTGTGTTTTTACACAAGAAATTTATACAAAGTGAATTTTTAATAGTATATACAGATTAGATATTAAGAGAAATAGGAAGTCATTTCCTAAAAAAGATAGTATTTTTCACCTTTTTCTGTCTCATAACTGGAATACACAGCCACTCTAAACTAAAGTAGCTAATGCATCCTCAATTCTCTCTGCCACTAGGTGATTCTGGATTTCCTGACCCTCCATTTCTTGGAGACCAGTTAAATCCATGAACTAGGCATACAGTAAAGCAAAATGGTAATGAATAACCTTAAAACTTCTAGCCTTTAAGGGTGCTTAGATTGGACTACTACACATCTTTTGGCACAATGTACTGTCTGATGTTCTTCTAGGAATCTAAGAGAAAGATGACAAAACAAATCCTGCCAGTTTGTTTTTTATTTTTATTTACCTTTTCTGTATTCAATAGCACTTTCATTCTACTACATATGTGACATTATTTTATAGGATAAAATGTTTTATAACGAAGTCATTTGGGCATTTCAGTACTATGTCCTCTTGGATATATATTTAAAAAACTAGTTTTGTAACAAAGGTCATTTTAGTGATAAATGTATACTTTATTGGATTCTCCATACTTTTTTCTTTCAGTAATTTAAGCTTAATTATAATATAATGAGAACCATACATGACAGTATTTCTTTCTAAATGTATTTACTATTTTTATTAAATGTATGCATAACAAACTATGTGCATAATAAAATATTCTGAAAATCTAAGTATGACTTCTTTCTTATGATAATGTCTTTCAAACCCATCTATTGACTATCCTTGATGTGAAGCTGTTCTTGTGTGTTCTGTCTGGAGGCTCAGCTTTTCCTTCATTTCTGGAACAATTATTGATTATACAATTTGTTTGCCTGTTAACTCATTGTAAAGATGCATTTCTGAGTCTGATTACTCAGAAGCCATTTTCAAAATAGCTTTAGAGGTAATTTGCATGCCATATGTTTAACAAGTTCATAGTGTACAGTTCCATGTATTTTTTTTTGTTGTACAAGTACAGTTGTCACGATTTTCTCCCTATCAGGCACCCCCCACACAACCCGTCCCTGCCTCCCACCCTTGAACCTACCCCCTTTGACATTGTCTATGTGTCCTTTATACATGTTCCTATATGGCCCGTCCCCTATTTTCCCCCATTATCTCTTCACCCTGACCCTCTGGTTACTGTCAGTTTGTTTTTATTTCAGTGTCTTTGGTTATATTTTGCTTGCTTGTTTGTTTTGTTGATTAGGTTCCATTTATAGATGAGATAATATGGTATTTGTATTTCACCACCTGACTTATTTCACTTAGAATAATGATCTCCAGTTCCATCCATGCTGTTGCAAAGGGTAGGAGCTCCTTCCTTCTTTCTCCTTTGTAGTATTCAGCAGTGTAAATGTACCATAGTTTTTTATCCACTCATTACAGATGGGCACTTAGGTTACTCCAAACACTTAGCTATTATAAATTGTGCTGCTATGAACATTGGGGTGCATAGGTTCCTTTGAATTAGTTTTTCAGGATTCTTAGGGTATAATCCCAGCAAGGAATTGCCAGGTTAAAAGACAGTTCCATTTGTAGTTTTCTGAGGAAATTCCATACTGTTTTCCACAGTGACTGGCCCAGGCTGCCACCCACCGACAGTGCATTAGGGTTCCCTTTTCTTCACAACCTCTCTAGCACTTATTGTATCTCGATTTGTTTATGATGACCATTCTGACCAGTGTGAAGAGGTACCTCATTGTGCTTCTGATTTTCATCTCTCTAATGGCTAGTGATGCTGAGCATCCTTTGATGTATCCCTGGGTCCTCTGTGCGCCCTCCTTGGAGAAGTGTCTGTTCAAGTCCTTTGCCCATTTTTTAATTAGGTTGTTTGTCTTCCTGGAGTGGAGTTGTGTGAGTTCTTTATATATTTTGGAGATCAAACCCTTGTCTGAGGTATCATTTGCAAATATGTTTTCCCATTTTAGTTCCATTTTCACTTTACTGCTATTTTCTTTACCTCTGCAGAAACTTTTATTTTGATGAGGTCACATTTGTTTGTTCTTTCCTTTATGTCCCTTGATCTAGGGGACATATTGGTGAAAATATTTCGCATGGAATATCTGAGATTTTCCTGCCTATGTTTCCTCTAGGACTTTCATTGTGTCAAGTCTTACTTTTAATTCTTTTATCCGCCTTGAATTTGTTTTTCTGTATGGTATAAGGTGGTGATCAAGTTTCTTTTTTTTTGCATGTAGCTGTCCAGATCTCCTGACACTATTTGTTGAAAAGGTTATTTTTATTTCATTTTATGCTTCTGCCCCTTTTGTTGGATATTAATTGACCATAGACACATGGGTTTATTTCTGGGTTTTCTGTTCTGTTCCATTGGTCTATGTGTCTGTTCTTATGCCAGTACCAGACTGTTGAGATTACAGTGGCTTTATAATATAGTTTGATACCATGTATTATGATCCCTCCTACTTTGTTCTTCTTTCTCAAAATTGCTGTGGCTATTCAGTGTCATTTATGGTTCCATAAATTTTTGAATTTTTGTTCTATGTCTGTGAAATATGTTGTTGGTATTTTCATAGTGATTGCACTGAATCTAAATTGCTTTGGTAATATAGACATTTCTGATGTTAATTCTTCCAATCCATGAACACGGTATATGCTTCCATTTGTTTGTGTCTTCCTTAATTTCTTTCGTTAGCATTGTGTAGATTTCTGAATACAGGTCTTGTCCTCCTTGTACCCTTTCTTCTTCGTCTTCTTTTTTCTTCTTGTCTCGGCTCTGGTATCTTTTCCCTGTTGTTGATTCTGCTTCTTTGTTGGTGTATCATGTCTTTACTTATCTGTCTGCCTTTGTCTGCTGCTGTTTTGCCTTCACTTATTAGGTTAGGGTAGTTTTTTTTTTTTTTTTGGTGCAGTCTACAGGTTTTCATCCTCCTTGTCATCCGCAAACGTGACAGTTTAACTTCCTCCCTTTCCATTTGGATGCCTTTTATTTCTTTTTCTTGTCTGATCACTGTGGCTGACTTCCCATACTGTGTTGAATAGTAGTGAAAGCCGACAACAGTGTCTTGTTCTTGATCTTAGTGGGGAAGCTTTTAGTTTTTGCCCATTGAATATGATGTTCTCTGTAGGTTTTTCATACATGGCCTTTCTTATGTTGAGGAATGCTCCCTCTATTCTCACTTTGCTAAGTGTTTTTATCATAAATGGGTGCTGTTCCCTATCAAATGCTTTTTTGTATTTTTGATATGATCATTTGTTTTTGTCTTTCCTTTAATTTGTGTGATGCATCACATGTATTGATTTGTGAACACTGTACCATCCTTGCATCCCTGGGGTGACTCCCACTTGATCATAGTGTATGATCTTTTTGATGTATTGCTAGATACAGTTTGCCAATATTTTGTTGAATATTTTAGTGCCTATGTTCATTAGCAATATTGGCCTGTAGTTTTCTTTCTTTGTGGTGTCTTTATCTGGTTTTGGAATTAGCATGATACTGGCTTCATAAAAAGGGTTGAGATTCTCTCTCTTCTCAGATTTTTTGGAATAGTCTGGAGGGATAGGGATTAGCTCTTCCTTGATTGTTTTGTAAAATTTTCCTGTGAAAACATTGGGTGCAGGGCTTTTCAATGTTGTGAGTTTTTTTTATCACTTCTTCAATTTCACCAGCTGTTATCAGTCTGTTCAGGCTTTCTGCTGCTTTTGGGAGAGTTTTGGGAGATTATAGTTTTCTAGAAATTTGTCCATTTCACCCAGGCTTTCAAATTTTTGGCATATAGTTGTTCATAGTAATTTCTTACAATCCTTTGTATTTCCGTGGTATGAGTCATAATCTCTCCTCTTTCATTTCTGATTTTATTTATTTGGGTCATCTCTTTTTTTTTTCTTAATAGTCTTCTTAAAGGTTTGTCAAAATTTTCTATCTTTTCAAAGAACCGGGTCCTGGATTTATTGATCCTTAGAATTGTTCTTTTAGTCTCTATGTTGTTTAATTTTGCTATGGTATTGGTTATTTCCTTCCTTCTACTTACTCTGAGCTTTGTTTGTTGTTGTCCCTTCAGTTCTTGAAGATGTAGTGTTAGGTTGTTTATTTGAAATGTTTCTGTCTTTTTTAGATAGGTCTGAATTGGTATGAACTTCCCTCTCAGGACTGCCTTTGCTGTGTCACATAGTTTTGGGTTGTTGTGTGTTCATTTTCATTTGTTTCCAGAAACTTTTTGATTTTTCCTTGATCTCATTGTTAATCCATTCATTATCAAATAGCGTGTTATTCAGTTTCCATGAATTTGAGTGATTTTGAGTTTTCCCCCTGTGGTTGGTTTCTAGTTTTAGGTCCTTGTGGTCCAAGAAAATGCTTGATATGATTTCAGTTTTCTTAAATTTGTTGGGACTTGTTCAGTGTCCCATCATGTGGTCTATCTTTGAAAATGTTCCATGTGAATTTGAAAAGAATGTGTAATTTGCTTCTTTGTGATGAATGGTTATATATATATCAGGCAAGTACATTTGATCTAGGGCATTGTTCATTGTGTTTTATAATAGCAAATTTACAGAGTGTGATTCTTTTCCTATAATGAAACTATAAACTCCATAGAGGAAATATAAGAGTAGATAGATCTCTTACATTGGGTTATACAATGATTTCAAAGATTTAAGGTCAGAAGTACCAGCAGTAAAAAATAGGATTGATTTTATCAAAATTAAAAATTTTCCTGCTGTAAACAACACCATCATAAGCCATTCTTTTACCATGTGAATTTTCCATGGTGATGGTCATAATTGATTAGATTGGAAATAACATTTAACCCATGGTAGTCTGACACAGTTTTTCTCATGTAGGAATTTGAGACAAACACAGGGAGACAAATTTTGTAGATATGTGATTTTGTAAATTTTAGAAACCTGCACCACCATACTTTACTTATTCTGTGGAATAAAGAATCACGAAGTCAATGGCGAAAGAGGAGAAGAAGGAGAAAAGAGTCTGGTATAGAAGAGTTGCTAATGAAGATGTTGAGTATGAATCAGAATCAGACCATGAACTGCTTGTTGCTGGTTTCTTCAAGGAGTATGTGCTGGAATATAATAGTTTAGCAGACTACTTTTGGTAGCATTATTTTTCCACTTTAAAAATCACTTTTTGACTGACATTTTATATGATTTTTAAATTACGGACTAGCTTTTTTTGTAGCATTCTTATAGATTATTAGAACAATTCATCTTTTTTTAAGGTATTTCCACAGTTTTTTACCCAGCAGCAAGTTGCTTGTTCTAATAGTACTGTGTATTGATTGAATTAATTGTGGAAGAGTGGATAGAATGAACAATTTTGAATTTGGGATTATATGGTTTTTGAGTAAAAAAAGTAATAACGAAAGACATGTTATCAGTGGATAAGTTCAGATTCTGTGTAGAAACTGACATTTATAATTGTCTTAGATATAGGAACTAATAATGCAAACTTTATTTTTATTTTACCAAAATATGAAAAATAATAAAATCTATATCATTTACATTCAGACATGTAGGTGAAAATATTGGTAAAAATATAGAAAGGCATTTTATCTGTGTTAAAAAACAAAAACTTATACCTCAGAATTCTTGAGTCTTAGGGATTCAGGCTTTTCCTAGGAGAACTATGATTGTCTTGAGATACATGCTATAAACAGTAAGTTACATTTCAGTCTTATAGTTCATTGGTCGCCTTTTACAATTTTTTGTATATGAGCAACATTATTCTAACTAGATGGACACTCCTGAAATAGTTTGTATTGAGAAACTAATCCACTAAAAAAGCAAGATGCTACTTTTGTTTTGTACTCCCCATATGTTGAGAAATTATATTTCTTGGTGATTTCATTAGTTAACCTTAAATAATGAGAGTATGTTACAAGATCTGAAAAATTCTTCATTTCCTCTAATCAATGGATTCTCTTATTTATCTAGGAAAGGTCGTATGAGGGAATGACTTTGAAAATCCTAAATCAGTTTCTACAACTAACTTTGTGTCTTTGTTCTCCTCTGATTTGTTTATACTCATTTAAACATGAGGATTCTCTCTTACCCTCTGCAAAAACTAAAATGGAAATGCCATAAAATGGCATCCATAAAATCTGTATCCATAAAATGTGGAATAGTTAATCACATGGAGATGGATCTGAATTTGGTGCTCATGAACAATATTACACATACTTTATGTGTTTACTTTTTCTTTTTATCAGATAGACAATGAACAAGGGGTTTTTCACTCTTTATCTGGTTGCTTCTGAACATAATTCCACCACTACTGCTAAGCTTCACTTCAGTTTTCTTTTACTGTTCACTATTAGAACACAGTGGAATTCTTTTTTTTTAAATTATTTTATTGTTGTCCAAGTACAGTTGTCTGCATTTACCCTCCACCACTCTACCCCACCCCACCTCCCTCCCCTGCTTCCACACCCCTCTGCCTTGGTTTTGTCCATGTGTCCCTTACAGTTGTTCCTGCACAGTGGAATCCTTACATTATTTCAATTAAAAACTTGAAATAGGTACCTTAATTAGGCAACTCCTGATTTCACTTCATAACTGAGTAAAGCTTTGATTTTCTAGTTTCACAAGCTAAGCCCCTGTGATTGCTGGTGTGTGTTTTTCTTTGTTTTTATTTTCTTCTCTTTTCCCCCTGTTTCTTCTAGTTAGAAGTGAGATAGTCCTGTGGGGTAATTGTATCTGAGACACCACAAACACGGACACTTCACAGAAAACTATGCTTCTTTTTCAGTGGAGCTCACTTGCTAATAAATGTTTGTTGCACAATCAGTCCTGGTCTGCAATGCCATCCTCAGTGTTGCTGTCCTTCTTGGTAAAATCACATGAGCCCACCAGAATAGGATATACCTGTAGGAGTAATATAACTTATTTTAAAATTGCATATGATCTTACAACTTCTGTTGTCTTGTTTTTAAGATTCTTATTAATGATATTTTGTCTCTATCAATGCCTAGCAAGAGAAAGTACTCAATAAACATTAGTGAATTAATGAATACTTTAGTCCACATGGTAAAAGCATAGGTTATAATAAAATGATCAATATTCCACTTCAAAGAAAAACCTCGGGACATATTAAGACATTAGGTTAAATGTGGCAACTTTTTGTTGAGCTTTATGATTATAACACAATACCATATGCAAAAAATGCTAAAATGATTATATAGGGTAATCTAACATTTTAGGAATGCTAGAATCTAACCCAGGATTATCTTTAAGTTTATTACTTTTTATATGTGCACTTAAAATACTGTTGTTATTATTACATTTATAAAATTTGACCATTTACAGTATATTTTTCTTTTGAGTTGGATATGGGTAAGTTGCTAAGAGAAGGAAAAAAATAATCCATTTTTATAATTTATCTGATGCTAAGGAGTTTGTATGAGCAATCAATAACTGAATAACCTTAGTGCTTATTAAGAAAGAGATATGTCAATTTGTAGCATATAATTTAGTAAGTCAGTTTAAAAAGATAAACACACATCAAACAGAATTGCATGATGCAGTTATGGTTAAATGTATTGATGTGTAATTTACATACAATAAAATTCACCAATTTTGAAAACACAATTTCATTAGTATTGACAAATGTATGTAATATATAACCATAATAATATCATTTACAAAGTATTTTCATCATGCAGTGGATTCTAAAACTTTTATGATTTATTTCTAATATTTAACTCTCTCCTTCCAAATTATTGTTACATGGTATATAGTTATGAGTATGGCTCACTGTTTTGCATATGGATAGCCAATTATTCTAACACAATTTGTTTGAAGAGACTATCCTTTAGCCATTGATTATTTTTGCACTTTATTTAAAACTAGCTGGCTATTTCTATGTGGGTTTATTTTTTCAAATACATTCTCTTCCACTCATCTATGTACCTGACTTGACCCTAGTACTGTAGTGTCTCCACTTCTTTGCTTTTATAGCAAATCTTACAATCAGGTAGTGCAAGTCCTACAGATTTTTTTTTCTTTTCAAGTTGGTTTGTCTATATCGGATCATTGCATTTAAATATAGAGATTAAGAAACAACCCCCAATTGAAAGAAAAGAAGGAATCCCTAGAAAAAGTGTTAATTGAAATTGATGCAAGCGGACTATCAGACATTGAGTTCAAAATAATGGTTATAAGGATGTTCAAAGAGCTCAGTAGAACTACAAAGAACTCCAAGGGTGCTACATGGAACTTACTGGGAGCTGCACCAGCATGAAAAAGGACATAGAAACTGTCAATAAGAATGAGGAGGAAATGAAGAATACAATATCTGAAATGAAGAACACAGTAGAAGTAATTAAAAGCAGGCTTGATGAAGTTGAAGATCGAATGAGCAAGCTGGAGGAAAAGATAGAAAAACATTCTCAGACAGAGCAATGAAATAAAAAAAGAAGACTCAGAAAGAATGAAGAGGATTTAGGAGAGTTTCAGAGGAACATGAAATATAATAATATCTATATCACAGGAATACCAGAAGGAGGAGAACAAAAGAAGCCAGGGATAGAAAACCTGTTTGGAAAACTAATGACAGAAAACTTCCCTAACTTGATGAGAGAAACAGTCATACAAGTCCAGAAAGCAAAGAGTGTCCCAATGAAGATGAACCCAAAGAGGTCCACTCAAAGACACATCATAATTAAAGTGGCAAAATTTAAATACAAGGAAAGAATCATAAAGGCAACAAGGGAGAAACAGCTAGTATATCAGCTGGTTTCTCAATAGATACTCTACAAGCCAGGGGGGAATGGCAAGAAATATTCCAAGAAATGGAAAGCAAAGGCCTGCAACCAATACTACTCATTTAAAGACTACTCCACAAGGTTCTGTTTAAAATGGAAGGCAAAATAAAGAGTTTTACAGACAAAAGAAATGGCTAAAAGAATGCATCTCTACCAATCCTGCCTTATAAGAGATTTTAAAAAGACTACTTTAAGAATGAGGGTGGGAGGGCACAGGTACAAAGGGAAAAATTGGCAATGAATAAGTACCTATCAATAATAACCATAAATGTAAATGTATTAAATTCTCCAATCAAAAGATATAGGGTAGTTGAATGGACAGGAAAACATGACATGCATATATTCTGTCTACAGGAGGCCCACCTGAGAACAGAAGATCTACACAGACTGAAAGTGAAGGCGTGGAAAAAATGCTCCAAGGAAACAGACATGAAAATTAAAAAAAGTGGGGGTAGCAATACTTATATCAGACAAAATAGATTTCAAAACAAAGGTCATAAAAAGAGACAAAGAAGAACACTTCATAATACTAAAGGGAATAATTCATCAAGAGTACATAACCTTTGTAAACATGTATGCACCCAATATAGAAGTATATAAGGAAAATCATGAAGGACTTCAAGAATGATACTGACAGGAACACACTCATCATATGGGGTTGTAACACCCTATTGTCAAAAATGGATAGATCTTCCAAGCAAAAAATCAAAAAGGATATCATGGCATTGCACAACAATCTTAATTGACATGTACAGAACCTTTCACCCCAAAGAAGCAAAATATGCATTCTTTTAAAATGCACAATGGACCATTTTCAAAGGTAGACCATCTGGTAGGACACAAAGCAAGCCTCAAGAAACTCAAAAATTGAAATCGTATCAAGCATCTTCTTGTATCACAGTGGCTTGAAACTAGAAACCAACCTCAATGAAAACTCAAACACACTCAAATTCATGGAGACTGAATAACATGCTATTAAATAATGAATGGACTAACAATGAGATCAAGAAAGATATCAAAAAATTTTTGGAACAAATGAGAATGAACACAAAACAGCCCAAAACCTATGGCCACCATGAAGGCAGTCCTGAGAAGGAAGTTAATAGCAAGACAGGCCTATCTAAAAAAAGACAGAAAAATCTCAAATAAAAAAACCTAACCCTACATCTGCAAGAACTAGAGGAACAACAACAAACAATGCCCAAAGTGAGTAGAAAGAAGTAAATAATCAAGTTCAGAGCAGAGTTAAATGACATAGAGACTACAAGAACAATTCAAAGGATTAATAAATCCAGAAGCTGGGTCTTTGAAAAGATAAACAAAATGTACAAGCCTTTAACCAGATTCATCAACAACAACAAAAAAAAAAAAAAAAAAGAGAAAGAGAGAGTGAGAGAGAATCCAAATAAATAAAATAAGAAATGAAAGAGGAGAAATTACAACTGATACCACAGAAGTACAAAGGGTTGTAAGCAATTACTATGAACGTCTATATGCCAAGAAATGGGACAACCTGGGTGAAATAGACACATTTTATAAACATATAATCTCCCAAAACTGAATGAAGAAAAAGCAAAAAGCCTGAATAGACAGATAACAACTAGTGAAATCGAAGCAGTAATCAAAAAACTCCCAGCACACAAAAACCCTGCACTGGAAGGCTTCACAGGTGAATTTTACCAAATATTGAGGGAAGAGATAACTCCTATCCTGCTCAAATTATTTTGAAAAATTTTAGAAGAGGGAAGACTCTGAAACTTTTTATGAGGCTAGTATTATCCTAATTCCAAAACCAAGTAAATCACAACAAAGAAAGAAAACTACAGACCAATAACTCTGATAAACATAGATGCTAAAATCCTCAACAAAATATTGGCAAGCTGTATTCAGTGATACATTAAAAAGATCATAAAAGATCATATACTGTGATCAAGTGGGATTCATCCCTGGTATACAAGGATGATATAATATTTGCAAATAAATAAATGCAATATGCCACATAATATGAAAGACAAAAAGCACATGAACATATCAATAGATGCTAAAAAAACATTAGATAAATTATAGCACCCAATTATGCTAAAAACACTCAGCAAAGTGGAAGTAGAGGAGCATACCTCAACATAATAAAGGGCATATATGAGAAACATACAGCCAACATCATACTCAATGGGCAAAAACTAAATCTTTCCCCCTAAGATCAGACACAAGACAAGGGTGTCCACTTTCACCACTTTTATTCAGCATAGCATTGGCATTTCTAGCCACAGTGATCAGACTACAAGAAGTAAAAGGCATGCAAATTGGAAAGGAGGAAGTAAAACTGTCATTCTGTGTAGATGACATGATAGTATACATAGAAAACCCTACAGGCCCAACCAAAAAACTATTCAACCTAATAAGTGAATTTGGCAAAATAGCATTATACAAAGTTAACGTTCAGAAATCAAAGGCATTTTTGTATGACAACAGTGAAATGTCAGAAACAGAAATTAGGGGGAAAATCCCACCTACTGTAGCAACAAGGAAAATAAAGTACTTGGAATAAACTTAACCAAGGAGGTAAAAGACCCTGCATTGAGGAAACTACAGAACACTGAAGAAAGAAATTAAGAAAGACACTAATAAATGGAAGCATATACTGTGTTCATGGATTGGAAGAATTCACTTCATTAAAATGTCCATACTACTCAAAGCAATCTGTAGATCCAGTGCAATGCGTATTAAAATGCTAATGACATATTTTACAGATTTAGAATAAATATTTCAAAAATTCACATAGAACCAAAAACAACCCAGAATATCCTCAGAAATATTGAGGAAGAAGAACAAAGTAGGAGGCATCATAATATCTAATATCAAACTATTAAGGTCACTGTATTCAAAGTGATCTGGTACTGGAATAAGAACAGACACATAGAACAGTGGAACAGAATAGAGTTCCCAAAAATAAACCCATGCCTTTACAGTCAATTAATATTTGACAAAGGGGACAGGAACATAAAGTGGAGTAAAAACACCCTCTTCAATAAATGGTGTTGTGAGATATGAACAGTTACATGCAAAAAAATGAAACTAGACCACTAGCCTACACAATACACTAGAATAAGTTCAATATGGATAAATGACTTAAACATGGATCACAACACCATTAAAGTCCTAGAGGAAAACATAGTCAGTGAA
The DNA here is from genome assembly GCF_004126475.2 of Phyllostomus discolor. NCBI lineage: Eukaryota > Metazoa > Chordata > Mammalia > Chiroptera > Phyllostomidae > Phyllostomus > Phyllostomus discolor. The sequence continues at coordinate 94,236,488 of NC_040906.2, read as the reverse complement.
GTTTCCAGTATCCCATGCAACAATATTTTCACCAATATGTTCCCTAGGGCAAAGAAAATAAAGAAAAGAATAAACAAAGGGACAACATCAAATTAAAAATCTTCTGCATGGCTAAAGAAAACATCAACAAAATGGAAGGGGAACCGACTCTATGGGAAAACATTTGCTAATGATACCTCGGACAAGGGTTTGATTTCCAAAATATATAAAGAACTCACATGACTCCACACCAGGAAGACAAACAATCCAGTTAAAAACTGAGCAAAGAACCTGAACAGACACTTCTCCAAGGAGGACTTACAGAGGGCCTAGAGACACATGAAAAAATGCTCAACATCACTAGCCATCAGAAAAATGTAAATTAATACTATAGTGAGATACTCTCACTGGTCAGTGTGACCACTGTTAACAAATCAGCAAACAAGAAGTGTGGGTGAGGATGTGGAGAAAAGGGAACCCTAATGCACTGTTGGTGGGAATGCAGACTGGTGTTTCACTGTGGAAAACTATGGAATTTCCTTAAAAGACTAAAAATGGAATTGCCTTTTGATCTGGCAATTTCACTCAGATTATACCCAAAGAGTCTTTGAACACCCATTCAAAAGAACCTATGCACCCCTATGCTCATAGCAGCATTATTTACAATAGCCAAGTTCTGCAAATAGGCAGTGTCCATCAGCAATGAGTGGATCAAATTACGGTACATTTATCCAATGGAGTACTACATTGCAGAAATAAAGAACTTCTACCTTTCATCACAGCATGGATGAAACTGGAGAGCATTATGCTAAGTGAAATAAGCCAGGTGGCAAAAGACAAATGCCATATGATCTCACCTATAGGAGGAACCCAATCAACAAAATTGAACAGATAAGCAAAATAGTACCAGAGGTATAGAAACCAGGAACAGTCTGACAGTGACCTGAGGGAAGGGTGGAGTGTGAGAAGGGAGGAAAGAAAGTGAAGGGTCTACTCAAGGAACATGTATCAATAGCCCATGGTCATAGAGAACAGGGTGCAGATTTACTGTGGGCAGTGGGCTGAGCAGTGAGTGCAAATGAAGAAAAGCTGGGAGATCTGTAATAGGAGAACAGTAAAACAAAATTAATAAAATAAATAAAAAGTTTAAAATCAACTTGTCAATTTCTATAACATATCCTGCAAGTAATTTGATGATGATTCCATTGCATCTATAGGTCACTGTGGGAAGAAACAATGTCTTAGTAATATTGAGTCTTCCCAGATGATAAACATGAGATGTATCTAATTATATATCTCAGTTATTTGATTTCCATTAATTTTTTATCAGTCAGTAGTTTTCATTACATAAGTATTACACATATTTCATTAAGTGTATTTCTAAGTACTTTATATTTTATGCTATTACAAATGTCAATATTTTTACATTTAAATATAATATATATACACACAATTGATTTTTTAAATATATAATCTTTATTACATTTTTTCCATTACCATTTAGTCCCCTTATACTCTCCTCTCTCCAGCAATCATCACCACGTTCTCCTTGTCCATGTGTTCTTTTTCTTTTTTGCTCAATCCTTCCACCCCATAACCTCCCCCACACTGGCTGTTATCTCTTCTCCATCTATGAATATGTCTCTATTTTCCTTGTTAGTTCAATTTGTTCATTAGATTGTTCATTCCACATATGAATGCAACCATATGGTGTTTGTCTTTCTCTGACTAGATTATTGCACTTAGCATATTGTACTTCAGGTCCATCCATACTGTTGCAAAGTGTAAAATTTTCTTGTTTTTTTGTGAGTGAGAGGAATTTAATTGTGTAAATGTCCCATAGTTGTTTTAGTCCACTCATCTACTGATGGACACTTGGGCTGCTTCCATATCTTAGAGATTGTAAATAATGCTGCAATGAACATAGAGGTGCTTGTGTTCTTTAGAATTAGTGTTTTGGGTACCTTTGGATATCTTCCCAGGAGTAGGATTGCTGTGTCAAAAGGTGAATCTTTTTAAACTTTTTTGAGGTATCTCCATACTGCTTTCCACAGTGGCTATACCTGTCTGAATTCCCACCAACAGTGCAAAAGGGTTCCCCTTTCTCCACATCTTTGCAAGTACTTTTTGTTTCCTGATTTATTGATAATAGCCATTGTGACGGGTGTGAAATAGAATTTGTAATTTTTATTTGCATTTCTCTGATGATTAGTGACATTGAACACCTTTTCAAATGTCTATTAGCTATTCAGGTCCCTTGTTTGCTTTTCAATTGAGTTGTTCTGTGTGTGTGTGTGTGTGTGTGTGTGTGTGTGTGTGGAGTTTTAGAACTACTTTATAAATTTTGGATATTAATTCCTTATCATGTATAGGCAAATATGTTTTCCCATTCTTTGGGTTGTCTTTTTATTTTGTTGATGATTTCCTTTGCTGTGCAAAAACTTTTAATTCGAGGAAGCCCATTTGTTTATTTTTTCCTTTGTTTCCCTTGCCTGGGAAAATACATCTGATAAAAAATTTCTACAAGCAACATCTGAGATTTTGCTGCCTGTGTTTTCTTCTAGGATTTTTATGTTTTTGAGTCTAACATTTAAGTCTTTTATCCATTTTGAATTTATTTTTGTGCATGGTGTAAGAAGGTGGTCTAGTTTCATTTTGCTGCATGTATATGTCTAATTTTCCAACACCATTTATTTAATAAACTATCTTTATCCCACTGTATGTGCTTGCTTCCTCTGTTGAATATTAATTGACTGTAAAGCTCTGGGTTTATTTCTGGGCTGTCTATTCTGTTCCATTGATCTAGGTGTCTGTTTTTTATGCCAGGCTGTTTTGACTACTTTGGCTTTGTAACATAGTTTGCTATTACGTAGTGTAATTTCTCCAACTTCTTTTTCAGGATAGCTGTTGTATGCAGGGAATTTTTTGGTTCCATATAAATTTTTGAAATATTTGTTCTAGTTCTGAGAAATATGTCATTGGAATTTTGATAGGAATTACATTGAATCTATAGATTGCCTTGGGTAGTATGGCCATTTTAATTATATTAATTTGTCCTATCGATGAACATGATATGTGAGTCCACTTATTTATATCTTCTTTGACTTCTTTATTCAGTGTCTTATCATTTTCCAAGTACAGATCTTTTACATCTTTGATTAGGGTTATTCTGATGTATTTTATTCTTTCTGAAACAATTGTGACTGGGATTGTTTTCTTAATTTTCCTTTCTATTAGGTCATTATTGACTTATAAAAATGCAAGTGGTTTCTGAATATTTATTTTGTATCCTCCTACTTTGCTGAATTCATTTATCAGTTCTAGTAGTTTCTTGGAGGAATCTTTGGAGTTTTCTGTATAAAGTATCATGTTGTCTGTAAATAAAGACAGTTTTACTTATTCCTTTCCAATTTGGTTGCCTTTTATTTCTTCTTTTTTTCTGATTGCCATGGCTAAGACTTCTAGTACTATGGGGCAACCTTTGCAAATCCATAAATGTGATTCATCATATAAACAAAAGGAAGGATAAAAAGCATATGATTATATCAATAGATGCAAACATAGCTTTTAATAAAATCCAGCACCCATTTATGATAAAAACTCTCAGAAAATTGGGAATAGAGGGAACATACCTAAATATAATAAAGACTATATATGACAAGCCCACTGCCAGCATCATACTCAATAAGCAAAAACTATAAGTGTTCCCATTAAGATTGGGAACAATACAGGGATGTCCACTTTCATCTCTCTTATTTAGATTCTTATATGGTGAGTATCCTATAACCTTGCTAGACCTAGTTACTAGTTCTAGGATGGACTTTTTTTTATATTCACTGGGATGATTATTCTGTGTAGATAAACATGTCTTCTGTAAATAGAGACCACTTTATATTTTTTGTTCTGATATCTGAATGGCTAGTATTAATATTTTTTATCCCATGCATGGTATTTGCTCTTGGTTTTCTGAAAGTAGAAAAAGTAGAATTAAAAACTTATGACACTTTTTTTTGCTGTGAATCCCATTCCAGCTAATATTATAGAGTTATATGTATTACATTTTATGTTTGTAGTGTCTAATCTACAAAAATTTATGGAGTTGGCCTTTCAAAAGACCAGTTTGTGCATTTGGTATTTAGAGTGAGAAGATTTGCTCCTCTGAGCACCAAATACAGGTAACATTCTAATCCCTGCTCTAGTATTTCACCTGCTAACTTTCCTCAAAATGGTTCAGAGCCTGGTTAAATATCAAGCAAGAGGTTGAAACCTTTTGTTTGAGGATAGAAGATAATGTTGACCTTTAAGCTAGTGTTTTAAGTGAACAGTATTTGCAGATTTTGAGATTTCTTTTTTTGTCTGTTTAAGTCTCTTTAATTAATTAATTAAATTATAATCCTCACCCGAGGATATGTTTATTAATTTGAGAGGGTGGGGGAGAGAGAAAGAGAGACAGAGAGAGAGAGAGAATGATGTAAGAGAGGAACATCACTGAGTTGCTTCTTGTATGTGTCTAACCAAGGATTGAACCCACGACCTTTTGGTGGACGGGACAACACCCCAACCAGCTGAACCACTGCCAGGGCTGTTTTAAGTCTCTTTAGCAAAATTTTATTTTTATGTCCTATTTCTTGCTTTGAGCAGTGGAGTCTTGACTCAATATTTAATTACTGCCACTTTTTTCTACCTCTCCATACATATATGTGTGTTGACATTCTAATTTGGACATTTGGATATTATTTAACTTCTGATGAATTCCAGTTACTTGAATCCTGTAATCTGGCTTGGATTTTCCCTCAGCCCTCTTACTAGCTCACTTTTTCCTCTCCTAATTTCATTTCTGGTCCTAGGCTTCTTCCCAAATGCAGAGGTATTATAGTGTAGTGTAGGTAGTGTAGGTAGTGTAGGTATACCTACACTACAATAGTGTATTATAGCCCTATACCTTAGGGCTTCCCAGGGCTGATGCAGACCACTCAATTACAGTTTTAGAAATAGTCTTTTTGGACGGGAGAGAAGAGGGAATTTAAGGGGTCGGTGGGAAGGGCTCACAGGAACAAACTTAAAGGGCACATGGTCATAAACTAAGGGGAGGGTGGTAATGGGAGGGAAGTGGGGAGGGTGGGACGGGGGAAAGGATTGGGATTAAAAAGGAGAAAACTGTATTTGAACAATGATTAAAATATAAAAAAAAAGAAAAGAAATAGTCTTTTTGAAGCATAGCATAATAATGGCACTATGTTAAAAACAAATTTCACTTCCTGCTTGTACTATGTCAATTTTAAACTGTGACATAGCATTATATTTTTAGATTGACAACTTTATTGAAATTTTAGCAAGTAGTAAGTGATATCTTCAGAAGGAGAATGTGGACTTACCTTGTTCATACTTATTACAACTGTGCTTATTATTTATTGCTTTATATCATTCAAGTTTTTTAAGTCCAAATAATAAGTAATTACTTTCAATAACTATTGCTTGTTTACCTTACTTTTGACATATATAATATAATCTTATTGGTGGTTTAATTACTGGTTTTTACTTTAATCTCAGTATTTAAACTCAGTCTAATGGGTGTGCTATCATGTAGGAGAGGAGCTAAATAACTAGCATTGGTTTCTAATCTATCTAACCATTGCTAAAAATGTGCTTTCCTGAGTGTATATGATAATAAGTTTTGAGTATTAACTATAAGGAAAATACTATCAGTTTTCTTCACAATATCAAACTTAAGCAGTTCTACATCTAGAATTCAAAGAAGGAGACTCTACATCAACATGCTGAAAAACCCTGTGTAGTTTCTATGAAATTGTGATTTAATGACATATCCTGTTAATTGTTAGAGGCAGATGAAAATTACTTTTACAATATGCCTGCTCTCTGTTAACACTCTGATTTCTTTAACCCAGTCATGTTTCTATTCAACCAGTTGAAAACAGAGGGCCCATCCACTGATGAATAATGCATCATTATCTTTCAAACCCTATTAATTTTTTTGTTTATAATCTCTGAGTAGCTCCAGTAAGTCAAAACTAGGCCTCATATTCAAAATTGTCAGATATTTAGGCATCAAGAAATTTTTCCTGCACTTTTAATTAATGGCACAGAATGTTACTTGTGAAGCAGCTATGTTAAACAGTTATGATAAAATTGGGAAAAACTAGCCTTTGGCTCATTGGGGAAAGGAAAAGTAAATGTACTTCTTGTTGTTCAAAAATGACCTAGGTTATAATAATGCTACAGAAAAATGAGATGCTTCTGAAATACATGCAGGAAAGAAGAAACATGAGTTAAAATGTGTGGCTTAGTATACATATAAGGTACCATGTATAGGAAGAGAACCAAAGGGATAAAGGGATTTATGTCATCATCAGATTACTTTCTACTTTACCCTCTAGATATTTCCTTTAAATTTTAATATTCTCTAAAACAGCAACCATTGCCCATAATTATATCAAATTCCCAGCTTCTCAATGGTGTCTATCCATTGTGTTTTAATATCTGAAGTGTGGATTTGTGACTACTTATCATAATAGCTAACTAACATTAACTGTATGACCATAGTATGTCCGGCTTTCTGAAGGTCGTAAAACTCGATCTCATTTAAGCTTCTCAGCATCACTGAGGTTGGTTCTCTTATGAACTCTGTTCAAGAATTAAGAAACTAAGGCTTTAGGAATTTAGACATAAATTTAGGCAAGTGGCAGGGCAGGTCCAGGGCTCATGTCTTTCCGCAGTGACCCTTGGGTCCTTAACCATTGCTTTCTTCACATATCAACTGTGAATTCATTATGGTGCTATTTGTCTTTTAAAAAAGAGTAAATGCCTGCTATTTTGTAAGATGAAAGATATATTGCCTATAGTATTGGAACTGTGATATAAATTTGATGCAGATACTGGCCCACAGTGTCCTTGGCATCATGGATGAGACATGAGATAAATTCACATGGACTACCAAGTCCTGTGGAGGAACAGGGGCAGCACAGCTACCCTCTCAAGGGGAGGGTGCCTTGGAGCGGCCTGGCAACTCTCTCAAAGGAGAGCACCCCGATCCTTTCCTTCACAGGGTTTTTATTGGCTTTTAAATTGCACAGGAATACAGGTTAAGTTCATTACTTGTTGTCAGGCAGCAAGGATCAAACAAATAGATAGTGTTCAAAAAGCTAAAAAGGTTCACACTGAGTCAGGGTCTACCACCTAAAAAGTTACAAAACTTAAGGGATTAAACTCATTTCCTGCCCGGGCCTTTATAAGCTAATTCAGAGCATCCTCATCAAAGCAGGTTTCACAGGATTTTACATATCTTTTCTCAGGCCTAATCACCCCAGGAAGCCCACCGTTTTCCAGTGCAGGGTTGCACCACCCCTTGTCATTGTTACAGGCTTGAGTCAGACAGAGGAAACAAGGCAGCCGAGAAACTGGAGACTTCTCACAGACAGAATGAGGACCAAGGCTTTGTCAAAGCCTAGGGGCGAAGGTTGATCACCCCCTTTATCCACAGCCCCCCAAGTCCTTCCCTGGGGCCTCCACATGATCATACCTGTCTTAGGTGGCTCCCCCCTTAGGGAATCTTACCCGTCATTGGCTAACTGATCAAGCAATAGGGGCCAGGCAAGGACCAGAAGCCGTGCTCCCTCTGGCCAGGAAGATAAGCTTTGTCTCCTTAGTAACTTCTGGTCCAGAGGTCTCTCACTCAGTCTTAGCCATTGGGGGTTGCAGCTCCTGAAGCTAGGCAGGGTGGTTCCCAACACAAATTGCCATATATCCCAGTGCCGGGAAGAATAAACATATAAGTAAAAGTGAGGGTATATTAGGAAGGATAATTAAATACGTGTTGATTTATTTTAAAATCTCTTTAATTATATAGTAGCACTTTGGAATGTGTGTAAGTTACACACTGATGACCTTTCTACCTAGAACTCCAGTGAGGAAAGGCATTCCATTGTTAGATGAAACACTTTTCATTTCAAGCATGTAAGAAGCTCTGCACTTGGTGGATTAAAGATCGATTGATTTCAGCAGCAAAAAGCATTGTTAAATTGGTCAGTCCTTTCTGGTTCTTACTTTTTTCTAAGAATAGAAAAAAGAGAAAGCCTTACTCTCTGTTGTCTCAGAGTCTTGTACCTTGGGATACAATTGCTGCAAATAAAACCCAAGAACAATTTGGGTTGTGGTTTCCACATGTAATTATATTATAGCTATTTCTCTTTGCCCTGTAGTTACATTTTCAATTTGTGATTAAAGTATTAGTGGAAATAAGTAATGGTATATTGTAGTTAATGAGGCAATTTCTCTATATGTTGTTTTTCCTTTGTCTTTATTTTTTTTCTTACAGGTTAACATCTTTATATTAATTATTATGCATGCTGCAGTTTTGTTTCGGTATATTATTATGGAAAGTTTTACATTAGCTCTAACAAATAAACTTATGTTTTAAATCACAATCTTTGCTATACTTAATTTATTTATATTTACTCTTTTTCATTACCACAGGGGAAAAAAGCCCCAGTGTTTTATTTTTGTATTAAAACACTCTGAGAAAGAGTTATTATGGGTCCTATTACTGGTATGCAAATATCATTAAAGTTTACATAGTAATAGTTTTTAATAACATTTGGAGCGATTTTTGCTGATGCAGTTTTTGTTCTAATGTTTCTGCTTCAAAATAAGAGAAATTGGATTTAATCCTTTGAGAATGTTGGGAAATGCTGATATTATTCATAAACTATATTTAGACTCATTTAACAAAATTTTGTAAGGATATACATATATAGTAACATCTTTTTCACTTTGACATATTAGAATATGATTTATTTTCTTGTGTCAGTCTATAAAATTTAAAGTAAAAATTATATATAAATATAACACACACACACATACACACCATATATACATACACACACACAGAAGTTAAGAATTGCACTGATATGACTCATTCTTGGCAATGCAAATTGGAAAGGACTTTGGGAAAGGGAACAGAAAGTGTTTGTAGAGGAATGAGGTGTGGGTGCAGATTAGGGGTTTTGGGGAATGAGATACTAGAGAAGAGGGAAGTGAAGTTTATTATTAAACTCTTCTCTATAAAAAGGCTTATTATCTTGAATGATCATTTTGCTGTTGTTTTTACTATTATGGAAGACAAGAACCCTATGATTTCACTCAGGTGGGATATAAAACAAAAAACAACAAATGAACAAACAAACAAGAAATCCTCTTAGACACACAACAGATGGTGGTTGTCAGAGGACTAGTGAGGTTGGAAGAGGTTAAAGATAGGTGGTCAAATATGTAGTGATTCAAGGAGACTTGATGTTGTGTGGTGAACACACAATGCAATATACAAATGATGTGTTATAGAATTGTGCACTTGAATTTTGTATAATTTAATTAACCAATGTCACCCCAATACATTTTAAAAAACAAGAATAAGATCATTAAGAAAGTAGTCAATTTTGATGTGCTTGTGATACTAAAGGAATTATAGTATGAAAGTTCTTTTCAGGAAGTTTTTTAATTCACATTACACTGATATGCTACAAACCCGATAAGAAGTAACAGTCTATCACATCCAAGCTTCCTGCTTCTGTGTGTGTGACTTGGCTAAAATGTCACTGAAACTTTCCAGGGTACAAATTCAAGTATTAGTGATCCAGCATAATTGAGAGTTTAATAGATGGATTTCTTAACTGTGGAATGACAGAAAATGTAGGGCTGTATAGTCAGCACTCATGCAGTGACTGAGGATGTGGATAAGCTGAGCAATGCATAGAGCCTGCCCCAGTCTACCAGAAATGGAGCAGGATCTGAGCCAGTGCAGACGTCCCTGAAATTTGAAAGGGACAAATATCAATGCATATGAAAAATAACAATACTGGATTTATTGGGGGGATTTGTGCATTTTATTCAATGTAATTTTTACCTGCAAAAAGTTAATACTTTACATAGCAAAATAAGAGTCCTGTGGAATTCAGCTGCTGAGTACATAGCTGTTCATAGTGCATTTCCCTCAACTTTTCTGTGTTTGACAATTTTCATAATGAAATGTTGGGGAAAATGTAAAGCTAAAATAAAGCTCCCTGAGACAATGGTGCAAACATCCATAATGCCTGTTCAGCTAATGACAGTTAGAAATGAAATTTTTCAAACAAAGACTTTTGATGGACATGGACTATGTAAACAATGTTCACCTCTATGAAGTCTCCAATGTTCTTGTGACCTTGTTGAAATCCTAGACTGGATAAACAGTGTGTTTAGTCAAGAGTTATCTAGTTTTGGTATATTTTTGGTACAAAAGGAATAATAAAATATTTGGGAGAACATTTCCTTCAGTCACACGGTCTACTGCAGATCAGATTCAGAGACCTTTGTCTTAACCCTAAAAATATCTCTGAGATGTTACATTATGTGTTTTGGGGAAAAACACTGCACATGCAATAAAATTGTCTCTGATTACTCCAGTGCTCCCATGTTATTTGTACGAGAAACTCTTCTAGCCAGCAAAGACAAATTCTTTTTCTTTGTAAAGGAGATGAAGGTAAAGCAGATTAACTTTACAGTCTCTGAGACTGGATAATCATTGCTGATCTGCCCTATCTTTATACCTCCATTCTTCCATAAGGGAGAGGCTAATGCTTTTTATAGGATCACAGATTAGGCTCTGCCTCTTTATCTCTTCCCACTTCTTCAGTATTTCCCAGAATAAATATTCAACGTCATTACTAGAATGTTGTTAAATTTGGACACATAAAAATTCTGACCTTGAGCTTTACTAACCAATATAACATTGAATTTATACTCACCACACATTTCCAATAGCTGGTAAATTAAAGTGTATTTTGTTTTTCCTCTTTAAATATTGGATGAACAGTATTCCTGTATACAGGTATCATACTCGTCTCCTGAACATTTATATGGCCACTGTATCAATATATTTTATTTATTCCCATATTTTTCCATCACTGCCTTTATGTCAGAGATTTCAAACTCATTTTCAACAGGGGCCATGTCAACCTTGCAGTTGCCTTCAAAGGACCAAATGTAATTTCTACACCTTAACTGTTAAGGAGTAGTTACATGTATACAGTCCTAAAATTACATTCAGCCCTTTGAAGGCAACCACGAAGCTGTTGTGGTCCCTGGTGAAAATGAGTTTGATACCCCTGCTTTATGTGAATAACAGATGTGTTGACTTTTGAGTCCATTTACCAATAAGAATGATATTACTACCACTTGGAAACTTTTGTGCATTATACAGGCATAAGAATTTCAGAACTGATTTTTTATCACAATGAAATGGTCAGTAACCTAATCTTCATCATTGACTCATTAGTTTTCAAAACATTCATCAACGCTAAGAATTTGATAGTAATTGGACTTACAGACCTGTAGCACTGTGCCAATATGCAGTACCCAAAAATCCATTACACAGATAGACTATGTGTTTCCATACTAAGACTAGGAAAATTGATTGCTTTCCCTATAAGTTTATGTAATCAAAAAATTCTAGAACTGTTAACTGTTTTAAGCGGTCATTCAGGTGAAACATTTGCTTGCTTATAGAATTCCCTTTACACTATTCAGAACAGGCAGCATCACTTTCTGTTGCAAAATATTTTTGGAAAAAATCTTTATTCCATTTAAACAATGCCATATATCTATGCAATCTTTTACTATGTCCAGTCTAATATTCTTGAGTGCTGTTTAAGCCTTTATTAATCTAAATTTTACCTCCATAGGAATGACTCCCTCCTGGTAGTGTCCTTCATACAGTATATAGAGTTTGTGTAATATAAAACTAAATAACTGCCTATAAACCTATATACATATGTGTGTATACAGATATATATATACACACACACACATATATATATAATCTATATTGTCCAATTTAAACTCATTTGATCTTACTTTAGAGCAGCATTCTTCAAACTTTCCTGCTAAATAATTATTAGGAAGCTTAAGAACTCATAAAAACTACTTCTTGGAATATCTTTGGGATCTAAATGATTTGTCTTTAAAACATAACTTTTTTCTTACTACTCCATACTTAATCTATACTTACTTTGAAACACAGTATCTTATTTTATTAATTTGATAGAACACTTCTACACATCAAATGTCCAGGTAGAATAACATCTCTGTGAGTGGCCTTTGAGTTTATTCTGCAGTTTATATTCTTTCCATGCTTCTGTGTCCTTCAGACCAGTGTGCATACAGACCTGGGGAGTGTAGCCTTAGTAGATCACAGGTATAATATATTTAGTGTTGTTGTTGTATTACCAAAAATTGTTCCCTGTGACCACTACACATATAGGTATCAAGCTGAAGTAGGCATCAAATTGAAGTATATATTTTGACTGTAAGTCTGAGCATTGTCACATGGCATATTAGGATGTGCTGCTGTTAAGTATCTCACTGGGGATGGTAGACTGAATCCCAGAAATGTGTCTGCTGTGAAAGTTTGAAAAACAGGTGACTATCAAGTTCAGGCTACCACTCAACAGAGTCAACTGGCTTGTTGTCCACATTTCTGATAATATTCCATTTATTTTATAGATTGAGTCACCTAGGTACAAGATCTGTCCCTCGGGCTTGGGGCACAGGTTTGAGATACTTTGGTGTTTATATTCACACTAATTGGGTCAATCTCTTTCATGCAGATGCACATTAGTTGAGGGAACAGAGACTGGCAAATAAACCATAGTGCTGCCCTGGCTGGCGTAGCTCAGTGGATTGAGCAAGGGCTGTGAACCAAAGTGTCGCAGGTTCGATTCCCAGTCAGAGTACATGCCTGGGTTGCAGGCATGACCCCCAGCAACCATACATTGATGTTTCTCTCTTTCTATCTCCCTCCCTTCCCTCTCTAAAAATAAATAAATGAAATCTTAGAAAAAAAAAAGACGCATTAAAAAAAACATAGTGCTGAGCTGTAACTTGATAAAGAAAAGAAAAAATGACCTGCAGCCCGCGGGACTTGCACCAGTCTGGTCTGGCCGTCTATCCCTATTGATAGGCATTTCAGGGAAGCTGGGTGAATATCTAGAAGTTGCTTGGTGAACATGGAATCAGAGTAAGGAAAATCAGTTTTACAATTATAATATTTAGTAGGTTGAGCCTAATATTTCCTAATACATTCATTCTTCAGTAGGAATTTATTTGCCTCAGGAATCAGAGTGGTCAAGAACTTGGAGGGCACTGCTGGCATTTGCCCTCTTCTGAGTGCTGCATGGCTTCTAGGGGTAGGGAAGTGGAATCAGGATATAGGGGTGTCTGTCTCTGTAGACTGGGACCAGTTCTATGTGTTATGATTCAACTGAGAAAGTGGTGATTCCATTTTTATCCCCCAAATTCACTTTGGTGCCACCATGTAGCACAGGAAAGCTTCTGGTAAGGAAAAAGTAAAGGAAATAAATGTTCAGCATTCATGGAGTTCATATGGTAATTGGTAGATTTTGTTAATTTTTGAATTAAGTTTTACAAAGCTGTATCTGAAAGAATTATTGCTTTGTTTTGTTCTCTCTCTCTGTGCCTTCCCCCCAATCACTCCACTTTATTTATTTGTTTGTTTGTTTGTTTGTTTATTTATTTTTTTTTTGAGGAAGGGAGTTTCCAAAAAACTATTTATAGCTTTTTTCTTTGAAGGACTGTCTTAAATTTATCTTCAGAAATCTCTTATGAAAAGCTTAACAAAATGAAAAATGACAAGTTCTGTGTTGGTAAGCTCATCACTGTGACTATTAATATGGAATCTTTATATCAATGTATTTTATGAGGAGACAGTTTTCTATTGGCTTGAGACAACTATTGTATTAAACAACCCAAAGTCTCAGAATGCTATCATGCTAATAAGTATCCCCAGAAAATAAGCCAATGTATATCATGTAGCCAAAGCAGTGATGATTTTACAAGAGTGAGAGAGACATGAAGTTGGTTATTTCTTCCTGACAGGTGGGTTTTCACTCCCGGTCTCCTCTTCCACTCAGACATAAGGTTGACCATTGAATTTTATTATTCTTTTTTGCAGAATGAAAATGTAAGACCTGCAAAATTAAAAAAAAAAATTCTAATTTAGATTTAAAACTACCCATAATCTAATAATTCAGGCAAAATGAACAGTTAGAGCAGACCTCTTTTGAAAGTGTATGAGGGATAGTTTGTTTTTAACTAGCAGACTAGGGGGACATTCTGAGAATTGCTGCGGATACTGGCTACTGTATTCACAGAGACTAGGGAAAAAGAAGACTGTCTTCAGCAGATGAATGGAAACATTGATTGGCTTTGAGACAAGTAATTGCCTTACTAATAAATACAAAAACACATCAGTCAGAGAAATCCTCCTTTAAGCATAGCACGAATGATGCATGGTGTGTACAAAGTGTAGCTTACCTAGGGTTTACTTAATTATTCCTGGTCCAGTTGGTTTCTGACAAATAGCCAGGGTGCTACCTTACTGCAGATTTTTAAAAAGTCTAAATCTTGTTTGCTTTTTTTTTCATTGTGTAGTGTGCATGTATAGTACAGCATGCATAGTGAAGTGGTTACAAGCATTGCAAAGTAGTAGAAGATTTAATACACACATACTCTTAGCATTTCAAATTAAAAGGAACATAGGAATATTAATTATTGCAGTGGGAACATAATTTGTTACTTCTTTTCTTTTTAATACCTATATGATACTTATTAACATTTTAATGTCAAAAGCAATAAAAATAATTAAAAGCACATTTAGTTCCTGTTTTGCCTCATTTCATTACTTTCGGCTTTTTTTTCTGTTGAAGTAAAAGTAATGAAATTGGTGTCTTAGCTATAGCTGCCTTTTAATATTACATTTTTGTATGTGAAGAAGGAATTAGAAATATATATTTTTACCTACATTCATGCTATCTTTAAACTTGAAATAAGTGACTACACCTCCATACCTAATATTTAAAAGTTGGAGTTGAAAATTTCTATAAAAAAGCAAATGCTTAACTTTTAAAGTTTAGGAGCTTTTATTTTTAAAGTTAGTAAGTAATAGGTGTTCAATATATAAATGTTTACAAAATATTGTTTTGAGCTACATCAAATGTGTCTGTTTCTATTTCAATATTGGTTTCTACTCCTGAGAAACCAAAGGTCTTTCTATTAAAAGGGATGAATTCTTCTTAGCCATAGAAGTTCCCTCTGGTGAGCCTTTCTGAGAAATGGCACTTGGTTTGGAGGAAAGAGAGATTTCCAGATGTGACCCAATACTTACCTATTGGGAAGGTTTTTGGCTTGCGATTTTGTGGTGGTGGTGTAGACATGCAGTTAGTTAAAATAAGGAGATCTGATGAATTGCCTAAATTTTCCCCAGATGCTCAGCATCTAAAGGTCAGCTGTTACTAATGTACAAGCAGTTACTAATGTTGGCTTTGAACTTGGCTTGAAGCTATAGCACCACTTGTTCTTTTCAGGAAGTCCTCCTTTGACAATGGCTTTGGTATTTTCTTAACCTTTGTTTGGAATCTTATTTGACTCCTGGGCAGCTGCAACCTTTGACCACTAGAAAAGAAAGCAAATTAAACACACATTGTTCAACTTAAACAGATAGCCAGGAATGAAGTTTCCTTTTTCTTTCATATTTAAGTTTTTCCTGGCTGAAATCATTTTTTTTAACTTAGGAAATGATTAAAATAGATATGGTCCTTAGCATCTTTAACATTTAACACCATCAGGAACTTTTCTCTATTTTGGATTCCTGTCATGTTTATCATCTTTACAGTAGTTCATATGGTACATATTAATACAAGAATAAACTGTGTCACATAAAACTGTAAATCTACTTTTGCCCCACCTTGTAAATTGATGTCTATGTTAGTAACAGTCTGAGGTCATATTTAGGCTTTAAAAACATGTATGTCATTACAAGTTTAGAAAAGTCTTATGAAACTGTCTCAGAGGAACTGCTTTTCCTGACTCAATGACAGGACTCATGAACAATTACATATAGTATTGTTATTCTTCAAATTTGAGATGCATGGTTACAGAAGTTAAATTTATATAGAATAAAGAGTTTATGACAGTTTTCACCCACATTTTTTAGAAGACTCACAAATATCATCATATGTGATTTGATAATATCATCCCTATTTTGTCTGTGAACCAAGCAAGGCTGTGTTTTACCTAGTAGGTGGAAAATGAGGACGGGTTTTGTGACATTATTGCTGCATCTGACAATGCCTTATGGCATTATTTGTGCATATACTGCTATTTCTGTTTGATGCCCAAGACAACAAAAGCCTCACCTTATATCACACAATTAATATAGGCAGACCAAGCTACTGTTTACTATTTCCTATCTCTCTACAATGAATATTCCACATTAGACTTGGATAGTCTGTTTTCAATTTAGTTTTGCATCACATCTTGCTACAAAGTCAACTATATGTATTGATAATTGGAAACTAAAATTCTGAGTAACTGCAGGGTAAATATAAAGATTCAACAGTATAAAAGTAAAAATAATGGTTTCTTAGTTTGTTACATTCACATATGTAATCAATAAAGGTGGATGCATTATGTACCAAAACCTGTGTTGGACATTGTAGACACAATGTTAAATGACTACAATCCTTGCTCCTGTCATAGGTGTAAGGTAAGTGTGCTACATAAAATATTATAACTTTGGAAAGACTTAGCAGATTATGTTTGCTGTTCTCTCATTCCTGAAATCAAGCTCAAAGATGATTATTTGGCTTGTTAGCAACTCATGTTTGGTGGCAAACCAACTCCAGAAACTTAGGGCTGTTGATCCAGTTTGCATCCACTGAGATACTTTTTAAAAATAAATTAAATTTATTGGGGTAATGTTGGTTAAGAACATTATGTAAGTTTTTGGTGTACAGTTTTATATTATACCATCTGTATATTGCATTGTGTGTAGTCTGCAGCCACCATGTATTTGACCTGCTCTACCCTCTTCATCCTTCACGTAATCCTCTTCACATCTGGTAACCACTGTACTATTTGTCTGTGTCTATGAATTTATTTCATTTGTTAATTTCTTGTTTTTTGCATCATATACCACGTATGAGTAAAATCTTATCCTTTTCCGTGTGACCTATTTCACTTTAAACAACAAACATACTGCTCCTGAAATTAATTGGCAACTACACTCCTGGCATGTGTTTTTAGATTTCAGAGGCAGAACAGAGTTCATCGTCTAGTTCTCACATGGCTGGGATGCATCTGTCAACATTAAAGACTCTATTTGTACCTAATAAAGCAAAAAGCTGAGTGTAGTGCTTCAGTCCAAATGTTTGTGAACACTTACTGTATGCTGCACTATGTATTTTGGATATAAATAATAGTGTGAAATATTCTTTGACTGAGTGGAATGCTATTGAGACTAAACCTCAATTTGGTGAATAGCAAACACAGAAGAATATAATCAAAGCGACCATTATGTCCCAGACATTAGTTGTTGGGTTTATAGCTATAAAATATTATACCAATTTTACATGTAATAAATCTAGTAAGTAGATAGTTGGATATTAAAATCCAGATATACTGACTCCAAAGACACTAAGCCACTTGTTTACTAAATTCCTCAAGTCTGAGATGGGTCATTTTAGCAGTT
This sequence comes from Phyllostomus discolor, assembly GCF_004126475.2. Lineage (NCBI taxonomy): Eukaryota > Metazoa > Chordata > Mammalia > Chiroptera > Phyllostomidae > Phyllostomus > Phyllostomus discolor. Next base: position 94,218,913 of record NC_040906.2, on the reverse strand, counting down.
CCAGAACTGTGTCACTATAGGACGTAATTTCTGTGTTGAGGTTCTCAAATTTAGTGTGCACAGGAATCATCTGAAAGCATGTAAAAACAGAGATTGCTCTCAGCCTTTCCCTAAAAACTCAGGAGTTCTCTGGTGAGGCTGAATTATTCGTATTCCCATGATCTCAGAGGTAGTATTGCCATTCTTTGAGGATCACTGATTTAGGTGAATGTGCATCAAACTTTAGCATACGATGAATCACCTGGAGAGCTTATTAAAGGATGCTGAGACTGCCCTGGCCATGGAGATGCATAAGGTCTGGGATGGATGAAGATGAAATAATTTTCATTTCAAACAAGCCATCAGAGGATGAGATTTCTCAGCCTCTAAAGGTCAGTTTTAGACTCTGCTTGTTCATGGACTGCACTGAGCTAAGCAACTGTCTGAATAGGTTGATAGAAGCAACCTAATAAGAAACCCAGTTTTGAAAAATGTAAGATATTTGATCAAAATATGTACTCTACTTAACACAGAATCTTCTTATGAGAGAAGCAGGAACCATGAAGGGAATAGTGAATGGCATGAATTTAATGGTCAACATTAAGAAGTTGTAGGCACTGTAGGTAACTGTTGATAATGTACACATAAGGAAGACACACATACAGAGGGAGAAAATAGGTTTCTGGAAAGATATGGTTATACCTCCAGCTGTCTACTTAGGATTATTTTTAAAATAGCTTGTGAATGAATTCTTTTTAGTAGTAATATATACATCTGATTAAAATTTTGTATGATAAAAAGAGGCATTGGGTGATATCACTAGAAATAGTGTTCATGTAGAGCAAAAATGTGGGCCAGGGCCACAGTCTGGGGGAACTCCATAGTTTAGAGGTAAGCCTAAGAAGAAACTAATAAAGAAAATGGATGAGTGGCAAGCTCATGAGTGGAATGAGCTTGCCACTCATTTGTATGAGTGGAATTTGATATACAAAAAATGATAGCTTTATGAAGAAAATTTTAGCTGAGTGAAGGGAATAGTAGGGGGTATGTTATGTTGTTTTAGAGAGAAGATGGTCAGGTAAGGTTCCCTGTGGAAGGAGTATTTGAGATGAGACTTGGACAATGAATGCGAGGGTGTGGAGGGAGAACATCCCAAGCAGTACACTTAGTATGAACTCTCTTGTACATTTAAGTAAGAATTTTGTTTAAATAATTTGTTTTAATTCTTGTAAGATTTTAGAATAATTATCATTAGTATTACAGTTAACATTTTTTAAAGAATCTGAGGCTTGAAAAATTAAGAATATTTGCCATCTCATCTCTATTGAGGAACAGATATAACCTATTGATACAATGTATTTCATGCATTGTTTTCCTAGTGGAAGGAAAATCATATCTGGCCTTCATAATTAGGGAAAATTCCCCAAAGAAGAGACATTTGAGCAGGATGTTGGATGCTGACAATGTCTATAATTGGATGCACATGAAAAGGGTGGGGTGGAGGGAAATTAGGTAATAGGATGTGTGGTGGACAGACAGGGGAGAATTACAGTAGGTGTTCATTAAGTCTGCTTGTTCCTGAACAGGGGTGCATAGGCACCATGGGCATTGATGAGTCACTTCAGAGTAGCTGCATATTCTTATGTGTTCCTTCTAAGAAGAAAAAATTATCTGTGACATGTTTTATTACTTTAAAAATGGTGTATTTTCTTAGTTTGCTGTGACAAGGAAAACAAATTTATTTGAAAGCATTACAGAATTCAGGAAAGCTTTTATATAACTATGGATTTCTTAAAGAAAAAGTATTAAAGTGCAACTATTATTATGTTGGGGCACCAGTCATTCCTTGATTCATTGATGTATTGATTGATTCATGAATTTATCCTAGAAATATTTACTTTTAGAGCAGCATAGTACAATGGTTAAGAATATGTCCTCTGAAGCCCAGCTTATGATCTGGGCCCTGATATCTCCACTTATTATCAGTGAGTGGATTGTTTTAAAATTTCTTTTTAAATCCCATTTTTTCTCATTTGTAAATCTGTCAAATTAATAGTAATTTCCCCTGATCTTTATGAGGATTATATGAGATTATGAATATGAGGTACTCAGTATAATAAATACACATAGTAAGATATTGAAGCTATTGTTAGTCTTAGACAATGTAGGACAGCACATGGTGATTACACATAGTGAAAAACAAAACAAAACAAAATCTGAAGCCATTTCTCTAACAATTTGCATTAAATTTAAGTGACAGTAAATCAAGTCAGAATTAGTTTATTTAAATTCTTGTTTACTCTTAATTCTTTTACTAAACTGAGAAGTCAATTACCCTTTCTTAATCTCTTCCTTACATTGAGAAGTGATATTACTTGGCTAACTTCCCTTTCAGTCAACAAATGCAAACAAGTTTATGATTTGTGGCCCACAACCACTTCCTATTTGCTGTCCCTTCTTTCATTAGAGTGTTTCAGAACTTTTTGACCATCCTAGGCTTTGATTTACAGCATTGATCTCTCTACTCTGTCACTCTGACCCCCAAGTAGTCTTGAAGTAGAGCTTTTATATAGAAGAGTAACTTCACATCACACCTAGAAAACTGTAGTAACATTGAATTCCAGAAAATGGTTGGTTTATGGTCTTAATCCAACTATTTCTTGTCTTGACGTTGTTACTCTGACACTGATGATTTTAGGACCTACTCTCTTGATTTATGTGGAAAATATGAATTGAAATTCTAAGCAAAATACAAGAAGAATACAGATGTTGAATTATAAGCATTTAGAAGCATGAAAAAGAAGTGTAAAGCCAGTCATTTTAAAAAGTGGAATTGCCTTCTGTTGGATTTGGGTCATTAGACTGAAAGAAAAAGTGAAAGTGGTTAATCTCAGATGGGGTAAAACAAATAAGAACAAAATACCTCCTACATAGATTATCTTCTTGAATTTACTTAGAGCCTAATTCAAGTCCAAAGTGTTTAGCAGGAGTAAATGCCAACTTCACTATATGAAAATTGGCTTCAATGCTTTTTAATCTGTGAGTCACAGGAACTCATTTATAGCTTATTAAATGTTTTGTATACTATTTATCTTTGTTTAAATCATGGCTGCTCTTTGGCTCCTTGAATGATTTATGCACACACAGTGAACTTTATATTTTGTTTATTTTTTCTCAAATCACTTAAATATTTCTGAATAAAGAAGGTTCTATTGGAGACGAAGGGAAAGATGTTGGGGAATGGAGTAAGAAGAAACAGGAAGCTCCCTGTTTTTATAAATTTTATTGCAAAGAAAATCCGGCATACATTTCAAACCAGTGTGGTCTGTGCTGTGCTTTGGTGAAATATGTTTGCACATTTCTAGTCAAGAAAGTAGATCATCTGAAATGAAGAGCTTTACTCTGTGCTTTGTGAGAGATCTCAAGTTTATCCTTTCCCATCCATCTTAACTCCCTGACAATATCATGCACGCTTCCCAGGGAGAGGATGCTGCTAAACATTGATATAGAAGCACTCATTTAATTTAGTTACTACACCCTGTTGATTTTTATGAGTGGTTGGGGAGCTGTTTAAAAGGCCCTGTTGTGTGGACAACTGTGCACGGCTCTGCAGTGGTGGTGTTTTGAATGGTTTCCCTATCTTTCATCTTTTTCCCCCATCCAGTTAGAAATGTAGTCTGTAGTGCTTTGGGAGTATTTGTATTTAAATCTTTATTTTAAGTTCTATTGTTGCAAGAAAAGGATGTAAATGGACACAGTTTATTTCCATAATTATTTTTTAGAGTATTTTAGCTGCCATTCTCATGTTTATAGTCAATGCATTTAAAATCCCCTACATTTGGGATGATAGGACTACAGCTCTCCTAGTTTCTCTCTTAGAGAAATAAGGTTGCCCCCCAAAAGATAGCCATTTATAATGCATGCACCTTTGCATAATTAAATGAGGTACTGAAGAGGAAAAGGATTCTAATCAGCATTCAAACTGTGATTGTATCATGCACAGAATCATTTCTTTATGAATACATTTTTCCTGGAGCATTTATAATTATGAAACTTTTTTTTCTATCTCGGTAGGAACTGGGAAGTAACAGCCCTCCACAGAGAAACTGGAAGGGAATTGCTATTGCCCTGCTGGTGATTTTAGTTGTATGTTCACTCATCACTATGTCAGTCATCCTCTTAACCCCAGGTAATTGGTCTTTATTCCTCTCTTATGATGGTATTGTGGATGATAATTTCACATTCTAATGCCTTAAGAGGGTAGCCATATGTGATATCTTAGGGCGCATTAGCATTGGTTGGAATAAAAAATGTATAACCAAACATTTTGCAAATGACACAGTAATTTTATTTAAATATCATGCAAAATATTTCGGGGAAGCTGAAATGAACAGTGAGAATGTCAAGGAGATCTTTGGTCTCCATTGCTACTTAGAAATTTATCTTTGCTAGTTTAATAAATTCAGGGTACATTTGACTTTATTGTGGTTTGAAGATAAGAGTGGGGTCTGAAGGTTCCCATATGTAGTTGATGTACCAATTATAGTGACAGTGGTAAGGAGGCTTTGAGGGACAAAAAGGATTAGATCAAAAGAGAATGAGTTAAGTCACTAAATGTTTTTTCACCTTTTCCTGTCTTGTCCTGTACTGTTTACATTCTAAGTTTCTCTCTGTGTAAAGAACAACTCCAAATTGCCTGCACAATGATGTTTGGACTATGTGCTTTAGTTTGCAGTGCTTAACATAAATATACAAATTTTCAGTAGGCTCAGTTCTTATATGGGGATTATTTCAGTACATGGAAGTTTCAGCACTATTTAGCAGGTGCTAATATGGAAGGCAGAGAAAGTCTGCTCACTTTTTAAACTCCCCAAACTGCCTACTAGGAACCAATAAACTTGGCATGCTGCTATACCCACCTACTAGGTTCCATGAAGACTGGACACCCATATACAACTCAGAATTATAAAATGTAGTCATTTCTGGGATAAGACTGAGTTGGCTCAAAACTCAACAGGTATTATGAAGTTGTAGCCTATTGTTGAATGTGTTTCTGTTCTGTTATATCATGTTTGTATTATGTAGTCCCAGCTGGTTATTTTGGAGTTTGTTAACTTGTTTCCTTAACTACAAAATATGATTAACAATAGATCTACTTTGGAGTCATTTAGTCAACTAATTATGATGGCCAATTATACAAATGGCAATATCAATTGTTTCAATATGGTACTTTGTGAAATATGCCATCTTTGTCAAACTATAGACTTGAAATTTATAACTCCTCAAAAATACAGTTTGTAGTTGTTATTTAACATAAGATATTGAGAAATTAAGAGAGTTAGGATGGAACAAAAGGGAAGAAAAATAATTTAAAAAGAGAACAGAAAAAATTCTTGGTAAGAGTTGGCACATCCATCATTGTCTTTAGGACCTCTCCTATAATTGCCTTATTTGTACTCCTGCAGTTACAGTGCAGTTGAGCAACGTGGTGGGTCTAAGTTGCTTCAAAATGCCAAGAATTTTTGTTAATGAAAAATGAGCTCATGTTCAGAATAGTGTTTCACTTAAAACTAAGAATTTTGGCATAATTTAAAAAAATATTTTATTTATTTATTTTTAGAGAGGGAAGGGAGAGAGAAAGAGAGAGAGAGAAACATCAATGCGCGGTTGTTGAGGACCGTGGCATGCAACCCAGATATGTGCCCTGACTGGGAATCAAACCTGCAACACTTTGGTTCACAGCTGGTGCTCAATCCACTGATCTACACCAGCCAGGGCCTGGCATAATTATTAAAAAAAATGAATGACTCAGAGTTACTGCTTTCTATAGGTGATGGTTATTTCCTCCAGATGGAGGAAATTAGTGCCATGATACCTGTGTGTTTCTCTTAAGCTTCCATCCTGATTCTATAACTTTTCCTGGTGATTCTTTCTCAGATTTTCTTGTTATTCTCTGAGGCCATACTGATACCTTAGGGTTCTTGCATGTTGGTATTACAGAGACCTTACAGAGTTGGCCATTTGCTAAATTAAACTTCCTCTGTTCAACCCTTTTCAGGGTGTTCCCATATGAAAACACAGTATTGTTGCACTCAGTTTGCCATACACTTATTCATTTATCAAAGGAAGGACTCAGGCAAGACTCACACCTCCATTTGAGTTCTATGATTTACTGGCTTTGGGAACTTGCCAGTTATTTGTCCTTGTCTTTTACCTCACTCATCTGTATTATGGGTATAATATATATTGCCAACTTTACAGTATTGTTATGAGGAATAAATATAATAATAAACTTCAAGTGTTTAGTATAGTGTCTAGTGTTGCTGCTGCTATTCCTCTTAAAACTGCTACTATTCAGAACTTATTGACCATTAGACACAATGCCAAGCACTGTATTCATGAGGGAGATTTCCAAATAAAGGTATAAAGTCTCTCAGGAATATAGATCATCTGTGATTTCATGTTAAATTATGACAGGTAGAAATCTGGAGTCAGTCTTTCGGTTGTCTCTTTGTTCATTCATTTATTCCTTAATCAGTAGATAATTGTGGGATTCTTACAACTTTCTAGGTGTTATGGTAGTTGGCTGATACCCCCTTGCTTTGTATCTTTGACCTCCAATTCTCTTCTTTCTCAACTACACAAACACACAGCAACCACTGTATCCCCAACTTCAGGGCTTAATTTTATATTAGATTAATTATATAAATAGAAGTGGAAAGAGTTACAGTTTACTAAGTGCATTTCACATGCCACTTCTAAAAGTCTTTAGGTTTCACTATTAATTTTGGCAGGGATATTATGAAGTGAAAAACATAGAAGTCAGTATGCTGGAGTGGAAAATGTATTATTATTGGAAGCAGATAACTTGTGTTCTATACTCTCTGTTTATAAACTCAATGTCACTGGGTATCTGGAAGATTAGAAAATTGAAGTGGATTGGTGTAGTGAAAGTGGTTGGAAATATGCTTGAGTTATGAACAAACATATATTGGCCCAGTTACATGGCCTTTATGAAGGGTTCAAACCAAATGTATCAGAGGGAAATATAAGGCAGGAACCCTAATAGTTTGTGGCTCAAGACTTGAGTCATAAGCCTGGAGTCACACTTAAGTTATCGAATTAGAAAGGAATAAAAAACTGAGTTTGTTTAACTTGTAGTTCTGAGGACTGGAATGTGCATCAAGACCATTACTGTATACTTTTGATTTAGCATTTGTGCCTGTGCTTGTCTGCAGTCAGACTCTAGCACTCTGATTGCACCAAGACTTCCTCTGCTTGCCCTCAGGTTTAATTCCCTCAGTTGTGCTAGGATAGATACACCAGGGAAAACTTCCAACTGGGAAGGTAATATACCACACCTCCCCTCTCTCTTCTTATTTACCTTTTGCATACCAATATGTTCCCAAGCTCAGCAGGTGCTTGGAACATATTCAGCAAGGTAAATGGCCATCATAAACAAAGTAACAAACAACAAGTGTTGGAGAGGTTGTGGAGAAAAGGGGACCCTAGTGCACTGCTGGTGGGACTGCAGACTGGTACAACCACTATGGAAAGCAGTATGGAACTTCCTCAGAAAAATAAAAATGGATCTGCCTTTTGACCCAGCAATTCCACTGCTGGGACTCTATCCTAAGAATACTAAAACACCAATTCAAAAGAACCTATGCATCCCAATGTTCATAGCAGCACAATTTACAATAGCTAGATGCTGGAAGCAACCAAGATGCCCATCAGTAAATGAATGGATCAAAAAACTATGGTACATTTACACAATGGAATTCTATGCAGCAGAAAGAAAGAAGGAGCTCCTACCCTTTGCAACAGCATGGATGGAGCTGGAAAACATTATGCTTAGCGAAACAAGCCAGGCAGTGAAAGACAAATACCATATGATCTCACCTTTAACAGGAACGTAAATAACAACACAAAGAAGCAAGCAAAATATAACCAAAGACACTGAAATAGAGGATAGGCTCACGGTGACCGGAGGGGAGAGAAGAGGGAATTTAAGGGGTCAGTGGGAAGGGCTCACAGGAACAAACTTAAAGGGCACATGGTCATAAACTAAGGGGAGGGTGGTAATGGGAGGGAAGTGGGGAGGGTGGGAGGGGGGAATGGATTGGGATTAAAAAGGAGAAAACTGTATTTGAACAATGATTAAAATATAATAAAAAAAAGGAAAAAAATAACTAGCCCTCAGGAAAAAATGCTGACTCTAGAACAATCCTTCCAGTAAAGGATGGAGGTCAGAAATTCTTATGTATTTTATAGCTATTCAAATACCAAGGTATTTGACCTTGGGCAAATCAGTCACCACCTTTGACCTCAACTTTTTTTGTTGAAGAAAAGGGCATCTTTGCTTTCCAGGATGGGAAGTGATCTCGGAAAGCTGATTACAGCTCTAATGTTGATGATCTAATATAATAACAACAAGAACAGCAATAATACTGGCTTGTTTGATAACAAATACAGCAACAAATAAATCTGGTGAGCTCTTTCGTTAAGCCTCTTATTCCTTGAAAATGTATTTAGTTTAGGTTAGTTTAGTTTAGTTTTGTGTTGTTTTATTTTGTTTGGGGGTGGTGAGGAAAGCATACAAGAAGTTACCTAGTCTAAGACATGATTTAGAAACTATTTTGCCCAAAATAGCATCACATTTTGCAGGTAAGTGCTAAGGAATGCAAGCCTATAACCAGAAAACACATGTTCATTGTAATTTTGGTTTGATTGCCAATTTTATTACAGAAGTAATTTGACATGGCTGTCTTAATTTGTCTGCAACTTCCCTGACTTGTGAGGAGAAGTCCTAATTATTTTTGAAGACTGGGTTAACCATTCAGGTATTTCTTTAATAAGTGTCTATTTCTGAAAGGAACAAATTTTTCACTCTATGTTTTTCTGATTAAAAAAACAGACATTTTTAGATGTATTGATCAAGCCCATTTTTGTTTGTATTGAATTTGTTTAAAGAACACAGAGTACCTGAATTTATTTTCATAACATACACATATGAGATCAATAATTATAGTCTACAAATATATGAGAGCACTTTTATGCTAAAATTTGTGGAAACTAGTCTTATGTCTGTAGGGCAATACTCCAACCAACTGAGTCACAGAAGCCAGAGTTAGAGACAAATCTTAGGCAGCTATGCATTTACTTTTTAGTCTCATACTTTTATTTAATATGTAGAATGAGAATGAACATGGTCAAGAATATGTAGAATGAGAATGAACATGGTCAGGAATATGTAGAATGAGAATGAACATGGTCAGGAAACAGTTCATGCACAATACAGCTACCTAGTTGTACCTGCTTGAGAAGAAAGATGTTTCTTTTATGAGTGGCAAAGTGTTTGATAGAAAGTATAGATCACAATCTTCCATTTCATTGCCGTATTGAAATAGCCACAGGTGAATCTCATATTCCACCAGTTCTTCAGCAACAGTGGCCTGCTGCCCTTTGATTGATGTGTGTGATCAGTCAGTGTCAAAGCAAAGTCATCAGGTTAATTTACTGTCATGGCTGACTAAAAGCAAAGTTGTAAAGCAGTGAAATTGTTATCATTAGTTCTAGCTCTTGCTTCTTTAGGCAATTTCTCATTCTTTCACTCTCCTTTCTAGGTGACAATTCTGGGTTGGTGTTTACCAGTTTATCAGTATACAAAATAAGCAAAGCTTTCATGTATAAGCCATGAGAATTCTGCATGATCATAGTCAAACAAGAATTGAATAAGGATAATTCAGTTTCACTATATAAATGCCTTTATTTTCACTTTTAGAAATATCTGTAATAGTGATAATTTTGCTCAAGGTTCAGATGCTATTTTGGAAAAGGGTTTACATTGGTTGAGATTGCTACTGTGATATTGTCTAAGTAAATCTTTATGTGAGTTAAGGATTTGATCCATGAAATTATGCTCAAAGAGTTCATTTGAGCCAAGATTTAGAACTAATGAAGTGGATGGAACTAGGGACATTTAGCCAATTCTATGCAGAAAAATAAACAAAAAAACCCGTAGAAGTTAACATTTAAGGATGTATGCCTTGAAAAAAAAACTTACCTGTATTTTTTGGACCATAAGATGCACCTAAGTGTTTTAGAGGCAGAAAATAGGAAAAAAAAATATTGAAGCAAAAATGTGATAAATATTTAATAACATAAATAACATGGTATTTCACCAATGTAAATGTAAACAGAACTCAACAACAGCATTAACAACCATTATTCTTCCCAAATTTGGAGGGGGGAGGTAAATGTTGCATCTTATAGTCTGAAAAATATGGTATCTGTATTTGTAAAGAGAGTACAGAATTATCTCTTCCTAAAACACCTATCTAAAAAATTATACTTTTCTAGATAATAGAGCTAAGGCCTGGAAAATCTAAATGACTTAGGCTGCTAGTTTGTGGAGAAAGTATGGCAGAGAAAGTGATTTAGCTGACCTTGATATCAGACTGACTGCAGTTCATGTCCTCTCCTAAATGTGTGCCTGCAAATGTGAATTTGAAGTGAAGAATTATCTATTCCTATTGTCTTAGATCCCAGATTTTTCACAAGGCTTAAAAAAGATTAATCTGTAAACATTTATAGAAAAGAGATAATTTTCCAGAAAGCAGTTGGTAAAATAAAATACTTTATTAGACTGGTGACAGCTGATTTGTTACTGGTATGCAGGAACTCAAAATGCATTTGTTCCGTTTACTAATATGTTTTACCAAAATAACAGCTCCTGGTTATGGTTACTTAAAATGTCATGTTAAATTACATTACAAGCAATCTCTTGGCAGCTGTAATTTAAAAGGTGTTATTTAAGTATCTGACCTGTGTTTTAAAATGCCAAAGTAACAATTAAACTATCCCATTATCCTTTTATGAAAGGAAAATATTTTATAGATTGTGAGATTTGTACTACTCACTTATAAACATCAACATCAACCAAGATGCATATTGTTTATTTTGTTAAATTAAAAAATGAGGCATGTTATATTGATAGACATAGCTAAATAGTGTCTGCTTGTTCTTCCAAGAACAGCACAGATGAACACATTTGAGTATGGCATTAGCCAGACATATGCAGGCTGCCAAAGAGAAATGATGACAGATTCTAATGGTTTCCCCAGATAACATTCATTGTTGTTACTTTTCTAATAGATTTATCTCTGAATGAAAAATAATTTTTCTGGCATTAATAAAGAAAGAGTAGTTTTTTGTCTTTGCTTTACAGTTACATTTCAATTATTACTCAGATTTGAATTCCTTATTTATTCTCATTTTTTATATTTTCCAATTAGATAAAAAATAGATTTAGTTTACATTATAAAGTGTTTAGAGAAGAGAACCTGTTTTAATGAGTAACATTTATTGATTAACTATGTGTCACATGCCAGATTTTGTACCAAATGATATTTTTTACTGTTTTATTTATCCTCACACCAGGAATATGAATAGCTATTATTACTTTATTCATAATCTGTGTTACTCAGTTGAATCTTACAGTTATAGTACATTGCCTGTCACACAACTGGAACACAGAAGCTGGGTCACTGTCCCAGGCTTTTTTGGCTTTAGCATGTATCTTCTGAAATATAGGTCAAGGTGCATGATTACAACAAAGGAAATTATGGGCATGAAACATTTCATTAAAAAAACAAAATTAGCTCTGATTTATTCTGCCTATTATTTTTCTCTAAATGAGTGAATTAATTCTGTATATTTCTTAAAGGGAATGAACAGAAGAAAAGGAATTAAGCCAGGGTAGACAAGAGATTAACTGGGAGGAAATGAGAAGAATGGGAAATTGAAAACTATGCCTGAAAATTCTATATGAATTTTTATTCCAGCTATCATATTTTTGAGTGAGACAACAAATGTCCATGATAAAATATAAGTATACATTTTTTCCTATATCAAATTGTATAAAAATTACTTGTCATTTTACTTTAATTATTGTCATATTTTTATTTACCCTGGAGTGGTGTGGGTTAAATGCACACAACTACACTTGAACAACAATAAAATAAGTAAAAAAATAAAAAAGAAATATGATAGCTTGGCCTCTAGTTAATGGGGAAACAAGATAATCTAATCTTTGAGAGGCAAAATTTCCTTAAAAGGAGAAGTTACATTTTCATGGGAGAAAATGTGTTTTTAACATACATTTGCCCCCATGTTTGTGGAATGGGATATTTTCATATACAGTTATTTGCCAGAGATTTTAACATCCAGTTCTTTGGCTTTGAACTATAACTTAGAAACTCCATTCCAGAGTTTGTTTATAAAATACAAGAAGAGACACTATTTGTAAAACAAACAAAAATACCCTTAGATAAACAACAATTTTAACTAAATAATATGCCATTTTCTGCCTTTGCAACCAAAAACGCAGGTTTGGCTGCCTGCCACACTGACTCCTGAACTTCTGAGCTTGTGAGAAACATAGGTGTTGGTGCAAAAGGAAAGAGGATCATTTAAGTGCCTCAAAGACCCCCCCACAAAGCATCTCTCCTTCCTGCTCAAGCCCGTGGTTCTTATAGGGATAGAGAGGGGAGGGCTTTTTTTTTTTTTCTATCCAATTACCTTGCTAACTTTTGGTGGCTGGACTCCCGTCCATTTATCTTGGTAGCTTTGGATGCACTCAGTGCAAGAACCTCCCTCTCTGCCATCTTAGCCAATGTGGGAGACACCCTGGCACTTTGATTTCTGTGGTAGCACCTTTTTTCTGGAAAATTTAAAAAATGCTGAAAAAACATAATATTATGATCTGTTTTTCCACAGTTCTTCTCTTAGTCTAAGATTATTCAAGTGATTGTAAAGTTCAAATGAGCAAACTCTAGAAAAACTGGAATCAGTGAAACTAGCCTTGGGAAACACACCTACTTACACGGAAAATGTGCCTAACTCTGTGCATCACAATTTAGCTTTTGCTTGGGGTGTAGAATATCCCTGACCCTAGACTTGCAGCTCACTTTGCTTTTTCTGGGGCATCCTCTATAATTATATAATATTAGGGGAACAAGGCCAATGAATTTACTTTTTTATGTATCACAATTCAGCATTCAGAAGTTCTAATTACTCAGATTAGATTCATTATATTCATTATCTTTGTTCTCTGTTATCAGCATGGTGCCAATAACAATTTTATTAAAATGAAATTCATATATCATGAAATTATCCATTTTAAAGTAAACAATTCAGTGGCATTTAGTACATTTCCTCTGTGTGCAACCACCACCTCTATCATCTCCAAAACATTTTCATCATCCTAATAGGAAGCCCATTAGCAGTTACTCCCAGTTTTCCCCTTCCCTCAGCTCCTGACAATTACAAGTCTCCTCTCTGTACAGATTCACCTACTCTGAATATTTGATACAGATAGGATTAAGTGATATGTGACATTTGGGTCTGACTTCTTTCACTTAGCGTAATGTTTTAGAGGTTCATCCACATTGTGACATTTCAGTAATGTTTGTATATTTAAGAGTCTTTACTTCCTTGGTTAAATTTATTCCTAATTATTTTATTCTTTTGAATGCCATTGTAAATAAAATTGATTCCTAAATATCTTTTTTGATTGCTCACTACTGGCATATAGAAATACAGCAGATTTTTGGGTGTTGAGTGTGTACACTTAACTGTGCTAAATTTACTTACTAGATATATCATAGTAGATTTTTGTAGATTATTTGGACTTTTCTGTACAGAGAGGATACTGCTTATCTGAATAAAGATAGTTTCAAGTCTTTATTTCCAGTTTGGCTACAGTTTATTTCTTTTTCTTGCCTAATTGTTCTGACTAGAATTTCCAATAAAATATTGAATAGAAATGGTGAAAGTAGGCATCATTGTCTTGTTCATGATCACAAGATGAAAGCTTTTAGTCTTTCATAAATGATAGTCATCTTAACTGTAATTTTTTACAGTAAATGCTCTAAATTATATCAAGGAAATTTCCTTTTCATCCCAGGTTTTTGAATGTTGTAAAAAAAAAGTCTGATGCATTTTCTCACATGTGTTTTATCAAATGCAATGATCATGTGTCTTTTCTCTTTCTTCTATTGTATTGGTACATTGGTTGATTTTCTTTTGCTGAGCTACCCTTACATTCCTGTGGAAAAGGGCTCTTGTTAATGGCAGATAATCTTTTTCATATCCTGAAAAATTTGGTGTGATAATTTAAAAGTATTCAGAGATTCTCTTCTAATACTTCATTGAGTTTTGAATCCATATTCCTAAGGATAATTAATATTTTTTTAATTTTTGTCTTTATCTAGATTTGGATCAGGATAATTTTTAAATTAGTAGAGTTTATTAAGTATTACCAGCTCTTTTGTTTTTGGAAGAATTTGAGAAAGATTAGTGTTAGTTCTTCTTTATATACTTGATAGAATTTAAAAGTACAATCATCTGCTCATGAATGTTTGTTGTTGTTTTGGAAGTTTTTTTTAATGATCTAATTTCTTGTTATATGTCTGTTCAGATTTTCTATTTCCTCTATAGTTGGTTTGGTAGTTTGTTCATTTCTCAAAATGTGCCCATTTTATTAGGTTATCTAATTTGTAGGGATAGAGTTGTTCATGATCTTCTCTCAAAATCTATTGTATTTCTGCCCTGGCTGTTGTGGCTCAGTGGATTGATTGTCGGCCTGTGAACCAAAGGGTTGCTGATTCAATTCCCAGTCAGGGCATATGCCTGGGTTGTGAGCAAAGTCCCCAGTAGGGGGTGTGCAAGAGGCAACCACACATTAATGATTTTCTCCCTCTCTTTCTCTCTCCCTTCCTCTCTGTCTAAAAATAAGTAAATAAAATATTTTAAAAAGTCCATTGTATTTCTGTAAGATTTTTTTAGTAATGCTTCTAGTTTCATATCTGACTGCATCTCTTTCATTTTTATCTTAGCAACAAGCTTGTGAATTTTGTTGATCTTTTTATAGAACCTTTTTATCTTGTTCTCTCTATTGATTTCTATTCTCCATTTCATTAATCATCACTCTATTTATTATCATTCTATCTTTATTATTTTCTTTGTTCTTTTAGATTTTACTTCATTGCTTTTTTATTTACCTTTTTATGTGTAAGCTTAGGACATTGATTTGAAATCTTTATTTTTTTAATGGAGATGTTTAAAGCTACAAATGTCTCTTTGAGTAATGCTTTTACTGCATCCCATAAGTTTTGGATGGCTGTGCATATTTAACATAGATTTATAATTATTTCTTTATGCCTTTGTTTTTTAAATCATATGGGAAATATAAGGAGTTATGAACCAAATGAATAGTAACATTGGCTTTTATACTTACCCATGTAGTAGTCTTTTATAAAATTCTTGATTTTTTCACATTGCTTTAAGTTACTGTCTAATGTTCTTTTAGTTCATCCTGACTCTGACATTTCTTGGAAAACAGACACATTATTCTGTAATAAACCCCCTCCACTTTTTTTATCTGGGAAGATTCTAGTTGGTCCCTCATTTTTGAAGGATAGATTAGCCAGCTATAGAATTTTTCACTTTTCTTCTTTCAGCACTTTAAAATAAAATTCATGCCTTATATACTTCTGGCCTCATACTTTTGATAAGAAATCTGCTGTTAAACCTATTGAGAATTCCTGGTATGGGTGAAACTGATTATGTCTTGCTGCTTTCAAGATTGTATATATGGCCTTAGCTTTTAGCAATTAGATTATAATGTGTCTCAGTATGGATCTCTCTGTGTTTATTCTTTTTGTATTTTTTTTTGAGATTCCTGAAAACAGGGATTTATGTCTTTTATCACATATGGCAGGTATTTGGTCATTATTTATACAAACTTTTCTTATGCCCCTTCTGTCTTTTTTTTCCTCTTTGAATTTGCATTACTCTTATGTTGATATACTTGATATTTCTCCAAAGCTCTGTTTATTTGCTCCATTGTTTTTGTTTTTTGCTGCCAGATAATTTAAATTGACCTGTCCATTGATTATTTCTTCTGTCTGTTCAACTGCATTACTTAAGTACTCTAGTTAGGTTTTTATTTCCATTATTATACATTTCAGCTCCAGAATATATATGAGGTTAAAAAGGATAATTTTTATCTCTTTAATAATGTTATCTATTTTTTCATACGTTCTTTTCATTTAGTTCTTTGTTCATGGTTTAGCTATTTGAGTATATTTGAGACAATAGATTCCAAGTTTTTGTCTAATAAATACATTTTCTGTGTGTCCTCAGGGTCAGTTCTGTTAGTCTCTTTTGTGAATGGACCAACTTTTTGGATTTTTGGCAAGTTTTTAATTTTTGGCTGAAAACTGTACATATAGGTACATGTACATATTATGTGGTAACCCTGAAAATTGGATTTTTCCATCTCTTCAGAGTGTGTTTTAGTTCCTCACTGTAGGCTATATGTATTTTTGTTGTGTTTGTATAGTTGAGTTTACTGGCATATTTTGGAAAGTAAATATTTTTTTCCCATGCAGTCTCCAAAGCCTGTGTTCCTTTAGATTGTATTCAGCTGCTTTAAAAAAAAAAAAAAAAAAGATTAATTCTCTGAATGCTAGGAGTAAAAAAAGAGGCAGGAAAAAGGCAAAGGAAAAACAAAACAACAAGGAAAAATAGGAAATAAACACATTCTTTTCAGGTTAGTTGTGTGCTGGGATGCTTAGTCAACACTTAACCAGGTTATTATAATTCTGCCTTTGCCTTTGTGTCCTGCTTTTACTGAGCAGAGAGTTAAGCCTGGAGTTCAGCCATTGTTCCCTCAGGTCTTTTATCAGTATGCATCTTTCTCTGGGCATGCATGTGGCTTCCTAAGTTCCCCAATATATATTAGAATTTTGAATGTCTAATTTCCCAAAGAAAAAATTTTCTCAGCTCTTTCTCTCAAGCTGTGTGCTCTATTTTATGCCATAACTTTATATTTTTCCTCATAAGACTTTTTTTTTTATTTGCTTTACAGTTTTTTTGAATACCCATTACTTTTCCTTCCTGACTGTCCTGATTCATGTGTATCCAAGATTAGTAACTTGTGCCAGTTCCTTGACATCCCCCAGACAGTTTGGGCAATGTGAACACAATTCTTTGAAAATAATATACGCTCTGTTTCCTCCAGAAAGCAGGAACCAGGATCCCATAATGTGAATGCAGGTTGCTGGCATAAAAATCACCACTGTACCATGAAGGTTATTGGAGTAATAAATAAAAATTCCTTAAACCTTTTGCTACTGTTTTTAAGTTGACTTTTTTTTTCATTGTTTACTCAATTATTGTACACTTTTGTCTGTTTTCCAGAGTTTTGAAAAAGTTTATTCTGAGAGTTTTAATTGACTTTTTGATGTTTCTGTGTGGAAATGGCCACTCACGTAGTTGCCTGCTCCTCATTTTCACTGATAGCATTCTGTTACAAACTGTATACTGCCTTCTCTCTTTTGTGATCAAATTGAGTCCTTCATTGTATTTTAAGTTCTCAAGCATAGGACTTATATTTTCACTGTCATCGCAATTCCCTATGCTTATTATACCTTGCATGGTAGTTACTACTAGTAAATATTGACCATTGAAAAATTATCCAGTTATTCACTATTGTATTAAAAATTAGAGTCTCAGGGAAATATTTTGTGTAAGTTCTTAATGATGCACTTAATAATGTAATGGAGAATGACCCTTTAATCTTATGATGTTACCAAACCAATCACAGAGTCTTCATCATTACAGACCTAGAATAATATTCACTATAAACTTAGCTGTTTGAAATGTTGGTAGACAATACAATACATCATGAAGCATGCACAGCAGACCCTAATATGAGGTACTGTAACAAATTATTGAGGACCCAAAAGTGATTTGAGGGGGATTTGAATTATATACATTAATATTTACTGGGTTATAAATTTAAAAAAAATAATTTCTGAGACTTTTTCTAAAATGTTTATTAATTCATTTGGAATGGCAATAATAAAACAATCATGTGTAAATATACATAACATATAACAAAAAAACTATGTTTTCCAAAATAAAAAGAAGTTAATGAAAATAATGTCATAATTTTACATTTTTGCACAACTGTTTAATGTCTGACTGAATGGGAGACATCAGCATTCTCATACATACTCCTGTGTTAACTGTTTCATAATAGATTGTTTTAGTTGAAGTATTATATGAAGGAATTCTTGCCTTATAAATATATGTAGTTAAAAATGTAAGATGTATTTTAATATGTTTTTGCAAATAATTGTGGATGCCCTTTCTTAATACTTCCTTAAAACCATACAGGTGTTAGATTCTCAAAGGTTAGTTGTAATTTTTAATCTGAAACCATGTTAGTAAAATATTAACACTCTGCTACATTAAAATCAAATTGTTCCTATTTTACTTTGACAGCATCTTTTACCTGTGCATGACTTCCTAACCTCATCATTGGTCACTGGTAAGATACGAGTTCACTGAGTTATGCAGATCTCCCACCTGGTGGCAGAGTTTACTATACAACAGCACCAAATAAAATTTGCCTATGACATCACTAGAAGAGTTTGACTAGAAAAATTTTGGGAAGCAGTCAAATTCAAGCTGAACACAAAGTTTCCAAAGTTCACAGTTTTGCTTGATAGTTTGAATTTTATAATTTCTAAAACATAGTCACTTGTGTTTTTATACCATTAAAGTCTCATCTTACTCATTTTGACATAAACCATTTGCCAAATACATAAATCTAATAATTATAGTTTGTTAGTCATTCTTTCCATTAAATATTGTCTTTCATGCAAAAGAGTTCAGGTTATTACTCAAAAAATTGCCCATATACTTTTCCTTGAGGAAACCATCACATTGGTGTGCAGTGGAAGTGGTGTTCCATGTTTGTTTCTTGGCATGCTTCAAATTTCACTGCACAGATATCAAAAATATCTCAACTATTGATATTTACTACAGTTAACAATTTTTAGAACTGTATCAAGGAAATTCTTAAGTGAAACTATATGTATATATACATATATATATAAATACATATTATTATTATTCAATTACAGCTGTCCCAAATTTCCCCCCATTGCTCTCCCCTGCCCACCCACCCCCCAGTCTTGTCAGTCAGTCCCCACTCTGTTATCCATTACCATGGGTCCCTTGTACACATTCCTAAGGGGGAAAGAAGGGCAAGGGCCTGGTCAATAAACTATATTTTTTAATTGATTGTGTATGGCAGTAAGAATAGAATGACAGTGGTATAGTTTGATGTACAGATGCTGACTATAAGGTGCCTGGAATTGTATCTGCGATTGGTTTTTACTAGAGTGAACATTTTAACCCAGTGTAAAAAGGTAGTATCATTAAAATTAATTGTATTATTATTAATAAAATTTTGACTTCCTGGACCCACATTTACCATTTTCCCATGAACCATTCTATGCAAAACTCTGCTGCAAACTATAAAGATATGATACAAAAATTTGCTTATGGTGATGTGATTGAAACAAAGAATATACCTAAGGAAGCAACTTAAACATGGATATGTAAGAACTCAAAGGCTCAGCATAGGCCATCCTGCTTATTGTTCCATTGTTTGTGTGTGTGTGATTGTATAACTTTCCTTTAATTCTCAGAATGTGAAAAACTTTTGTGTAAGTACGATTCTTATATTTAAGTTTTCTACTCAAATTCAGGAGCTTTGATTTGAGTGAAGGTCTAGAAAGAAGTTTAAGAATGATTAGTATTTTGCATAATTAATCAATTTGACTAAGACTATGAATGAATTATAAAGTTCTTGATTTATTTATTGAAGAAATGACAAGTTTGAGGTAGAATTTAATAAACCCTTCAGAACCTGAAAGTGAATTTTTTATTTGATGAGCACTTCGAGTGTCTTCTGAAGGCAAGGGGACCTGTAACAGAAACTAGGGGGTCTTGGAAAGGCAAGCTACTTATTTTACAGTGTGTGTGCACTACAGTGTGTGCAGAGTGCTTCAACAAAACTCTACATGAAAAAGTCAAACACACTAAAGAGGAGTACTAACCAAAAACCGCCATCTTTCCTCCTCCCTCCTGTGTCCTGAGAGAGCTGTTAGAGTCCCTAGAACAGAGCTGGCAATAGTGTAACTTTGTTCAAACCTCTCTTTAGAAATGAGGAAATTGATGCCTAAACAGACAGAGTGAACTAGCTAAGGGCATATATGTTAGTTCAAGTTTCAATTAGGACTAGAATCTGACTTTCTATCTCTGATCACTGTTAACTTCATTCAGTCTTATCACTTGTTCCTTTTTGAGAATAGAGAATGGGAAAATAGGCTTACAAATATTACTGTGTGTTTGCAACCTTACATAAGATTAATGCATTGTAGGAGGCAAACTTCATATTTAACACAAACATTTAAAATATTATCCTCATGTGTGGTAAAAAAGGGAAGGGTAGGGAGAGGGAGAAACAGACACATAAATAATTATGTAATAACTTACCTGACAGCTGTCCTCTTCATTGTACTCAGTGGAGACAGAGCTTTGTTCAGAATTTAGTGACTTCCCACATAGTTAAATTTTTTAAATGCATTTCTTTATATTAAAATGTCTCTATAAAAGTCACAAGCTGGAAATGTACTCAAGAAATAAAGAACATCAGCCCTGGCTGGCGTAGCTCAGTGGAGTGAGTGTGGGCTGCGAACCAAAGTGTTGCAGGTTCGATTCCCAGTCAGGGCACATGCCTGGGTTGCAGGCCATGGCCCCCAGCAACTGCACATTGATGTTTCTCTCTCTCTCTTTTTCCCTCCTTTCCCTCTCTAAAAATGGATGAATAAAATCTTTCAAAAAAAGAAAAGAAAGAAAGAACATCAATTGGAAAGTAATCTGAGGAAACAAATTTAATTAGATTCCTACCTATTATACATTTTATAAAATACAGAGTTAATCTGAATCAAAACTAGTTCTCCTTAGTAGATTTGATGAGGAATTGACTGGCCTCTTTGTTCAAGAAACTTAACTATGGCCACAATAAGATATTAGATAAAGTAAGGAAAGGATAAGGAAATACAAAAAGGAAATATCTAGTATACCAAGAGGAACAAAGGTAATTTTCTGGGTTTATAGAACGGGTGTTATGCGATGCACTCATTCTTTCTGTGCTTTTGTTTGAATGGATGAATTGTTGTTCGTGGCAATATCAAGTGACAAGCTGCTTGCAGTTTATTTCATTGACAGGGCTGATTAATAATTTAGTATTTGCTTTAATCATATTTCTGACCTAACAAATTCAATATGGTCAAATACCCTTCCTTCAAAAAGAGACTTATGAAGAAATTTTTTCATTAACTATATGATACAACTCAGTACTGTGCTTCTGGTAGGGTAAAACTCTGAACATATGGATATGTTTTGGCTGAAGGGAATAAGTATGAAGGAGGTGAATATTCCAAAGGAAGAAAGAACAATTTTTATGATTCTGGAGTTATAAAATTCAAAGGTGCTTCATATTGATTTATGCACTTTAATGGTTTTATGATAATAATGACAACGGCTGGCATTTGGTGAGCTGAGTACTTTGCCTAATGATTTTTGTATATGTCTTCATTTTTTAAAAAAAAAGATGTATTTGTACCAGGACATAGCTTGTGATTTATTATGTTTCAATAATATGTATTTTTATTTCTCAATTTTATATTACAAACTATGTAATTTCTTAACTGGTAAATAACAAACCTTTGTTTATTGTCTAGGTAATAAATAAGAAACATTAAAAAGAGCTTGAGATCTTGTATTTGTTTCAAGAGATGTAAATTTTGACAATATTTAGGCTGCTGTGTAGTGTTTCAGCATCCTAGTGAAAGAAAAGAATAGGGAAAAGGATTAAAATAAGAAGGCAATTAATGTTGCAGCTATTAAGAAGTAAAATAAAACTTCAGAGTTTGTCTGTTGACCAGTTAGAGAACGTACAAACAACAAATACCTTGAAAAGTCTGGAACTTAGCCTTGACAGCTATGATTTGCATTCTGTATTTTCAACTGGTTACATAAAGAGGGGTAAAAGGGATGATACCCTTTCAGTGAACTTAAAGCTCTAATAATGTTTCAAATGGAAATGCACTAGAGGACTTAGTCCATACTGACACTGAACATGGAAAATGGAAGTAACCTTTAAGAATAAATAGATATTTCAGTATGACAGCAGGGGATTGAGATGGTGGTGTATTGCACGTGCAGACAGAAGAGAGAATCACCTTAGCAGAAAAGGGAGATGGTTTGGTTCTTCTTGTTGGAAATTTTGAATAAATACTTGAACACATTTTTCTTTTTATTGTTCTCTTAACAGGAAATTATTTCAAATAGGATTTAAATTAAAAGAAATACTTCTGAACCTCTGAAGTCAAGTGTAAACTAGATAAAAAGTAACCCAATTATTTTTAGTAAAGAGAAACCAAGAATTGAAAGTCTTACCCAAGAAAATTTTTTTTCTTTAAAGATTATGCAATTAACTTACTTCAAAATACCACTTAAAAAGAAGATGGGGATTTTTAGATGAAAGAAAAAATACCAAAGAGCAGTCTGTGATCTTAAATGACAGGCAGGAACAGGGAAAAGAGCATGTAGTCCATTATTTAATTTCTGTTCTGTCAATATATTTATGTATCAAAAACTAAATGTTTTAGCTATAGATTCTGTGTCTTGTAACTGTTTAACAAATAATTACTCTGCTTCAGGTTCTTTAAATACTTGTGATTATGGTTGTATTGTACATCTCATTGGATTTTTGTGCTGCTATTCATAACTAAAACCATAATTATAGGGCCCTGTTTGATTAACAAATATTTATCCTTTAAATAGCAACTATTAATATATATTAAGTTTTCAGGCTTTCACACTTAAACACTTCAGAGAGTTATCTCATATTTAGTTATAAACAAACCAGAGATATATTACTAAGTACCTTAGTAGGGAAGAATAGGGCCTATGAGAGATGAATATTAAATTTAAGCTATACTTTAATATTAGGGAATAGATATTAATTTCAGAACTTCTTTCTTGGAAGATGTATCACAAAGGAACTTTAAATGAGAAATATCTCTCTCTCTCTCTCTTTTTTCTTCTTCACTCAAGGATATGTTCTTGATTTTAGGGAGAGAGAGTTGGGGTGTGGGGGAAGAGAGAGAAACATTGATCAGTTTCCTCCCATATGTGCCCCTGCCAGGGATTGAACCCGTAATCTTGGTATATACTCTGACCAGGAATCAGACCCGCAACCTGCTGGTATATGGCATGGTGCTCCAACCATCTGATCCACCCTACTAGGGCATGAGGGATTGTCTCTTAAAATTATTTACAATCTGATACCAGTTTTATTCTGAGCTACCTTCTCTGTGTTCAATGTGAGTTATTGGCATGAATGAGTGATAATCCAGGATTCTCTGTTTGATATGTGCAGCTTTGGAGTTAAAATATTAAGAACATTATTAAAATGCATCAAATAATAAGATCCCAACATACATTTCCTGAGTCATCAGGTTGTAATGTGAGTTGTAAATGTTTGCTGATAACACGTGGCAGGGAATGATCCTGAAGTTCCGATACTCAGTTGTGTGCAACAGTTATCAGAGGGTAAATTTGGGAATTTTAGGCTGCATGTTCTACATAATTTTCTTGAAGAAAACAAACTAGAACCCTCACTTTTTAGTGAATGCTGTGACACTGCTCTACTTGAGAGGAAGAGAAGGGCAGTGGCAATGTCACCACGTGGGCAATTTGGGACAGAATGGGCTCCAGTACAGTCTGGAGAGGGGTGCACTGAGGAACATAGTTCAGTTGGATGAAGGGTTTGCTGGATGAAGACTATTCTGAAACATAGCTTATAAAATTGTATATTTTTTAAAAGATATAATTAAATCAGTATTAAAGAAAATGAGGAATGAGAACATTTTGAGTGACCGTATAATTTAATTTTCAGGGAGATAAAGGTTCTAGTTCCAGTCCTTTTACTAACCAGTTGAACTTTGTCATGATATTTAACTTTGCTGATCCTAAGTTTTTTTTTTTTTTTCTGTGAAATAAAGATACTAGTATCCAGTAAGGTTTGGCAGGTGTTTGGAAAAAAGAGAATTAACTGCAATGGATGAACATCCAAAAATATTATGATGAGTAAGGGATTAGAAGCAAGCCTGGGAGACTCTTAAAAGAGAGGCCTACATATTTATTATATGTAGGAGGAAGTCTTTATTCTAGGACTGAAAATTTCAAGAGACCTCAGAGATAGCACCTGGCAGCTAAAGAAAGAAAACAAGAACAAAGAAAAAAGAAGAGCCCTGGCCAGTATAACTCAGTGGATTCAGTGCAGGCTGAGAACTAAAGTGATGCAGGCTCAATTCCCAGTCAGAGCGCTTGCTTGGGTTACAGGCCAGTTCCCCAGTGGGGGGCACTCCAAAAGCAACCACACATTGATATTTCTCTCCCTCTCTTTTTCCTTCCCTTCCCCTCTCTCTAAAACCAAATAAAATCTTTTTAAAAAGAAGAAAAGGAGAAAAAGAGAAAAAAGTGTGGTATATAGCTCACTCTCTGAGTAATAAACGAAGCTTAGGAAACATATCCTTAACTATGTATCCCTCTCTCTGATTATTATTTAAAGGACATATTTAATTACAATAATTACTTAAATGAGTTATTTTAAAGTAAGTTCTGGGGACAATTGGAGTTAAAATAAAAATCCTCATTATTAAAATTATTAAACAATGTCAGATAACAGAAAATAAATAAAAATTTAAAAATATTAAAATGTTAACAGATCAATAAAATGCAAAGTGGAAAAACCATGGATCATGTAATTCATTCATCAACACAGGTACAAATGCTAAATAAATGTTTAGCTAAACAACCATTTAGCATATTAATATAGCAATATAAAAATAATCATAAGTCACCATGCACAGTTGTATTATGTATGTAAGTACAGGGTGGTTAGAATTGGAAATTTCACTTATACAATTTTTACATGAGCACTGTAGAGGAGAAATATGTTTATATAAAAGCAGCTGAAAGTGTATTATGACATAGTAATAACTTCAAGTAGATATTTAAGTAACACAGGAATAAAAACAATTTATATGGGGGAAAATGATGGAGGAAAAATGGAGACAACTGTACTTGAACAATAAAAAAAGATAAAGTTAAATTAAGGTTGGTTTAAAAAGAATTTACATTAGCATGGCAAGTAATCTCTTCCCCAAATTGTGAAAAAAATCTTATTAAATAATGAAGTAGTAAACATGCTGCCATAATAGAGGAAAAATACTAACACTATTATTATTGAATACTGTTTTGACATTTAAGCTAATGAAATCATTCACTAAAATGAAATAAATACTTGTCAACAGCTGGTACTAGAGCAATTGGCTATCCAATAGTCAATAAAATAAAATAATGTATGAACCTAAAATTAACCCTGACACTATATACAAAAGTAGCTCAAAATGGATCAGGGACTTAATACATAAAATACAAAATTTGACCCATTTAGAAATAAGAAATACAGGAGAAAATGTTCAGCATGTAGAATTGGGTAAAGCATTTTTCTTTTGTCATCAAATGCATAATTTAGCCCTGGCCTGTGTGGCTCAACTGGTAAGATCAGCTTCCTGTAACTAAAAGTTTGTGGGTTTGATTCCTATTCAGGGCACATACCAAGGTTGCAGTTTTAATCCCCTGACCAGGTACATACCCCTCCTGGTTTGGCATGTACAGCAGACAACCAATCGATGTTTCTCCCCCTTTCATTAATGTTTCTTTCTCTTCCTTCCTCCCTCTTTTCCTCTCTGTGTAAAAGCAGTGGGAAAAATATCCTTAAGTGAAGATTTAAAAAACTGACATGTATGACAAATTATTTGTGTATGGAATAAAGAACTCTCCAAACTCAGAAGGTAAACAAGCAAATGAACACACCAACAGAAACAATCCAATTAGAAATTTGGCAAATGACATAAACAAACAATTCACTGAAGATGATATGTAGATCACAAATCAGCACATTGAAAGATGTTCATTAACTAGGGAATTTTAAATTAAAAACACATGGAATATTGTTACATGAATATCAGAATATTTAAATTAAAAAAATAACACAAATTTCCCTGGCTCAGTGGATTGAGCACCAGACTGTGAAGCAGAGGGTCGCTGGTTCGATCCCCAGTCAGGGCACATGCCTGGGTTGCAGGCCAGGTTCCCAGTGTGGGAAGTGCAAGAGGCAACCACACATTGATGTTTCTCTCCCTCTCTTTCTCTTTCCCTTCCCCTCTGTCTAAAAAGTAATAAAATATTTTAAAAAATAAAACAAATTATGTCAAGAATGAAGAGAAACTGGAATATTTCTACATTGCTGGTGATAATGTAAAATGGTACAACTACTCTAAAAAAACATATAACATTTTCTTACAAAACTAACCATGTGCTTACCATGTGACACAGTAATTGCATACATTGGCATTTATCCCAAAGAAAGGAAAATTTATGTTCACAAAAAAATCTATAAAAGTGTTCATAGCAGCTTTATTCATAACAACCCAAAAGGACAAGTGATAACACAGATGCCCTTCAACAGTGAGTGGTTCAACAAACTGCTGCATGTACACCCTGAAATGTTACTAAGCAATAGTGGAGGAGTGAAGCATTGATACACTCGACAACCAGGATGGATCTCAAAGAGAGTTATACTGGTTAAAAAATGCCAGTCTCAAAAAGTGGCATTTTATTTCATTTACATATCATTCTTGAATTTACAAAATGGTGAGATGGAAAACAGATCAGTCATTGTCAAGGGTTGAGGAAGGAGGCTGTGGTGGTACAAGTGCAGCACAGGAGAGCTGGGGATGGAACTTTGCTGTGTCCTGTCTGTTGCTTGTCATATGAGATACAAGTACATAGAGCTAAACACACACACATGCATGCTCATACATATACAAATACATATATGTAAAACTGGTGAAATTTGGAGAAAGTTGATACAGAGTATCAATTTCTTTTTGTGATATAATTATTCAAGAAATGCACATTGTTGAGAGAAATTGAATGAAGGGTATCAAGGATCTTTTCACAACTGCATGTGAACTTACAGTTACCTGAGTGTTTTATATATATGTTATACATACATGAATTCTTAAATACTGGGGAGGAAGGAATAAATATTTTAGATGATATAATTGAATATATAAAAAATAGAAGGGTCAATTAATTACCATTGCAGTTTTAAAGAAAGTCTTATATGATAAACAATCATTAGCTGCTTATCATTTAAAATGAGAATGGAAAATGTTCTGTTTACAATTAAAACATATTCTTAAGATTGTATTTAATAGAAAAATATAAGGGATCTATGTGATAATTGAAGATTAAATATATTAATGAACATAAAATGGGAGTGGAATAAGTAATTCTGCATGAAATACCTTAATATAATAAAATGTTTAAAATTTTCCAATTTACCATGTATATATTGTGCTGTTTTATAAAATTATTACTTTGATCACTTGAAGTTGACTTTAAAGCTCAAATGAAATTATTCATGTTTGAGAATTACTGAAATGTAATTTGAAATTTTATTTGAAAATAATATTGTTTGCTGTGGTGCATTTGCCTTACAAAGTAATTTTTAATGCTTATATCTGCCTAAAATATACAGGAAACAAAATATGTGAAATTTACCTAGATATAGAAAAAAATTTTGAAAGAGAAACAGATATATGTATATAAGGGATATTTATATATACTACATACAGTTGATTTTTAATTTCAGTAGGCAAGAATCATTTGTGTAATAGATTGTGTTAACATAATATATTCCCCCTGAAATAAAGTTATATTCTTACCTCTCACTTTTGTGTATATAAATGAGTCTATCTCAAGTAGATATGGTGAATTATTCTCTAAGTGTTGAAAGGGTTGGATTAGACAAAATGATGACACATTACATATAATCTCAGGAAACTTAAAATTTTGAAACTTGTCTATACCAAAAACTGCTTTTATTAAGATACCTCATATAATAACTATATTTCTGAAACTCTAATGAAATTAGCTCTTTTGATTAAAATCCCAAACTACTATGACAGAAAAATGAAGTCTAGAATCAAGTGTTTTTTGTTTGTTAAAATAACAACTACTCATTATTTTATCTAAAATGTTTCTTCTCTTGTCCCTACAATTTCCATTATCTTTCTTTTGAAACCTGTAATGTCCAAGCCATTTAATTTTAACAAAATCATAGACTTTATATTCTAGAAAACTTTAGGTTCACAGAAAAATAGAGATGAAGATAGAGGTTTTCCATTCACCCCTCGCCCTCACACAAGGCAAGACCTCTGGCACTATTGATGTCCCAAACCAGAATTACATGTTTGTTACAATCAAATAAACTGCACTGACACATCATTATCTGCCAGGGTCCATACCTCACATTAGAGTTCACTTTTGCTGTTGTATTTTCTATGAATTTGGAAAAATCTATCCTGACATGTGTTAACTATTACAATCACTGCTGTTGTTAGTGCTTTATAGTTTGCCTTGTACAGAATGTCATATAATTGAAGTCATACACTGCATATATTTTTCCAAATTGGTTTCTTTCATTTAGCAATATGCATTTAAGGTTGTTCCATGTCTTTTTGTAGTTGATAGCTCATTTCTTGTTACTGCATAACATTGCATTGTTTGAATATACCACCATTTACCCATTCACCTATTAAAGGACATCTTGTTTGCTTCTAAATGTTCACAATTATGGATAAAGCTGATCTAAATATCTGTATGCAGATTTATATGTGGCCATAAGTTTTCAACTCATTTGGGAAAATACAGAGGAGTGCAATTGCTGGCTTTTATGTCTACTTTGTAACAAACTGTCAAACTGTCTTCCAAAGTGTGTGTACTAGTTTTTATTGCTAACAGCAGTGGATGAAAGTTAGTCATTTTATTTTTATCTAGTGCTTTTTTAAATTGCCTTTGCAACATATTTCCCTCCCTTTCTCTGAACTCATCCAGCCCTTTGTATCCCTATTCTAACACCTGTCATACTCTCCCACGCTTTGCAAGTGTGAACCCCTAAGAGCAGGACATATATATGTCTCCAGCACCTTACAGTACTTCATTTAATATCTTGAAAATTAAGTGTTCTGGTATTTGTTCAATTAATGAAGAAAGTACAAATTTTGGTGCGTCAGACTGATAAATGGAGCATTTTGTTTTACAAATCAATAAATGATCACAAGGTCTTTTACTAGCTCGGAATCAAACAATTTGCACTATATCTACTAGTAACATTTTTTATTTGATCCTTAGCATTTAATTTGTGGGTTACATACATGGTTGATTGATGTTAGAAGAAATTTCATTTGATTCTTTGGCCCAGCTTTCAAGCTGGAAGAAACAAAGCGCTTGCTGTAATACGTGCTGAGCTTTTAAAAAACAATTCCTAATGAGGTTAGTATGTACCTTTGACATTTTATTTTCAATCAGAGTGAAGGTCAGAACTGAAGGTAACAAAGATTTTGTACAGTAAATAAACAATGCTATTATTTTTCAAAGAAAATGAAATATTGCTAACCTGTCCATAGCTTCTTGCTGTCTAAAATTATTTGCTATGCCTACTTTTGATACTTAAACAGTATTTTCTTTCCATACCCTAGATTTTGGAATTAAAAGGGGAGTACACCTAGTTTATATGTCAGGGATAAGACAAATGTGTGCTTTTCATGAATTTTCTGGTATTGCATTATTTGCATTTTATATTTTTATCCTTTAAATTGACTTATTTATTGGCTGGTATTTGGTGGAACTGATATTTATTCTATTAATTTGGTGAACTTTCTTCTGAGATTGGAAGTTTTCTTAATTGTATATATTCAGAGTCCTCAACTCTCTCACACTTGGTATTTACAATGTGAATTTATCATTAAAGAGAATATGTCAAAGTGATTTTTAAAACTAATTACCTGGATTATGATAAAACAGTGAAAATTATGCCCTTGGGAACACAATATGCAAAAGGAATTTTTAAGTGCTTTCACATTATTCATCAATATGTAACCAGGGATCAATCTATTATGTTTGTACTGCATCAAGGCAATTTTTTTAAAGATTTTTATTTATTTATTTATTTTTAGAGAGGGAAGGGAGGGAGGGAGGGGGAGGGGAGAGAGAGACAGACAGACAGACAGACAGACAGACAGACACATCAATGTGCGGTTGTTGGGGGTTATGGGTTGCAACCCAGGAATGTACCCTGGCTGGGAATCGAACCTGGGACACTTTGGTTCCCAGCCCACGCTCAGTCCACTGAGCTACGCCAGCCAGGGCTCAAGGCAATTTCAATGTAAAAAAATAATGTTTGAAAAGTATTATCAAACAGGCAGACTTCAAATGCCAAAACCCATGTTTAAATGATCACTTTGTATTCTTATCTACTTAACATATTTTGAAGCTAAATATTTGAAGTTTTGTGATTCGTCAGTTTTAAAAATTCTACATGAAATACCTGCCTAATATAAGATTTATTTTCATTTTAGATGAACTAACAAATTCATCAGAAACCCGATTATCTTTAGAAGACCTTTTCAGGAAAGACTTTGTGCTTCATGATCCAGAAGCTCGATGGATCAATGGTATGTGTGTACCTTTCTATATGTTATATTTATTCTGAGTTCTGCATAATTAAAATCAAAGTAAATAATGGTATTTGTAGTTAATATTTTAGTAAACATTATTCTTCAAAGATTACGTATACCATTTAATCAGAAATGAATATCTAGGCTCACGTGAGAGGAAACCATTTCCTAAGATAGGTCATCAATGGAAATATTCTACAAACATCAGACCAGTTGCTTCAGTATTGGGGGTTCCTTCATGAATGTTATTAGTCTTGTGACTTTAAACATGTGTTACATCTTCAGCATTTCTCTGTGTAAAGTAATAGATTTTTGAGAGACTGCCTATGTATGTGGTTCAAATTTAGCGAACAAATTATTATTATTTCTTTCTTGGTGGCTTTGACTTTCAATCCTAGTGCTATAGATTATAGAGACTCTTTGCAAAGTTGAAATGATTTAGAAAAGCCATGGAAGTATATTACACTTTGTCTTTTTCTGCCATGCTGAAGAAACCACCTCAGCTTTCTTCAGGTTATTTTTGATTTTATTATTTTAAAATAGTTTTAAAAAGAATTTGATTACTAAAGAAATAACCAAAAATATAATAACTGAGTATCTCCATGAACTTTGGTTTGTGTTTGTGGAAGATGGTAGGTAGGGAAAGTGATTAAGTAATCCAGTCAGAAGCAATGTGTTGGTGAACAGAAAGTCAGGTTTTAATTCCTTGACTGTTGCAATTTGCCTGACCATTTAATCACTGTAGTCAGATAGCTATTAATCTTTGCCCTTCAATTTATTTAGGCATAATATATTTGCTTGTTTTCAAGGCACAGAGTAGATTATTTTATGATAGATAAAAGGAGCTTTGCCTTTTATCTAATAATGATTATCACACTTACAGTCCATTCTTCCCTAATACTCTAATTAGTGCATTTATGCCTGCAAATTAAATGGTAATTTATGGAAGCTATAAAAAGAAAGCAACTTAATTCATGAGGGCAGGAGACAAATCATACTGTTTACTTAGCATTGTTACAGTTCCTGGAGATAAGCAGGTACTCAGGATTTTTTTTTAATAAATGAATGAATGCATTTAATTGAAGCTCTATGGTGTTCTTCAATAAACTAAGTTTCAGTTGAAATCAGCTGGGGATAAGTGTGTATTGTGGTGATGGCATTATGCAGGATTTTTCAACCAGTTTGCCACAAGAATGTTTAAAACATGCAATACCTGATTATTTAGTCAGGGGCTCTGACCTCATTTCCCTTAGATTGTGAAATAAAATATGACAACAACAGCCAACACAACAGTAGTCATTTGGTGTGAATAAATCAAAATTATACCTATTTTTGTCAGATTGGCAAAAAGTATATATTTTGGTGTGCCACAGAGTTTTAGTAATTAGTTTATGTGCACCATGAGATGAAAAAAGTTGAAAATCACTGGTGTTATAGGTAGAGAAAGCAAGATAGCAATTTTATTAATTTATTTGTATATTTTCATTGGAATCATTTATAAATTGAGGCGCTTCCATGTTACCTTTGCACTAAAATTATTTCAGATGAGCACTATGGCTAAGGAAGGCTAATAAAAAGGAGATATCATTACCAAACATTGTTCTAATAATCAGACCTCTCATCAATCATTCTCCTAATGTGCTATAGTAATTTAGTAAGTCATCTTTTAACTTGCTAACAATTATTTTCTGTTGGAGAAGAGGACAACAAAAGTGCGCAAAAATGTGAGCCATTAGATTTGAAATGCTGAATAACATTCTGTTTTGTTCACCATGATTTTGGCCAAGCTATAGAAATGTGTTGTCTTTGACTTTGGAAAGCAAGCAAAAATCATGGGCCTCCTCTCGCTTCTCAGGTTAGCTTGGATTATTTAAGGAGACATTTACTCTTGTGTATAAATGACACTTTGGCATTGAAATGCCAAAGAACTGCATGGGTATTTAAGCAGTGAACTGCATGCTATATTAAGCCATTCCATTATCTAGGACACACATTCTACTCTAATACCTCACAAGATACCAAAATCATATATTTGGAGTTAATAATTTTAATCATTTTTAAACAATTTCTTTATTAACTATTGGTAATCCTGGCCTTGTGAAAACATCCTGGGGAAAAGCCACAGTGTTATCATTACATTCTAGGTGAAACATAGGAACTATATTATTTATTTAAAATATTACATAAAAACAACCCTGTAAACAGCATAAATGGAATCTTAGCTCTCAGAGGCTTGCAGTCTTTATAAATACCACTGAAGAAATCGACTCACTGTCAGCACATTGTGTGCACTGGGCTGCTTTTCCAGTGGGGTATAGATTTATGCTTATTAGCTCCTCTTATCCAACCCAGATCAGTTTCCTAGCAGTGACTAGATAGATACTTGGAAAGTTTACAGGTCCCTCACATAGCCAGGAAATGCAGGAGAACTATATGAATAGAATGTGTAACTTTGGCCTCATTATCACAGATTGTATCTCAATACAAAACGTGAGGTCTTTCTTCCTTCTCGTGAGATGTCCCACCAGGTTTTCTTAGTACGTAAGTCTCTTGAGAAAGTCTAAGTTAAGCTTATTTGGAAGCTTTGTTTACTTCTTGGAAGTCACCATAGGTAGATGGCAGTGCAGAGATGTCATTTATTATGCTGATTCTTAAATAAAATACTTGTGAATGTCATTGCAGCCTTTGATGAATACTCACGTTCATGGTTAGCAAAAAAACTGTCTGCCCCCATATCTGTTCATATGCTTCAATCTCCACCTTTATAGCATCTTCTAGTTATGTCACCTTGAAACCTGAAAGTCCATCTTGTTTAGAATTAGTCATTTCCCCACATATATTTTTTGTAATTGAATTTATTGGCATGACATAGGTTCACAAAGCCATGCAGGTTTCAATTGTACAACTCAACAAAATAGCTGCATACTGCATTCCACGTCCATTGCCCAAAGCAGTCTCTTTCCATCTTCATTTATCCCACCTTTGCCTACATCTCCCTACCCCCACACCCTTTTCTCTCTGGCTGTGACAACAGTGTTGTCTTTGTCTCGGTGTGTATGTCTCTTAGTTTAATCCCTTTGCTTTTGTTGATGGTTTCTTTTGATGTGGAAAGATTTTTAGTTTGATGTAGTCTCATGTGTTTTTCCCCCTTTGTTTCTCTTGCCCAAGGAGATACATTGGCAAAAGTATTGCTATGAGAAATGTCTGAATTTTTGTCTGTGTTTTCTTCTAGGAGTTTTATGGTTTCACAACTTACGTTTACTGATCCATAACTGCTGTTTGCTGGGAGTTTTTTGATTACTGCTTCATTTTATTAGTTATAATTAGTCTATTCATTTTCTGATTCTTCCTGATTCAGTTTTGAAAGAGTGTATGTTTCTAGGAGTTTATCCATTTTACTCAGCTTGTCCAGCATTGGCATATATGCAGTATGTCAGAAAAAATCCAGCAAGTATTAATATAACAATAGTAATTTGCATGACATCTATTTGAGCTGGCAGCCAAGGAGAGTGGACTGGATTGTGCATCTGTGAATAATGATGACTTCACTATACTAGTCAGTGGGGGCAGTAGATGCTGTTGAGTGAGCATGTGTAGTGTGTGGCTATGGCATTCAACATGACTGAGTGAGTAGAGCAACGAATCTGCCTCGAATTTTGTATTAAGCTTGATCATTCCTCCACAGAAACTATTTGGATGATTCAGAAGAACACAGGTATGGGCAAGTGGTGATGGGCAGCTTCATCACAACAGTGTGCCTGCTCATGCATCACATCTTGTAGAGAGTTTTTTGGCAAAACATCAATCACTCAAGTGACTCAGTCCCCCTATAGCCCAGATTTGGCACTATGCAACTTCTGGCTTTTACCAAAACTAAAATCACCTTTGAAAAGGAAGAGATTTCAGAACTTTGATGAAGTTCAGGAAAATATGATGGGACAGCTGATGGCAATTGGGAGGACTGTGTGAGGTTCCAAGATGCTTACTTTTAACGGGACTGAGGTGTCATTATTCTATGTGCAATGCTTCTTGTATCTTCTTCAGTGTGTGTGTATGTGTGTGTGTGTGTGTGTGTGTGTGTGTGTATTTCATATTACATGGCTGGATACTTTCTGAACAGACCTGATATTTCTTCATAGTATTTTCTTCCCATGCTTTGTATTTCTGTGGTGTTAGTTGTTCCTTCTCCTCCTTCATTTCTGATTTTATTTATTTGAGTCCTTTCTCTTTTTTTTCTATTGATGAGTTTGGTTAAAATTTTGTCGATCTTGTTTATCTTTTCAAAGAACTACCTCTTGAATTCATAGATCTTTGTAGTTTTTTCGTCTTTATGTCATTTATTTCCACTTTAACCTTTATTATTTCTTTTTGTCTGCTCACGCTGGGCTTTGTTGCTCTTATTCTTTAGAGTGTAAGGTTAAATCTTTTTTTTTATAGAAAAGGTTTTTTTTTGTTTGTTTTTTAAATTTTATTTATTTATTTTTAGAGAGGGAAGGGAGGGAGAAAGAAAGAGAGAGAGATATCAATGTGCCGTTGCTCATGGCCTGCAACCCAGGCATGTACCCTGACTGGGAATCGAACCTGCGACACATTGGTTCACAGCCCGCGCTCAATCCACTGAGCTATGCCAGCCAGGGCAGGGTTAGATCTTTATTTGTGATTTTTCTTGCTTCTTGAAGCAGACCTGCAATGCTGTGAACTTCCCTCTCAGGATTGCTTTCACTTGTCTTACAGATTTGGGGTTGTTGTGTGTTCCTTTTCACTTGTCTCCAGGTAACTTTTAATTTCTTTTTCTTTGATCTCATTGTTAACTCATTCATTGTTTAATAGCTTGTTATTTAACCTCCATGTGTTTGAATGTTTTTTAAAAATTTTAATTGATTTTTAGTTTTACACCTTTGTGATTGGAAAAGATTCTTGGTATGATTTCAGTCTTCTTGAATTTATTAAGATTTATTTTGGGTACTAACATGTTATCTATTTTTGAGACCGTTCCATGTACACCTGAGGAGAATGTATGTTCTGCTTTTTTTGGATGTAATGTTCTGTAAGTATCAATAAAATCCATCTGATATGTGTTATTTAAGGCCGCTGTTGCCTTGTTGATTTTTTTGTCTGAAAGATCTATCCATTGATGTCAGTGGGGTGTTAAAATCCCCCACTATGATTGTATTGTTGTCTATCTTTCCCTTAATCTCCATCAAGTTTTTCTGTATATATTTAGGTGCTCCTGTATCAGTGCATATATGTTTACAAGGGTTATATCCTTTTATTGGATTGATTTATATAATATTGTATAGTGACCTTTTTGGTCTCCTTTTATGGCCTTTGTTTTGAAGTCTATTTTTTATGATATAAGTATTGCTAATCCAGTTTTTTTTTTTTTGCTTCTATTTCCATGAAATATTTTCTTCCACTCCTTCACTTTCAGCCTGCGTGAATCTTTTGTTCTGTGGTGGGTCTCTTCTATGCAACATGTACATGGGTCATGGTTTCTCATTCATTAAGCTACCAATGTCTTTTTATTGGAAACTTTAATCTTTTTATATTTAAGATTATTTATAGTTACTTATTTATTGCCAGTTAATCTTTATGCCTATGTTTCTCTCTATATATATTTCTTTCTTTCTTCTTTTTAAATCAAGCCTTTTAACATTTTTTTGCAATACTGGTTTGGTTGGATAATGAACACCTTTAAGATTTTTTTTTTTGCCATGGAAGCTCTTTATTTTGCCTGCAATTTGCTTACTTAATTAACTGATAAATTAATTATTTTAAAGACTTTACTCCCAGAACTGAAACACATCCTAGACAGCAAATGATTTCTCACTTTCACAGTTACCCTGCCTTGGTAATCAAAGTACTTTTGCACTCCTAACTGTTGTGTTACTTTCTTTTTTAAATGATAGCCTTGATAGATACAGTTGTCTTAGTTGTAGGTCCTTGCTTTTCATCACTTTGAATTACTGATGCTAGTCCTTTCTGGCATGAAGTGTTTCTGTTGAGAAATCAGCTGATGACTTTATGGGAACTTTCTTGTACATAACTCTCTTTCCCTTGCTGCTGTTAAGGTTCTCTATTTGTTTATAACCTTTTCCATTTTAATTATGTGTCTTGCTCTGGGCCTCTTTGGGTTCATCTTGATTGGGACTCTTTGTACTTTATGAACTTCTGTGACATTTTCCTTCACCAGATTAGAGAAGTTTTCCACCTTTTTTAATGTTTTTTTAAAACATCAACAATTACTTTTTTAAATTTTAATTTGTATTGTGTTTTCTCCATTACCATTTATCCTCCCTGTACCCTCTTCCACCTCCACCTACCACCCTCCCTTCACAATCACCACACAGGTCATTCTTCCCATGCTTACTCTCTTCTTCTGGGAACTTTGTAATGCAGGTCTTTTTATGCTCAATGTTATCCAAGGGGCCCCTTAGACTCTCCTATTTAAAAAAATATATTTTTATTTTCTTTTTGATGCTCTCCTTTGGTGATTGCTGTTATCTTGTCCTTTAAATCACTGATTGAATCCTTTACTTCATTTAACCTACCATTGATTCTTTCTAGTGTATTCTTCATTTTAGATATTCTTCATGTCTGACTGGTTCTTTTTTAGGGTTTTATGTCCTCTTTAACACTTACTATCTCTTTGCTTAAGTTTTCACTGACATCATTCATTCTTCTCCTAAGGTCCTTCAGCATCCTTATAAACATTATTTTAAAGTCTGCATTTGGTATCTTGATTGCTTCCATTTCATTTAATGCTTTATCTGGGATTTCTCTTTTTCTTACATTTGGGGCATATTTCTTTGTGTATTTCATCTGTTTATTAGGTAGACCTGCTATGACTTACACATTTATCATGATGGTTTTGTGATAAAGGTGTCTTGTTGGGCTCAATGGCACAATCTTTCATATCACCTGACCCCAATTCTCCAAGAATGTTTCTTGTGGGTTATGTGCACCTTCCTGTAATAGCTGAGTCTTAAATGTTGGTTTATCTCATGGGTGGAGTTAACCCTTCAGGCTGGATGACTCTAAGGATAAACCTTGATAATCATGTATGAGTTGGCTGCTCTGGGGGTGCATCCCAAGAAAGAGATGTTCCCAGCAGGACCTGTTGTCTGCCACACTCTTACTTTGGGTCTGCTGCTTGTGTGACTAGTTGGGTCAGACTCTGGTGTGATCTGAAGCATACCACTCTTTGTGTTGGTTCTGGGTCCACTTGAGTGTGGTCCAGGTATAGGTCAATGTCAGATGTATGTAACTGGCATCAGGCTACCTGTCTGGAGGTACCAAACAATTCACTGTTTATGGCTCCATCTCCTGAGACTGAGTGTGCATAGGAAGGGCCAATCTGTGTAAAAGAGTCGGCTTCCTCCTGTTTAGAGCTGGGGGAGATCTACAAAATTTCCAAGGATCCCTGAGGTCCACCTCCCCTACGTACATTTGATGATTAACTAATCAAATCATTCTATGTTAGACTTTGTCCTAGATGTTTTATGTACATAACTCATATGATAAGCATACAATGTTAAAATTATTAACCCCAGAAAATTGATTCTTAAACAAAATACTTGTCCAAAGGCACAACTGATAAGAGGTGGAGCCTGCTTTAATCACTATGGTTAAGTATAAAATCTACCTTCTTTCCTTCTTTCACTTTCAGATTTCTTTCTCAATATCTAATACATATATCAACTGCTTCTTACATCTCACTGTCACAGATCTCATTGCTATAATTTCATCCTGAATAGTTCAATAATGCCTTTATCTCCCCATGTACATCCATATAATGGTAACATATACACTCCCTAAAAGAAAGATGTATAGGCATATTTTTCTTAGCTATTATAAATTGTACTGTCATGAATATTGGGGTTGCATATGTTCTTTTGGATTGGTGTTTCAGGGCTCTTAGGATATAATTCCAGCAGTGGGATTGTTGGGTCAAAAGGCAGTTCCATTTTTAGTTTCCTGAGG
Organism: Phyllostomus discolor; assembly: GCF_004126475.2. Lineage (NCBI taxonomy): Eukaryota > Metazoa > Chordata > Mammalia > Chiroptera > Phyllostomidae > Phyllostomus > Phyllostomus discolor. Next base: position 94,180,361 of record NC_040906.2, on the reverse strand, counting down.
AAATTCCATACTGTTTTTCACAGTGGCTGCACCAGTCTACATTCCCACCAACAATGCACTAGGGTTCCCTTTTCTCCACATCCTCTCCACCACGTTTGTTGATTTGTTTATGCTGTCCATTCTGATGTGTGTGAAGTGGTATCTCATTGTGGTTTTAATTTGCATCTCTCTGATAGCTAGTGATGCTGAGCATCTTTTCATATGTCTCCAGGCTCTCTGTATGCCCCCCTTGGAGAAGTGTCTGTTCAGGTCCTTTGCCCATTTTTATTTTTTATTTTTGTCTTCCTGGAGTGGAGTTGTGTGAGTTCCTTATATATTTTGGGGATCAAAGCCTTGTCCAAGATATCATTGGCAAATATGTTTTACTATGTAGTTGGCTCTCTTTTCTTTTTACTACTGTTTTCTTTAGCCATGCAAACTTTTTAATTTGATGAGGTCCCATTTGTTTATTCTTTCCTTTATCTTAGGGGACATATTTGTGAAGATGTTGCTGCATGGAGTGTCTGAGATTTTCCTGCTGATGTTTTCCTCTAGGATTTTTATGGTGTCACAACTTATATTTAAGTCTTTTATCTACCTTGAATTTATTTTTGTCTATGGTGTAAGTTGGTGATCGGGTTTCATTTTTTTGAATATAGCTGTCCAGTTCTCCCAACACCATTTGTTGAAGAGTCTATTTTTACTCCATTTTATGGTTCTTCCCCCTTTGTCAAATATTAATTGACCATAGAAACTTGGGTTTATTTCTAGGCTCTCTCTTCTGTTTCATTGGTCTATGTATCTGTTCTTATATCAGTACCAGGCTGTTTTAATTACTGTGGATTTGTAATACAGTTTGATATCAGGTATTGTTATCCCTCCTACTTTGTTCATCTTTCTCAAAATTGCTGCAGCTATTAAGGGCCATTTATAGTTCCATATAAATTTCTGAAATGTTGTTTCTATATCTGTGAAATATGTCATTGGTACTTTAATAGGGATTGCATTGAATGTATAAATCTCTTTGTATAGAGTGGCCACTTTGATGATATTAATTCTTCCAAACCATGAACATGGAACACAGTTCCATTTGTTTGTGTCTTCCTTAATTTCTTTTTTAAGTGTTGTATAGTTTTCTAAGTATAGGACTTTTACCTCCTTGGTTAGGTTTATTCCTAGGTACTTTATTTTTCCTGTTGCTATATCAAATAGTTCCCTCCCCCCAATTTCTGTTTCTGATATTTCATTGTTGGTGCACAAAAATGTCTTGATTTCTGAATACTGATTTTGTATCCCACTGTTTTGGCAAATTCACTTTTTAGGTCAAGTAGTTTTTTGGTGGAGCCTATAGGATTCCTTATGTACACTATCATGTCATCTACAAAGAATGAGTTTTACTTCCTCCTTTCCAATTTGGATACCTTTTATTTATTTTTTTCTTTTCTGATTGCTGCGGCAAGAACTTCCAATAGTAAGTTGAATAGGGGTGTTGAAAGCAGGCATCCTTGTCTTATTCCTGATCTTAGTGGGAAAGCTCTAAGTTTTGCCCACTGAGTATGAGGTTAGCTGTACGTCTCTCATATATGACCTTTATTATGTTGAAGAATGCTCCCTCTATTCCCACTTTGCTAAGTGTTTATATCATAAATGAGTGCTGTACCTAATCAAATGCTTTTTCTGCATCTATTGATATGATCACATGATATCTGTCTTTCATTTTGTTTATGTGATGTATTACATTTATTGATTTGTAAATATTGTACTATCCTTGCATCCCTAGGATGAATCCCACTTGATCATGGTGTACGATCTTTTTAACATATTGCTGGATGCGGTTTCTCAATATTTTGTTGAGGATTTTAGCATCTATGTTCATCAGTGATATTGGCCTGAAGTTTTCTTTCTTTGTTATAGCTTTATCTGTTTTGGGGATTAGGATGATGCCATCTTCATGAAAAGAGTTTGGGAGTCTTTCATCTTCTTGAATTTTTTAGAATAATATGTGAATGGTGAGTGTTAGCTCTTCCTTAAATGCTTTGTAAAGTTCTCTTGTGAAACTGTCTGGTCCAGGACTTTTGTGTGTGGGGTTTTTTGATTACTGCTTCAATTTCAACAGCTGTTATTGGTCTGTTCCGGCTTTCTGCTTCTTCTTCATTGAGTTTTGGGAGATTCTATTTTTCTAGAAATTTGTCCATTTCACCTAAGTTTTCCAATTTCTTGGCATATAGTTCTTTGTAGTAATTTCTTATAATCCTTTGTATTTCTGTGATATCAATTGTAATCTGTCCTCTTTCATTTCTGATTGTGTTTATTTGGGTCCTCTCTCTTTTATTGTGATGAGCCTACTTAAAAGCTTATAGATTTTGTTTATCTTTTCAAAAAACAAGCTCCTGGGTTCATTGACCCTTAAAATTGTGCTTTTAGTCTTTATGCCATTTAATTCTGCTCTAATCTTGATTATTTCCTTCTTTCTACTTGCTCTGGACTGTGTTTGTTGTCGTTCCTCAATTTCTTGTAGGTGTAAGGTTGGGTTGATTTTCAAAATGTTTCTGTCTTTATACGTAGGCCTGTACCACTATGAATGTCCTTCTCAGGACTGCCTTCACTGTGTCCCATAAATTTTGGATTGTTGTGAGTTCATTTTCATTTGTTTCCAGAAACTTTTTGATTTCTTCCTTAATTTCGTTCTTGACCCATTCATTGTTTAATCACATGCTATTCAATCTCCATGAGTTTCAGCGTTTGGGTTTTTTTTTTCCTTGAAGTTGGTTTCAAGTTTCAGTTCCTTGTGATCAGAGAAAATGCTTGATAAGAGTTCAGTTTTCTTGAATTTGTTGAATCTATTTGTTGAAAAATAGAATCTTCCAAAACTCAATGAATCAGTTTTGAATCAGTCTTGAATCAGTTTTGTTTTGTGTCTTATCATGTGGTCTATCTTTGAGAATTCCATGTGCATTTGAAAAGAATTTGTTTTGTTTTGTGTCTTATCATGTGGTCTATCTTTGAGAATTCCATGTGCATTTGAAAAGAATTTGTTTTGTTTTGTGTCTTATCATGTGGTCTATCTTTGAGAATTCCATGTGCATTTGAAAAGAATGTGTATTTTGCTGCTTTGAAATGAAAGGCCCTCTATATATCAGTTAAGTCCATTTCCTCTAGGACATTGTTCAATGTGCCAATATCTTCATTGATATTTTGTTTGGAAGATCTATCCATTTTTGACAGTGGGATGTTAAAATCCCTTACTATAATTGAGTTGCTGTCAATATCTTTCTTGAAGTCCTCCAAGATTTTCTTTATGTATTTGGGTGCTCCTATGTTGGGTGCATATATATTTACAGTGTTTATGTCTTCTTGATGGATTCTTCCCTTGAGTATTATGAAGTGACCTTCCGGTTCTCTGTTTATGGCTCTTTTTTGGAAGTCCATTTTGTCTGATATGAGTATTGCTACTCCAGCTTCTTTTTCCTGTCCATTTGCTTGGAATGTTTGTTTCCAGCCCTTCAGTTTCATTAGGTCTTTTATCTTGAGGTGGGTCTCTTGTAGGCAGCATATGTGTGGGTCATGATTCCTCATCTGTTCAGCTATTCTATGTCTTTTGATTGGTGCATTTAATCCATTTATGTTTAAGGTTATTATCGATAGGTACTTACTCATTGGTGTTTTTTCATACCTGTGTTTCTCTCACTCTCATTGTTTTTCTTCCTGTTCTTAAAGCAGATCCTTTAGCATCTCCTGCAGGGCTGGTTTGGTGGAGATATGCTTTTTGATGCTTCTTTTGTCTAGAAAGCTCCTTATTTGGTCTTCCATTTTAATTGAGAGCCTTGCTGGATAAAGTAGTCTTGGTTTCAGGCCTCTGGTTCTCATTACATGGAATATTTCTTGTCATTCCCTTCTGGTGTGGAATCTTTCCATTTCAGAAGTCAGCTGCTAGTCTTATTGGGGCTACCTTTTATCTTCCTGTTTTTTCTCTTGCTGCCATTATCTGTCTTGTAATTTTGCCATTTTAATTATGATGTGTCTTAAGGTGGGCCTCTTTGGGTTCCTCTTGATTGGGACTCTTTGTGTTTCCTGGATTTGTGTGACTTTATCTCTCATCAAATTAGGGAAGTTTTCCTCATTACTTTTTCAAACAGGTTTTCTGTCCCTTGCACTTCTTTTCCTTCTGGTGTCTCTATTATATGGATATTATTATATTTCATGTTGTCCTGCATTTTCTTTAACCCCTTTTCATTCTTTCTGAGTCTCCTTTCCTTTTCTTGCTCTTTCTGGATGTTTTTTTTCTACCTTGTCCTCCAGCTTGCTGATCGGATCCTCTGCTTCATCTAGCCTGCTTTTGATTCCTTCTATTGTGTTCTAAGTTGAAACATAATTTAAGAAATTGCATAATTTCAGAAATTGCATCTTCATTTCCTGTTGGCCCTTGTTTTGATAGTTTCTATTTCCTTTTTCATGTTGATATAGTTTGCAGTGAGTTCATTGTAGTTCCCCTGTAGTTTCTGGTAATTCATTGTGAACTCATTGAGCTTCCTGATAACCATTGCTTTGAATATATTTTATTTAGCATTTTTTGTTTCATTTTTTTTATTTTTTATTTTAATCATTGTTCATGTACAGTTTTCTGTCCTTTACTCTGATCCCAGCCCACCCATTCTTTTTGAGGCTTCATACTTTCATTTGGGGATTGTTTCTTTGTCTTCCCATTGTTTCTGAGACTCTTTTTGTTAGGTGCTGCTTCTTAAATTGATCTATTCTGACTCCCTGGGTTTATGGTGTGAACTTCTGTGGCAGAAGACCTGTGAGATTCAGTGGTGCAGCTCCTTGATCTCCTTAGCTCTCTGGTCTTGGGCTGTCATTTATGTTTGCTCTCTGTATGTCTTTGGGCTTTGATTGTTGTTGGGTCTTTCTTTGGTGGGTCCTCCCCTCCAGCTTATTAACTGAGGGTCACTCTGTCTACCACATGTTGTATTCTGTTGTGCATGTGTGGACAGGTTGTTTTTAAGCTGATTCTTCTGTGCGTATGAGGTTTTGAGTATTCTCTCTTGCACTTATTCAGTTGTTTGTTCTGAGTAATTTCTGTACACTTTAGTTGTATTTCCAGATGTATTCTTGGTTGAGGTTACTGTTGCTTCCACTCCCTCCTTCACCTTCTTCCATTGCTATCTGTTGGTGGTTCTTTTGTTGGTAGGTTTCCTCTTCCAGCAGGAATACTGATGGTCACGGGTCACACCTACTCTTTTTTGTGATCAGTTGGAAGGTAAATGGTTTAAGACAGTGTGAGTGTATTCTATGGTATTTAAAGTACCAACCCACAGAGAAGAGATAGGAGATCCTTTGGATAAGTATAGTTTTAACTGGGATATTTCACACAACTAGCCAGTTTTTAGAAGGTGTAGAAAAAAGATAAGAGTCTTGTTGGGGGGAGGGAGGATTGTGAGTTGGATCTAGAAAGCAGTGAGCTTGTGGGAGGTGAGAGTATAAAGTAAAGTGAGAGTAATAAATCAATACTTTAAAAAATACAGTAAAAATGAATTACTAAAAAGATAAAATAACATATTCCAAATATAGCCCACATTGTATCTTACTCTGTTCAACAGATCTAAAATTATATTTCAAAAATATACTAAGTTGAAACATAATTTAAGGAAATAATAAAAGGATTTCAAATATTACTTTGAAAGTGTTTATAGGCAATTAAATGAGATTGCTATTATGCTCATAAACATTTTTTCCTAATAAGAATTAAACAAATATTGAAATAGTGATTATTCACATTAAATGCCAATTCTCAGATTTTGACCAGGAACTGGAATATCAATATTTAAAGGTTTTAATATAATAAGTGAGTTTACTGATTAAGTTTTTAGGTAATATATCCAGGTTAGATTGATGATAGCACTACTCACAGAGGATAACATCTATCTAGCTGCTTCTATTTTTATGTTAATAACACTCTTGGTAGACAAGAAATCAGTCTCCAATATAAAGAAGATAGTAATGGAAGAAGAGATTGTAAAGCAATTTTAGTAATCGCAGGATGTCCATTTTAGGCTTTTATTCAAAAATGAATCTAGTAACACTGTATTTTAAATCTTAGTTTCAACTATTTATCAGTAGCCAATTTCAAAATTTATCCTGTAGACCATTTCTTTTTTCTTTTTATTATATTTTTTCTATTACCATTTATTCCCTTTATACTACCTTCTGCAGTCACTGCACTGTTGTCCATGTCCATGAGTCCTTTTTCCTTTTTGCGCAATCCCTCTAACCCCTAACCTACCCCACTTTAGCTGTCATCCTATTTAAGTTATTTTTTGATCAAAAATAGATTTTGGATTTTAAATGCATCTGGTTTACAGAGGACATATGAATGTTAAATTATAACATCATGTAACAAGGTTCTACTGTGTATAGTCTGTTACTGGCTCTTCCACTTGTTCATCTGCTCAGTGCACGTAGTCTATTTGCCATGGGTTTGGATCATGTAATGATGTTAAATTGCTATGAGAGTTTCTAAGTTCTTACTCTCCATTTAACTCACACCACTGTGTACCAGTGGTCAATACCTCTCAGCTGGCTGTAGGGTGCCAACATCACTCTTAGCCCAGCTCCTCTTAAGTACACCCGGAGGAATAGGGATCATATTACATTCACATTTGTGTCACCCCAGCAATCAGCACCCTGTCTAGACCCAGCTAATGCTCAACAGTTTAGTTAGCAAATGAGATAAGCTATTATATATTTTTTGATGTATAAAGATGAGTTCGAGTGATCCATAATCAGCAGAGGATTCATTTTAGTTCTTTTTGTCATAGTGTGCTTAGATTTTCTCTGATCTCTACAAACCTGCCCTTTTCAATGTCCCCCAGCATGGGAGTTGCACATGCCTTTGTAAAAATGGCTAACTGGGATGACTTACAATGTGTGAAGCTCTGGATTTAATAGTGTTCTTATTGCTCTGATGTTGGAACTAATTGGACTTATCTTCCACCTGATATCCTGACATAGATATTTAAACCTGTTATCTTTAAATAATGTGTGACACTATGATGTGGGGGAATAGAAACACATTAAGGTGAGAAAAGCCAAGGCCTTCCAGCAATTTTTTAAGCCCTCTGAGGCTTGGTTTCTTCATGTAAACTGAGAATAATAGTTCCTATAGTTAGAAGTACAGTGAAAATTAATTAAGCAAAATATGTAAAAAGCAAAGTTAAAAACAATAAGGGTAAAAAAAGTAAAGATAAAGTATGTAAATTTTAAAAAGCAAAAGTCTGGAAACTTATGGTACTCAAATCATAGGGATCCTACATACTGTTTTTAGAAATGCTGTGGACACCTGATATTTTATTTAAATGCCTTTGGCAGTCTCATTTTGATGAACTGTAACTAGGACATTGAAAGTGAAAATTCACTGTTGTTTTTTCATGAAATAAATATAAAACAAATAATTGCAAATGATATATTAATATTAACATTTACAATATTTAAAGGGACTTATAACCTAGGGAATTAGACTCAAAATTAGGAAATCAAGTGAACTCAGCTTGTTATTTTCACCTTGTTTGTTTGTTTGACACTACTTTTCATGTTAGGATTTTTGTCTATTAATTCAGAGTGGATGTGTTGCCGAAGCTGTTGGACATCTGTGCACAGGGAGCTGGTTGTGACTCTGATAGTGTTATTACTCACCTATTAGTCTGTACTCTGCTCAGAATCAGACTTTTAACACTTACATTTTATTTTCTAGTTCATATTTTTTGTTTTTATAATCATAAACAAAGCTGATATTTAAATAAGATGCAGATAAATTCATAACTAAGAAATTTTTAGAAGATAATTATTTTTTATTGTAACATAATTTAGGAGGACAGAGTACTGAATAAATACTAAATGTCCAAAAGTAGATATGTAGTAAATAAATTATTTTGTATCTATTTAGTGAAATACTATAAACTCTAAAACAGATGTTTTAAAAAAACTTAATGACGTATGAACATGCTCAGAATTAAATGTTAAGCAAAATTAGTAGAATGCAGAATTAAAGGCATGGTATATGCACAATTGCTTTGCATGTATGTACAAAAATATCAAAGTTAAGTATGCCAACATATCAATGAATTTTCTTATAGAACGATGGAGTTAATGTTTTTTTAATATTTTATTTATTTATTCTTAGAGAGGGAAGGGAGGGAGAGAGAGAGAGAGAGACATCAGTGTGTGGTTGCTGGGGGCTGTGGCCTGCAACCCAGGTATGTACCCTGACTAGGAATCAAACCTGCGACACTTTAGTTAGCAGTCTGCCCTCAATCCATTAAGCTACATCAGCCAGGGCTGGAGTTAATGTTTTTAATTTTTTCTATATTGGCCCTAAAAAAGGAGCCTTCCCCCATCATCTTGGCCATTACTGGGATGAAAGACAGACAATGCTCCTTTTGTTCAAGGTCAAAAGGAGATAGAGGGCCAGAGAGAAACAAAGGCTTGGTACTAACCCCTGGAGAATGAGAACACTCTCAGTTCAGTGATGGGTGGGGTGTTATGATAACTGCTTTACACCCATGTTCCCTGTAACGTTGAGACAAATTATTCCGTGTATTTTATGTTTTTTTCTCCTCCCAGTAATATATACACAGAAAGGGCTATTGAAATTCTGACATCTCTTATTCCTGATTCATACCTTAGAGAATTGAAAATTAGGTTAAAATATATTTTACTTATTTATTTATTTATTTTAGAAAGAGGGGAAGGGAGGGAGAAAGAGAGGAAGAGAAACATGTGTGGTTGCCTCTCACATGGCCCCCCCACTAGGGACCTGGTCTGCAACCCAGGCATGTGCGCTGACTGGGAATCAAACCAGTGACCCTTTGGTTCGCAGCCTGCACTCAATCTACTGGGCTACACCAGCCAGGGTAGGTTAAAAATATAATTAATCATTACTGTGGCTACTATGGCTGACCCCTTTTTTTAGAGTATTATATTTCAAAGTATTATACTGTTAAAAATGTATCATTTCTGCCAAAATTAGAGAAGTGCTTACAAAAGTATTCCATTAGAGTATCTGTTCTCCAAATTACCAAAAATGTTTTTTATTTCTATATGATTTATATGTTACATTGTACTTTTATCAAAGTTTAAATTAAGTTTAATCTATATTAAAAGTATTGGGTTGGCCAGTTTTTTTTTCCCCTGCAAGATATCTCTAGTAGTGCTCAGGTGTTTTTAATTTCATTCTAAACAATTTTGTTGGATGGTATTGTGGCAGTTGTCATATTAGCATGCATTTGAAAACAAACTCATCAAAACTGGTGAATTTTTGTGTAACCATTTTAATATTGAAGATGGAAGAATATAGGCAACATTTATGGAAAAGTATACTTTATTATTTCAAGAAATATAAAAATGTACCAAAATGCAAAAAAAGATTTGTGCAGTATAAGGAGAAGGTGCTTCGATGATTGAATATGTCAAAAGTGGTTTACAAAGTTGCATGCTGGAGGTTTCTCACTGGATAGTGCTCCACTGTAGAGCAGTTGAAGTTGATAGCAATCAAACTGAGACATTAAATGAGAACAATCAATGTCATATCATGCAGGAAATAGCCAAAATGCTCAAAATATCCAAATCAATAAAGTTGTTGGTGAAAATGAAAACGATGTCTTTTATTTTACAGAAAAAACAAAATGGACTTTTTTGGTCAACCGAATACTTAAAATTATACTATGGCAACCTTATATACTAATTGCAAATATACAAACTTATTTATATATTTATTTTTTCTGTAAAGTAGTTTTTCAATTATAAAAATGTATTCCACGTAGGACATGCATGTGCAGTCTACTACATGACTTGTACTCTACAGGTTTGTAAATATCAAAGTGAATATAAACATGAGTCTATGTATAGTCTTCAGTGTGCATTTCCTTCTGAGAAAACTATAGTGAAGTATTGCAACACTTCAAGACTACTTTATACTAAGGTTATTTGATACCAAGCAGGGTTTGTTTTCTGCTTCTTTTTTAATCTTTTCTATAATTTTTATTGTTGTTTGAATACAGTTGTCTCCATTTTCCCACCAACTTGCCCCCACCCAACCCACTCCAACCTCCCACCCTCAGTCCCTTGTCCTTTTGGATTTGTCCATGGGTCCTTTATACATGTTCCTTCATGACCCTTCCCCTTCTTTCTACTGTTATCTTCCTCGCCCCTACCCTTTGTTTACTGTCAGTTTGTTTTTTATTTCAGTGTATCTGGTTATACTTCGCTTGCTTGTTTTGTTGATTTGGTTCCACTTAAAGATGAAATTGTATGGTATTTGTCTTTCACCAGCTGGCTTACTTTATTTAGCATAATGCCCTTCAGTTCCATCCACACTGTTGCAAAGAATAGGGGCTCTTTCTTTCTTTTTGCTGCATAGTATTCCATTGTGTAAATGTACAACAGTTTTTAGATCCACTCATTTACTGATAGGCACTTAAACTGCTTACAGCACTTGGCTATTGTAAATTGTGCTACTAAGAACATTGGGGTGAATAGGTTCTTTTGAATTGGTGTTTCAGGATTCTTAGGATATAGTACCAGCAGTGGAATTGCTGGGCCAAAAAACAAGTTCCGTTTTTAGTTTTCTGAGGAAATTCCGTACTATTTTCCATAGTGGCTGCACCAGTCTGCATTCCCACCAACAGTGTACTAGGGTTCCCTTTTCTCCACAACCTCACCAGTACTTGTTTGTTGATTTGTTTATGATGGCCACTCAGACTGGTGTGAAGTGGTATCTCATTGTGGTTTTAATTTGCATCTCTCTGATGGCTAGCGATGTTGAGCATCTTTTCATATGTCTCTGGGCCTTCTGTATGTCCTCCTTGGAGAAATGTCTGACCAGGTCCTTGGCCCATTTTTTAATTGGGTTGTTTGTCTTCCTAGAGTGGAGTTGTGTGCATTTTTTATATACTTTGGAGGTCAAATCCTTATGTTGAAATTTAAATTTAAATAGTTTCCTTAAAGGAAATGTTTTTTTAAGATTCCAGCTTGTTTTAAAATGACAGTATTTATACTAAACACCAGAGAGAATACGGAAAAATATCTAACCATAAAATTGAGTCTTAACATGTCAGCTGAAAACATTTTCAGGAAAAGAATATTTTTATGTTCTAGAAATTCAATGATTATTTAAAGTATTTAAAGGTAGTTGGAAATAGAAAATAAACATTAGATTAGGAGAGAAAAACTTTCATGTTAAACTCTACTTTTAGAAAAGGAACCTATATTTTTTTAAAAGAAGGAAAAATTTCTGAGAGAGGAAAGAGTTATGCTTAGAGTTTATCTACAAGCCTTACTGAGTTCCAGCTATGTTCCCTGCACACAGTTTTGTGTATGTCAAGTGAAATTTGTTACATTTGGAATATTTGCAGTGAAATGAATGGTGTTCTCATACCATAATAAATTGTACAAACTTATGGTTGGTCTTGTCTTTGTGGGCCCAGGAACTAGGTTTGTCAACATGAATGTCGATTCAGTAGGCTTTTGACATTGACATCTGTCTTTCCATCAACATGTCCACTATCCTTTTATTCACTTGACAAGTATTTATTGAGAATAGCAAACATTTTGTAGATATAAAGATGAATAAATGCAATCATTGTGCTCAAGGAAATTCTGAATTTAAAGGTTCTTACTCCATTGTGCATAGTATCTTTACTCATATGTATGTGTTAAAGCAATTAAATTAGTAATCAGACAGGAAGTAGAGACAAGTCGAGAGGTACAATAAATATTTATTCTGAACTATGATGAGGTTTAATTTTCTTTTCCCCAGAATCAAAAACACATGTTGCTCTCCCTTACCATATTCACTACAATGGAGGGCATACATCAGCACATTTTGTTTTATGAAATTATTTTTATTTTTTATGCCTCTCCTTTATTTAATACACTTTTCACTTATATACATGACTAATACAGGCATAGACCACTGACATGGCTAAAAAAGTAACATATAACTATGGGACCTAAAGAATTTAGAAATTATTTACAAATAACAGACCTGAAACATTAGATAACAATTAGGCGATGCATTTGTGAAGTATTATTTTTTTTAAAAAGTACATTGGAACTGTAAGAGATCAGTTCAAGAATAATTAAAATGGTCTTTGTGGAAGAAATGAAGCTCAGTTTCATTGTAGAGAGCACAGGAACCTAGGAGAAGGAAAAGGATATCTTTGGGAGAACAAGTCATAGGAATTAGCATAGCATATAGGTTAACTAATAAAAATGCTGTGTGTATGCATGTTTGTGTGTAAAATTAATGGTGAAAAAAGTCCATCAACTCAGTATTGGCATATACTTAGTATGTTAATACTTGCTTATTTTGCTGTACTAATTAAACTTTGATCTCTTTTAGCAGATTCACCCTTTTATTACTTCATAATTTGGATGTAAACACTTGCAATTGCTCTGATGATTGTCAACTCTTATTTTCCATAGAGTTAAAATGGGAGATATTTGGTAATAGGAACTTCACTTTATATAAACAGAATTCACATTTACTTTTCAACATGTATATTTGCATTACTTTGAAAAACCTTATTTGGGAGAGAGGATGGGTACTAATTTTGTGTTATAGATGAGTAGATATACAAAAGATTTATTTTATTTTATTTATTTTATTTTAATTGTTGCTCAAGTACAGTTTTCTGCCTTTACTCCCATCCCAGCCCATCCCCCCAGCCCTTCCCACCTCCCTCCCATTTCCAACCCCCCCTAGCTTCTGTCCATATATCCTTTATACTTGTTCCTGTAAACCCTTCCCCTTTCCCCCTGAAATTCCCTGCCCTCTCCCCTCTGGTCACTGTCCTCCAATGCAAAAGGTTTTACTCATGTCTTTCCAATCAAGAGGTAATTCACTCTGACTAGAATCCAGGTCTTTCATGTTCAGTGTTGGGTAGGGCACACTGAAGTGCAGAAAATGTCTGGAGTGAATGTTTTGTGTTGTAGTTGAATTAACATTTAATAATGTTTATAAATTAATTAATAAAACACATCTATGATGTAAATAAATATTAAAGAAAAGGCAGATAATAATAAAGGAAGATTTTATTTTACTTATATTGGATTGTTTGTGACTAGAATTCTTAGGTGGTTTTGAGATAATGTAATTATTTTATATCATTGATTGGAACTGTAAAAAAAAGTTGTGAAGCTAACCATAATAACAAACTCATATTTACATGTTAAAATTTGAATATAAACTTTGAAATTGCTGTCCTTGAGTCATGTTTTCTGTGTTTGTGTGTGCATGTGTGTCACTCTGACAGACTAATTTTACCTAATCACGTTTGTCATGTAGTTAGTTTAAATGAGCCATTGAGATATTTAGATGAAACACAATCAATAATTGCAATTTTTACATAAGATAAATAAGCACTAAGCATGTAGGTACATTTCAGAAAATATTTGGGTAGATGCATTGCTAGTGATAATTTTTTTATCATTAAATGGGTGAGATTCTCTATGGTAAATCATCCATGCACAAGCATTTACTCAACTGAAACTTTCCATCTTGTTCACAGTTATTTGGTGCCATGTGTTCATAGAGGCACACATAATAGTAGATCTAGGAGATCTAATTCTACTTCTTTTCTATATTTACCTTTTATTTTTGTTCCTGATGAGAATTAAATACTATTTGTATCATGCTCTAGAGATGCAAAAAATACATGAAGTTGTAATATCTGCCTTCATAAATTTATGATTAACACTCCTAATAAAAATTATGTTTGGGAGTCATCTAATAGTTGCCTGGAAGCATGCTTTGCATTTTTAATTTATTACATCTAATACTTATAGTTATTTAATTTAAGTAGAGATATGTTCATATTATAAATAAGGAACCAGAGGTTTAGAGCACATAGGTGCAAGGCCACATAGCTAGAAGGTGTCAGAATTAGAATTTAAGTTCACATATTCTGTTACTTTAGGTAATAAATAAACATAGTAACTGTAAACAAATATAAATTAAGGAAAATAATATTAAGAGAAAGACAAATAATATGAAGAGAAATTAATTTTTAATATGAGGTTAAGCATATGCTATATAATTAATGTAGGAACAAATGAAACTTCTCAAACCAATTTATATAAGAACTCTGAAATAAGGTACACACAGAACTGGAATTTGAAACTTAGGGTGGACTAGAAAACATAGTATTGTGCTGGAATTCAGGAATCCTAGCTTAATAGTTGAATATTCACCTTGGGTAAACTTCATCACCTTCCAGAACCTCATATCCTTCATCTTCATAATTAGGGGGTTTGACTGAATGACACCTGAAATTTCTTCTGTTGTCTTATTTGAGAATTATCTAAATTTGGGTATTGTAGAAAAATAGACCTTAAATCCTGGTATTATATAATTTTGGCAATGTTATTACATCATAACACCTGGTATTAGTATATTTACAAATACTAATATCATAATGCCTGGTTTTAGTGTAATTTTGAGAATGTTATTAATAATAGTGCTATTAATATCAGTATTTTTGCAATTCTCTGCTATTACTTTTAAAACTAGATTCTATTCTTTTTCAACTTCTGACAGACTTCTTAAGTGACATGAGAGAAGTTGATAATTCAATTTATGTTGCTAAGATGCAAACATTATTTTATCATCCCTAATGACAATGTACTTAATGCCCTACACATCTATTTATGAGTTTAATACTAATTATGCCTTGTTTCAAATGATAATTGAACATTTGAGGCAGCATGGAAAGTATGAGAAGGAGATATTCTGGTCATGGCATCTTTTATGGAACTTCTCAGTGGAACTTTGTCCATTAATCATAAAAGTAGAGTAACAGTATGATGAACCTCCAAGTAATCATCACCTCTAAGTTTGTCAGTGATTATGAACGTCTTATAAATTTTGTTTCTTAGAAGGTTACAAGTATAAGTGTGGAATTCTAAGTGTTGGAACAGCTAAAGGAATAAATCTAATTCAAGCAGAGTGCAGAAATAGAACGGTTATTTGAGATGTGGTCAAAGGGAAGATTCTGTGCTGATCATAGCTCTTGTCTTGAATTGGGCTAATTCTGAATGACATCATTTACCATTAAGAGTGTAAGCAAAGAGGTAAACCAGAATTATGAACTAGAAATCCTGATAAATGGCTGAAGAAAGTTAAACCTAGAGAAGCAAGGAATTAAGAGAGTTGTTATTAAAATACCACTGGATATGCAAAGCCATCCTGTGAGTAAGGGGTTAGATTTATAATGTAGACTTCAGAATTAACTGAACTGGAAGTCAGTGGGAATACATGTCTGCTCATCTAACATAAGTCATATCTGGTGAGTGTAGGTTTACAACTTTTGGTTAGACTGGGGAGAAAGTAGTGTGTTCTCCATCCCTGCTTAGACAGGTTGGATGATCATGTGATAACGGTGCTTTAATGGCATTCATATAAAGACAACATAAAGGTATAATTTAAACTACTGGTTTAAAAACTATTGGTTTAGGTGGGTTGGGATAGGAGTAAAAGATAGAAGATTGCACTGCAACAACAATTAAAATAAAATAAAAAAATAAAAACTATTGGTTTAGGAAACTATTGATACATTTACCTAAAAGAGTTCCCAAGGAATGTTGTCAGCCTTCACAGAAATTTCTCTGCTTCCTTTTTCCACACAAGAAACCTCCATTATATGACATGAGGTGCTTGTCTGTTTTGACTGGTCCTGTAGAATTGCTGATTTAAAACTTAATAATTTGAAATCAACCTCATTTTGCACTTCCAGTTAATAACGCTTTGGTATGCTTCTCTGTGCTGTCAGTACCTTTGGCAGTTTGAATGAGCTTGAATGTACCATAAAGGGGCTGTACACCTTAGCCGTTAACCTGTCACTACCACGTACTTGCAAATAGCCTCTGAAAGCAGGTAGTTTGCACTTACCTGGTCTCTGATAATATTCAACTTGTAAGTGAAAAATTACACATATTAATTAATTATATGTGTACATTTCCCCCTTTTATAGAAACATGAATGTTTGTTTTGTTTTCTGACAATACCAGTCATACTACTTGTTTAATTTTTCTACTGTCACCCCACACCCGTGACAAAATATATTTTCTATTGTACTCCTTGGAGTTGAATGCCATCTAAATCCTATTATATTCAAATAATTAAGACATTATTAAATCTCTAAATTAGAAAAGTGAGGGTGGACTTGTATAGCAGAAGTACTGCTTAATCTTCTTGGCCGATGCTTGGAACCATTTAGATGTATTGCTCTTTAAGGCCTTCCCAATATAGAAGCAAAAAAGCAGCCTCTCTGTATGTCAGATGGTGTATCTAACAAGGGAAGAGTTAGACCTCTAGAAGTTAGGACTGATTGACATAGTGGGTGAGTCCCCCCTTGACCTCCCTTAGTGGCCATGTCTCCACCCATTAAACTGAGGGGCTAATTTCTCTTATTCCTTCCTTCTAAAGTCATTGTGAGCATCACAAGGGATACAGGTTCTCTAAAAATTTTAAGTTATTTATACATTTTTGTCTCTGTGCTTATTGATTGAGAAATGATTTTCACTTCTTAGACTGTATAGCTCTGGGCAAGTCAACTAATATTTCTGGGCATTACTTTTGTTCAAGCACCACAGTGAGAATCGCAACAGCAATAATAACTAATTGTTGGGTGTGCAGTATATGCCAGGCACTGGGCTAACTGCTTGTAATGTATAATGTTATTTAATCTTCACAAAAACCATATGAGTTACATTTATGATATTCAATTTACAGTTGAAGAAACTGAACTTGGAGAGTTTAGTAATTTTTCCAGAGAGAAAAATGCAGAGCTGGAGAAAGACTTCTTAGGTTATTCAATGAAGAGAGATTAAGTGTATGAAGTTTAAGTTATGCTAGTTAAAGAAATTCTGGCAGTCTGTATGTGGAGCCATAGCTGGTATATCGAATTACATGCAGACTGTGACCAGCTGAATGAGAAGGCACAAGGTACCCACACTGTTCTACGGCACCAGACCTCCCCCCACAGGGAAGTGAGAACCCCGGGGTCATTTTGGTTAAAGGCTCAGTGTCAGCATGCACACAAAGCAAGTAAAGTCACAAGATTTATTACTTATAGATCCTGCATGACAGAACCAAGAAGGGGTTGGCTACAAAGAGCCTTAGGAAGAGCTGTCTTCTGCCCTAGGTCACAGAGAACTGGGTAACAAGCACCTGTAATTTATAAGGTGGTTTTGGCAGAGGTCACTAACTTCATAGGCTCAGTTCTAAGTGGTTATTTTAAAAGGAGCCCCAGAAAAAGCATATCTGGAACTCATGGAAAGCATCCTGAGCTCAGGTCCTTATCTAAATGTCTGGACTCTGGGTGTGGGCAGGGTTGTCACACTGAAATGCCTATGCAACAACTCAAAATAGCTGTTTTCTCATCACAGAATCTAATGCACAACACTGTGATTATAGTTAGTAATATTGTACTGTTATATTTGAAATTCAGTAGAAGGCCAGTCTTAAGTGTTTTCACCACACACACACACACATGCACAGTAGGAATGTAGTAACTTTGTTAGGTAATCAATGTGCTAATTAGTTTGTGGTGATTACTTCACAATGTATACATGTATGGAAAATATCAAGTAGTGTACCTTATATATATATATACCACATTTTATTTTTCAATTATGTCTCAAAACTGAAGGAAAAAGAAAATTTTTTTCAAGATTTATTTATTTATTTATTTATTTTTAGGGAGGGAAGGCAGGGAGAGAGAGAGGGAGAGAGAGAGAGAGAAACATCAATGTGAGGTTGCTGGGGGTTATGGCCTGCAACCCAGGAATGTACCCTGGCTGGGAATCGAACCTGGGACACTTTGGTTCCCATTCCACGCTCAATCCACTGAGCTACGCCAGCCAGGGCTTGAAAATTTTTTTTAAATTACTTAAAAATTATTCCAAAAGAGTTTGCCTAGATGAGATATGTGTTGGAAGAAAGTAACAGAGAATGAAACATTTATTTTTTTTTAATTCTTTTTATTATGTCCCCAAACTTTCCCTTTGTACCAGAAACAGATTCCTGCTTTGCATTAGGAAATGTCAGTTCTGCTCCAATTCAGCTGTGACTCTTCCAGGCATCTATGTGTTTTAAAAACGCTTCCTGGACTACCAAACTTATGCTCAGCCATGTTGGCCCCCCACACTACTAACCTAGGTTTTCTCAGAGCCAGGGACGTTACATTTTGTCCTTGTATTGAGTTGGCCACAAAATTTGTTTGTTTTTTGTAAGATGGCTGCAGTAGCACTTATTTGTCTTTGATTTCATTTGAAACTATTTTGTTAGATTTTATTGTGACAGCTGTTATATAAGCATGCATTAAAAAATAAAAATTGGTGAATTTTTGTGTAACCATAATGTTGAACATGGAAGAAAATAAACAGCATTTTTGGCATATTATGCTTTATTATTTCAAGAAAGGTAAAAATTCAACTGAAACACACACACAAAAGATTTGTGCAGTGTATGGAGAAGGTGCTGTGACTGATCGAACGTGTCAAAAGTAGTTTGTGAAATTTCATGCTGGAAACTTCTCTCTGGATGATGCTACACAGTCAGGTAGACCAGTTTAAATTGATAGCCATCAAATAAAGATATTGAGAACATTATCAATATTTTACCCTACAGGAGGTAACCAACATATTCAAAATATCCAAACCAATCAAGTTATTGGTGAAAAAAAGGTGTCTTTTATGGGAAAAAACTAAGTAAACTTTTTGGCCAACACAATATATCCAGAATCAAAAACAATGTCTATGCATGTAGTTACTTCAACCAATGAATTAGTACTTTGGTTCCACAGACCCTCATTTTAATTAAAAAACAGGCAAAATTGTGGTTATCTTTGCAATGTTTCCTTGCAGTCTTACATAAATATCTATAGTAGTGGATATTATTTCTCCTTTCAATGATTAAAAGAAAGGATAGCCTTCAATTTGTTTAAAGCTTAATGAAAACTAAATTATTACCAACATATTACAGGGTGTGGTATAATTACTGATGGGCAAACTCCTGTATCAAGTAACATCTGTATAATAAGAGTAATACAGTGATCCCTCACCTATTGCAGGAGTTATGTTCCAAAGACCCCCATGATAGGTGAAAATCCGAGCAGTAGTGGTGTTATATTTATTTTATTATTTATATATATTTAAGGCTTTATAAACCCTTCCCACACTCCTATAAACCTTTCCCACTCTCTTATTAACCTTTCCCACACTTATAAACACTTCATATGCTCTTAAACACTTTCTACACTCTGAAACCTATGTAATTTTAACAACATAGAAAATTCTGTATGGCTTCTCACCAGTGAAGTATACTACAACTTGAATGATGAAGATCATGAATTATGTAGCTGTGCAGTACTGATGACGATGAAGGTGGCAACGATGAGATGAATGTACTGCACAGCCAAGAAAAGCATTACAGCTCTTCTGAAGGCACCACTTCATCAGGCACTTCATCAGGTGGTACAGTATCTTCGCCCTGGGCCATAACTTCTATTTCTGTTAAAGGCGTAGGCGTAACTGATCTCTTCATCCGAGTGATGAACATAGTTATGAGGAGATGCCGGCACTGCTTTTTATCCACAGAAGCAGCTTCTCCATGCAGAGAACTGCTCTTGAGTCCAAAGCATCTCTGAAATTTGTCAAACCAGCCCTTGCTGGCACTAAATGGGGTTGGTCTGGTGGGAGAAGCACTCATGGTCCTGCTTCTGTGTCATCGTCCTAGTCTTCATCCTCATCACCATTATGAATGTCTGCTTTCCGCAAAACTATCATAAAGTTCCTTGGCCTTCGTCCAGATGGTGTTGGTATCCAGTGAGATATTCTTCTTCCTGCAGTCATTTACCAACAGGGCCAACAGAGGCTCATCCTCACAAGCCTTATTGCGGGAAGTGACCACCCTCTTTGCAGTCTTGTTAAAAGTCATTGTTGCTATAGACCTAATATTCTTCTCATTTGTCTTTATGTAGTGAACAGTAGATTCACTGTTCTCATAATGGGGGCCTACAACTGCATAGCTTTTGCCTTCCTTTAATATGTTAAGAAGTTCCACCTTTACTTTGATGGTAAGCATATTCCTCTGGTGCTTGGGTTCACTACCAGAAGCCTTAGAAGGCACAGAACATTTGGGTGGCATCGTAGGGCTTGAAATAAATTCAAACTTTTACAAAAATTTCACAAAAACATAACACCACAGAGCAATACTATGCACAGTGATCAGACATCAATGTGAAGTGGACAAAGAGAGATGCTGAATGCATAGGCACAGTGTGGGAGAGCAAACAGACCGATGCTACAGTCACTGAGCCAATAAGCGCCCAGGATACAGAACACAGTGCTGTGGTTGGTCACCTTCCATTCCATCAGCCAATAGTGTGCCGTGTACAATCTCACATTGGCAAACTTGCAAAAGCAGTAGTGGCATACAGCATTTCCATTGTGTACAGTATGGTATTCATCCGCTGATGAAATACATACTGTATTTTATTTTGATTTAATATTCTTTTAATATGTTTGAATTAACATTTTAATATTTCTTATGTCTTAAATTTCTTAGGAAAAATAAAATTATAAATATTATATAAATACCTATATACTGTGAAATCCCGCAATATAGTGAAAACTCCATGATACAGAATTAGATGTATTTTTTTAAAAACCCGAGATACAGTGAAACTGCAATAAGTGAACCGCGATATAGTGAGGGATGACTATACTGTTTCTCTATAACTGTTGGGAAAAGTTCTAAGGAGTAAAAATATTTTTTCTGTTGGGAACTCTGAAATAACCATTCTTGTCATGGAACTGTATGCACTCGAGCAAACCACAACTTTGGAATAGACAAATGGTGCTGGCTCTAATGTACTGTTGGAGACATTTTGCATGCCAGTAAGGCAGTGGATTTTGCTCAAGCCCGTCTTTATCTAGCCCCAGATGTGCCATAAAAGACAAAATGCAACATGGAGACTTTAAAATAAGAATCATTTGCAAACTTTAAAGAGGGAAGTTTCAAATTATGGTGTAGGTTAGCTCCTTAGAAATGTACTTGACACCAAGAACTGGAAAATCCTTCAGATATCAGCTGGGGATGATCAAAGTAGGCAGAAAGTAGGTGGGTTACTCAGAACACACCATATCTTCATGAGTACCTATAGAACAGAGGTGGCAAACACAAGGCCCTCAGGCCATCCACCTTGTTTTATCTGGCCCAGCACCTTTTTTCTACCCAGTGGTAGCTCTGACCTCTTAACTGTTAAAGAGTAGTTACATTTATACAGTCCTAAAATTATATTTGGCCCTTTGAAAACAACCTCGAGACTTAAGTGGCCCCTGGTGAAAATGAGTTTGACATCCCTGCTATAGAATTTCCATGTTTATAAATTTATTTTGTTTTTAATACTGAGTTTATGTATGTTACTTAGCTTTTTTTCCCTTCCTTGATTTTTCAAACCTCAATGCAATGGCAGTTAATTTAAGAAAGCCAATATTGGGAGGATACTGAGAGAGATTTTAGATCCTGGGAGATGTTCTTCAGTTAGCTATAAGGTCTTTGACAATGAGAACCATGTTGTTTATTTTTATTTTACTCCTGTAACTCCCAGCTCAGTACTCACCACCCTTTAGGTATTTATTTATTTATTTATTTATAGCTAAAATGGGTCCCTAACCATTAACTGCCACCATTCACTGTCATCATCACAAGCCCTATTGTACAATTAGAGGAGGTGAATTGTACAGTTACTATTATATTTTTCAAGGTCACAAAGGCACACAGCTATATTTAAGATCAACCAAGTGATTCTTATTTTTGTTATAAATTAGCATTAATATATCACCAGCTTTTCTGACCTTCTATAATGAAAATTTCTGATTATAGATTTATTGATTCCTTGCCATCTAAAAGGTCAAGTTTAAAGGAAGAGGACACAAACAGTGATTGGGAGTCAGTGCCTGGGATTTTGCTGAGAAGTGACACTTGATAATAGAATTATCTTATTTGTTGCCCAAAGACATCTATAATGCTTAAGATAACTGTTTACTCTTAGTCTTTCTAATCTGTCATCTTCTCCCTTAGCAATATCATCTCTTAACTAATCTATATATTCTAAATATCCTGTTAGAATGACGCCATGACGGTTCTCCTTAAAGAGTTGTTTGTTATTTTATATTTGTTATTCTTTGTTATTGAACAAATTAAATTAATGTGTTTTTGAAAATCAAATGTTTATGACATTTGGGCAACATCATGAACATACTCGAAATGAGTATGGCAATATTACTGTATTTTGCCATGTATAATGTGCACCCAATGTTTTGGCTCAAACTTTCAGGACAAAAATCCTTTGTTTTAATTTTTTAATTCAAAGTTTTACTTATTGGTATTTAGATACTTGTTTTTTGTATTATCAAGGAATTTTGGCATTTATTTTTGTACTTGTTATGGTAAAATAAATTTTATGTAACAAATAATTAAAAAACACAAGAACAGATACAAATTATTTCAGGTACTACCCATATATAATGTGCATTCCTATTTTTCCCTCAAAAACGTGGGTCAAAAAGTATACATTATACATGGCAAAATATGGTACTATGATTTTTAACTCAATTTTTTGAATCACATAGGCCCTACTTATTAATATTTTTCACAAAATTTGAGCTGTGTTTGATCATTTTGTCATTTTAATGTATTCTACACCTTTTGCTGCTATAGCATGCCTGCCATGTGAATTCTGTTTAGATTTTCAAGATGAACTCTCAAGTTGAACTCTTCCTGTCCCTCAAACACTTTGCTGGTAATTTGAACATATTTCAATCAGATGGCAAAAGTGATCTCTTAGATTAACTCTCATGAAAATATTTCCAGACTCGTCTTTTTAAATACAACAAACCAAGCTTTTTTGTGTGTGAAAATACATGAATGTAGAGCTCTTTCATCAAACACTATTTAACGATGAATGGTTTAGAAACTAATTTTACCTTATCATATTCCTTTTCCTTTTCTTAATGATTTTCAATGCTATAGGTTGTTTTGCTGTTTTTTATAGCATTTTGCTGTTGTGACTGCATAAACCTATTCAGACTTAATTAATGTTTTTTCTTTCTGAGTGTTATTTTGCTGAATATTATTATTTGGACACAAATCCAAACTTACTAAGATTGTGTGATTCTTATAGTGGAAGAGAAAAGTACTAAAGAGGGAATAATTCTGATATTCAAATATTTTAAGAAATACCATTTGAAAACAGGTACATTTTTATTTTACCTAGCATCAATGGAGAAAAATTATAGGAAACCATATTTCACCCTAATAAATTATAAAAAAACATTTAAACAAACAGGGTGATAGAATGATTAAGTAATGTTACTACTTTCCACAAATTTCTTCAAATTATGAGTGGATTCTTATAAGAAATATTGTACAAGAAGTGCTTGAACGGGATGCATGTTGGGTCTTTCTTTCCTTATGGCTCTAACAATGGCCCTATCATAATTTATGCTAACTTTTTCTAATGCTTATTTCCTTGTAATATAACTAGTTTTAAAGTTTTTTTTTTTAAATTGGGATCTTGCATTATGAAAATATTTTTCGTTAATGCATGTAATTTTTTGATCATATTCAAATTATGGAGCTACATAAATTAGGGAAATGTTATTCTCAACATGAATTATGGAAGAAAAACCATTGAATTAAAGACTTTAGAAAGAAGAAAGACAGTGCATGTAAGATCTTTGGATTTAGAAATATGAACAATCATTTTCTGGTGGTAGTTTTTGAAAATTGAAATTCTTGTTTTGCTATTTCTTTAGCTTCTGGGTATTACTTAAGACAGTGAATGACAAGGTAATCATACCCTTCAGAAGTAAGAAAATCTCTGCAGGCTTTATAGCACCTACTTGATTTCAGTAAGTGTAAAAGGTTTTGTAATTTTGTAGTATTCCATATTCAATGTAAAGACAAGATTGATTCTGGTGTGAGCTCAGCAGGATGAAACTCTTAGCAAGTATGAAACCCTCTTAACTGGCCCACATCCTTTCAGTAGTGTTAACTATCACACAGCCAGAGGGCATTAGTTGTGATTACTGGTTATTGACTCAACTCTGAACCAGAGGAAAAAGTTGTTAATAAATGCTGATCAGAAACTAGATTAGTTGATGAGTCGCTGGAGTTTATAATCTGGCATATGAAGTAAATATACAACCATTATTGAAGTCAAAGTAATTAGGCTTGTATGGGAATCCTAGCTTAGACCTTTACTTTGACCTTATGCCAATTATTTAATGTAGACTAAGTAGTAGAGATATAAACACAAGAAACACATAGTATCTTCCTGCCCTCAAGAAATTTACAATCAACAGAGTTGCTGGTGGTCAATTTATTGATATTAAAATATGTGACCTGTACTATAGAAAAGTAAAAATGCATTGATAGGGGTAGTACAGTCAGCCCTTGTTGCCTGATTATTTAAGGAGAACAGGGAAAGCTTCCTGGAGGGTGGAACAACTTAGCTAAAACCAGAAGGAAAAGTAGAAGTGACTCTTTAAAAAAAAAGTATTTGTTGTATTTTTTCCATTGCCATTTATCCCCCTTACATTCTCTTCCACTTCCACTCACCCCTCTCCTCCCCCACCCCACAATCACCACACTGTTGTCCTTAGTAAATATTTGAGGGCTTGTCCCTTTGTGTCAAACACTCAGATAATAACAATGTAAATTAACTATGTAGTTTAGTAGGACCATCCAATGAAATAGGAAATATTATTATTTCTCCATCTGCAGATGAGAACACAGATGTTTGGGGAGGTGATACAAAATCATTGATTACATATAGCAATATTCAGCTGAGAGTCAAAATGTTAATGCTGTCAGTCCCTGGGCAATACTGGGCAGAATGTTAGACAAATGCACTTACAAGTCTTTCCTATAAAGGTCATATTAAAGTTAAGTAAATGGATTAAAATTCTAATCAATAATAGAATGAGGGAGAAAGAGATCTGAGTGTTGTGCCAGGGAACTCCCTGCCACAGTTTATAAGAATAGGAAAAAGGAGCCAGAAAAATAAGTGAAGACATTAGAAATAGGAAGAATGTTACAAAAACATGTCATCAAAAGGGTAACTTAAAATTATCGTGGATATAGCACTTTGTGCATATATCCTACTAGGAAATACTTAGTTACTTAGTAAATACTAGTTACTGGTGCATATATTTAGTAGTAGCACTATTTACTAGTAAATAGTACTATGCACTACTATTTACTTACTGGTACTTACTAATAGTATCTCATAGAAGAAATTCATTACACTGTTGAGGGAAAATGCTGAAAATATGTCATTGGTGGGTGAATGTTGAGAGAGGGAGTAAATGCAGAAAGGGGAGGTGTTCTTGCTAAAGATATACTGGTGGAGGTGTCACAGGACATGCAAAATACATACTTCTTTGTTTGCTTGTTTGTGTGCAGATTGAAGACTTCTAAAGAAAATTGCTTGTCTTTTGTTACTCTTATACAATTTTGTCCTAATTTTTTGAGATTTGAGGAATGGGGATGTTTTGCCTACAATATAAATTCTGAATTTAAACATACAATATGTGAATTTTTTGTATGAGCACATAAAACTATTTTGAGTTTATCCTTAGTGTTAGGAAAAGGTGTGGTTTCTCAGTATTCCTTTTAAGAATCAGTAAGAATGCCAGTAAAGACTGGCATTCAGAATATTACTAGGGTGATAGCCTATCACATTTTTTTTCTCTGCTTTCTATTATTTTCTAGCTTTGCTCTTTCAGACTGACATTCAGCACCTGAATTTCTGTAATGAGCTCTCATTGGTTATAATGGTCTTATTTCCATTCTATCTCTGTTAGTTTCATATTATTAGATCTCTTCTTCCATTTAAATTCTTTTGAATGAAGAAAAGGTATGAAGTAAAATTATGGATATTTCACTGTCAAGCAGAGTGTAGGTTAGATGTAAAAAAAAAAAAAAAGTATGAGCTGTCCCTGGCTAGTGTGGCTCACTGGATTGAGCATGGGACTATGAAGCAAAGCATCTCTAATTCGATTCCCAGTCAGGGCATATGTCTGGGTTGCAAGCCAGGTTCCCAGTAGGGGGCACTTAGGAGGCAACCACACATTGATGTTTCTCTCCCTCTCTTTCTCCTTCCCTTCCCCTTCCTCTAAAAATAAATAAAATCTTGAAAACAAATATGAGCTGTAATAGTTTATGTTCCACTTTCACTTTCTGTCCACATTTATCTCCACCCATTCAGTTATACTTTTAAAGGGGACAATAGAAAATAATTGAGAAGTAAGGAGAATAAAGGCAAAAATGTTGAAAAATCAACAATATAAGTTTCCATCATAAGAAATGAAAAGGAGAAGACCAATTTAAATTCCCCTCAAAATCTGAAAAAATAATAATATGAAATAGAGCATAAATGAATAAAATTAAAAATAGGAAATTAATAGAAAAACTAACAAAACCAAAGGTGCTCATATGAAAACACTAATAAAATATATAATTCTCCATCCAGGCTAAGAATAAGTGAGAGAGGAGACAAATCACTAATAACAAATTGAAGAGATGCATCACTATAGATTTGATGGTCATTGAAAAGATAATACAGGAAAACAAGGAACAACTTTTTGCCCACAAATTTGATAAAACAGGTGAAATAAACTAATTCCTTGAAAGACACAATCTGACAAAACTCACAGATTAAGATACAAGCAATCTAGATAAGGTCTATTTGAAAGAAATTGAATTAATATTTAATAATCTCCAAATCAAAAAGAAAACAACCACAGGCCTACTGAATTTTATCAAATTAAAGGCCAGATTATGTCAATTCTTTACAATCCCTTTCAGAGGATAGAAACAGAAGGAATACTTCATGACTTATTCCTTGAGCCTGGCGTTACCCTAATACCAAAGCCAGACAAAGGCATTATAAGAAAAGAAAACTACACACCAATATCTTTTATGAACATAAATGGAAAAATCCTCAACAAAACATTAACAAGTCAAATGCAACAATATATAAAAAGAATAATATATCGTGACCAAGTGGAATTTCTACCAGGAATGCAAGACTAGACTGATTTAATGTAATCCATCACATCAATAGGCTACAAAAGAAAAATCACATAAGAATATCAATAGACACAGAAAAAGCATTTCACAAAAATCCAACACCCATTCATGATAATGCTCAGTAAGCTAGTAATAGAAGGAGAATTCCTCAATTTGATTTTTAAAATATCTTTTTAAAAAACCTATAGCTAAAATGATACTTAATGGTGTGAATCTAGAAGCTTTCTCACTAAGATAGTGAACAAAGCTAGAATGTCTCCTATCACCACTCCTTTAAAAGTTTTTTTTTTTTGGGAGAGAGGAGAAAGGAGGGACATGAATCCTAATGAGTATTAGGATTTATTAAATTTATTTTGAAATGTATGTCATAATGTGGAATAATTAGTGGTTACACAATTTATATACATTATATTTATTACTAAAAATCTCTTAGAAAATTAATTGTATTAGTTAAACTTTATAAAGGAGGCAAGAGTAATTGATATACTATTAATTAAAAGATCATGTGAGCAAGATAAGCAGGCTTCTTTGTCTTTTCTGCCTCAAGTAAAAGTAGAAAATTCTGTTTCACATATTTTAATATATTTTTACCAATCAATAAGTCTTTATTGATTACATTTTAAGTTCTCAAAAATGCTGCGTAAGAATACAAAAATGTGAAGAGCACTGTACAGATTCTTTAAAAAGTTTCAAATGCACTTGCAGATCATATATATGTATACATACATGTATATGTATATAAACATGTTAACATATGCACACATGTTTGTGTATGTGTATATGCATGCCCACATGTATGTATGCACTTGCACACACAATCATATCTTGATATATAACACATATATAATATACATATTATATATCTTTATTTTCATTTTAATGAAAAATTCTACTTCTTACAGGAACATAGAGAAAGTATAATTTTAAAAGGTTTAAATTCACCTGTAGACCAATATAAATATAGGTATATTTATGTTCTTTTTATTACAAACAATTTTTAAGTTATGAAGAAGTAGAAATAAGAGTATAGTGAAATTTCTTCAGTCCATAAGTTCTGTACTTACATTCATTGCACCTCTTTGCCTGCTCACCTCTGTGCTCTGCTGAGGGAGGCCGACTCTCTCTACTGTGGCTTTTTGCATCCTAGGACTGTCCTTCTTGATTCTAGTGGTGGAAGGCTGCATGGGAGACAAAAGGGATGGGATAAGAGAACCCCAGCAGGGCCCCTCCTTCATACTTTTGGCTTTAGACATGTTAACACATTGTCATATTTGATTCATTAACTTTTTTTTTAAATAGTTTAAAATAAGTCACTGACATGCTATTTTACCTATAAATACCTCAGTGTGCATCTGGAAAGCAAAGACATTTCCTCACAACTGAACCATCATTATCACATCTACTCAAATTAGCAATAATCTCATAATGCCCTTATTTTAGTTTTTAATATCCCTAATTGTCCTAAAATGTCCTTTATAATTGATATGTTTGAACCATGCACCAATGAAGATTTTCACATTTTAGCATATTTTATATGATACTTGGGGCATATCAATACTAAAATTATGTATTTTTAAACCTGAATTTAAAGCTTAACTAGATGTTTCATGGTGTTATTTGACAAATATAGCAGTCATAGTGGTATTTCATTTGGTTATTATATTTTTATCATGACAGATATTTAGCAAGCTCTGGTTAAGTTGCCAGTAGTAAGTAGAATGAGATAGTCAAGCTTTTGTGAACTTTACATTATATAATTGAGGATGGTAAAGTCAATAAAGAGGTAAATGAATAAGATGTTGATAAAGGCCAGGGACACTAAGGACGACTTCTCTAAGGAAGCAGATGGACCTGACAATGAAATAATGCAAATATCCATACATTTGGAAATATTAAGACATGTTGTTTTAAGAAGAAAGGGTTAAAGATTTGAACTTTCTAAGATGGGAGTAAATGTAATTTTTTTTGAAGACTGAAATGTGGTATTAGTCTCTGGGGTGTCTTGAGGGTATTTTGAGACAAAATGAAAGAGGTAGATAGGTTTCATGTTATTTAACAGTTTTTATGTTGTGGAATAACATTTGGATTTTAAGTATGAAGGGAAGCTTTAATGTAAGATAACAGCATGAAATTATGTCCTGTGCAAAGATATCAGTTTGGCTTCAGAAGATTGTCTGAGGGCAAGGGTAGAATTTTGGACTGGTTAGCAGAAAGTAATTGTGGTAGATCAGGTAGGAGATATAAACAGTGCAGGAGTTCCAGCGAAGATGGAGAAGCAGGAAGAAATGCTTTGCTTCCTAGCACAACCAAAGGAAGAATAACAACCAATTTAAAAACAAAAAGCAACCAGAACCGTCAGCAAATCAAACTGTGTGGAATTCTGACAACCAAGGAGTTAAGAAAACATTCATACTGACCAGGAGGAGAGATGGAGATGGGCAGCCAGGCAGAGAGGATATGCAGTTAGGCAGCGGATCACATGAGCAGGGCATGGGGCTGGCTAACCAGGAAACTGAAGACTCAAAACCTCTGGCTGTATAACCCCCCCTGTAGGGCTTGGAAGGAGGGAGAAACTCTCAGTCTCACTGAAGAGTCCATTGGACAAGTTCATAGGATCCTAGAATGTACACAGAGCCACCCACCTGAGAATCAGCACCTGCAAGGGCACAATCTGCTTGGGAAGTGAAGCAAATGACAGAAAGTGGGGCTAAGCCCAGCAAGCAGTATTGTTCCCTCTCTGACCCCTCCCCCACCTACAGCACTACAACAACATGGGTTGCCTCACCCTGGCAAATACCTAAAGCTCCACCTGTTACAAAGCTATAGGTGCACTGAGACAAAGAAATATGGCCCAAGTGAAATAACATATCAAACTCCAGAAAAAGAATTAAATGTTGAGGAGATGGATGACCTATCCAATGCAGAGTTCAAAACACTGGTAATCAGGATGCTCACAGAAATAATTGAGTTCAAATGAAAAATTAAGGAAGAAATGAAGGCTATACAAAGTGAAATAAAGCAAAATATACAGGGAAACAACAGTGAAAGCAAGGAAACCAGGGCTCAAATCAACAATTTGGAACAAAAGGAAGAAACAAACATCCAGCTAGAATAGAATGAATAAACAAGAATTCAAAAAAAAAAAAAAAGGAGTGTCTTAGGAACCTCTGGGACAACTTTAAATATTCCAACATCTGAATCACAGGGGTAGTAGAAGGAGAACAGGAAGAGCAAGATATTGAAAATTTATTTGAACAAATAATGAAGGAGAACTTCCCCAATCTGGTGAAGGAAATGGACATCCAGGAAGTCCAGGAATCTCAGAGTGTCCCAAGGAAATTATACCCAAGAAGGAACACACCAAGGCACATCATAATTACATTACCCAAGATCAAGGATAAAGAGAGAATCTTAAAAGGAGCAAGAGAAGAGGAGACAGTTACCTGCAAAGGAGTGCCCATCAGACTGTCAGCTGATTTCTCAAAAGAGTCCTTGTAGGCAAGAAGGGACTGGAAAGAAGTATTCAAAGTCATGAAAGGCAAGGACCTACATCCAAGATTACTCTATCCAGCAAAGCTATCATTGAGAATGGAAGGGCAAGTAAAATATTTCCCAGATAAGGTCAAGTTAAGGAGTTCATCATTACCAAGCCCATATTACATAAAATGTTAAAGGCACTTATCTAAGAAGAAGAAGATCAAAAACTATGAACAGTGATGAAAGGACAATAAACTCACAACTATCAACAACTGGACCCAAAAACAAAAACAAAAGTAAGGAAACAACTAGACCAGGAGCAGAATCTCAGAAATGGAGATCACATAGAGTTTATCATTGGGGCATGGGAGGGGGAGAATGGAGGGAAAAGGTACAGGGATTAGGAAGCATAATTGGTTCAGAAAATAGATGAGGGAGTTGAAGAATAGTATAGGAAGTAGAGAAGCCAAAGAACTTATAGGTACAACCCATGGTCCTGAACTAAGGGGGGAAATGCTGGAGGGTGGGGTGCTTCAGGGAAGTGGGGGATAAAGGGGAGAAAAAAATTAGACAACTGTAATAGCATAATGAGTAAAACATACTTTAAAAAATTGTTCAGACTAGAGCTGTAGCTGTGGAAACAGAGATGGGCACCTATTCTGACAACTGCTTGAACTCATACTTTATGACCCTCCAGGATAATTCAGATAGCTCTACTTGCTTCTTTCTTCACACGTCCAATAGTGTCTTGAGTGAACAAATGCCACAGCACATAACAGGCTGAAGTTCCTGGTTATGTTGTTTTCTTGCCTACCACACTGTAAACCACTTGAGGACAGAAAGAAAATGTGTTATTTACATCATCATGTTCATATTTAGTGCTGAAACATTTTGCAGAGAATTAAGTTAATGGGCATTTGCTTCATATTCCATAAATGTTTTTCAAAGAGTTTGGCTTCTGTAATTCTGTTAATTAATAACCAAACTATATATGATATATGTAATCATGGCAATTTTATATATGATTTATTATAAGATAATACATATTATATACATCACCCAATATATACAATAGTATATGTAAGGCAAATTGTATGCTATGAATTGTTATATATCATAGATATGTTATATATAATATATAATTAGGTGCTATAGTAACTTTAATGCTTTTTTTAACCCTTGAATGTTTGTAAGCAACTTGGGGTCACATCAGAAGTAATCAAACACACATGTTTCAGCCTCCTGAGAGAAACCAGATATAAGTTTCTCAATTTTCCTTTACCCAATCTAGGGACTGATGTACAATCACATCTTTTTTTCTTTCTCTTTCTTTGCAATCAAGGACACTCCTTGACTTACTACAACTCTTATTAGTGCTATCATCTCCTAAAATGATAATTTGAGTACTCATACTGGGATTGACTCCAAGAAAATCACTTTATTATTTTAGCCATGTGATAGATAGAGAAACAGAGACCCAGTAATTTAAAATAACATGCAAGGGACTAGGCAAGGAACATGTATGAGTGACCCATGGGCATGGACAGCAAGTGGGGACTGACTGGGAGTGGGGGGTGGGGATGCACTGAGCAGATGGAGGGCAAAGGGAGTAAAATTGGGAACAACTGTAATGAGAATAACAAAATATTAATAAAAAATAAATAAAATAACATGCAAGAAGACACAAAGGGAATTTATTGGGAGGATAATTCTTTTTCTTGGTAATTCACATATGTAACCCAAGAACACACAATGACAGTATTATAAACTACTGTCCCAACTCTGATTAATGGATACTTACAATGCAGTAGGAATATATTTCATTTGTGCTATTTATAATTTATGTAAGTTATTTGGTTAATCTTAAAATTGTTCTCTGATTTTCCAAGTTACGTCATTTATATCTGAAATATTCCTGAAATTTGGCTTTAGTCTCAGCCCATGTACTACTTGCTGCAGTTTCATGCATTTCATCTTTTATTTCTGCAGTTTGTGATATATTAACTTACATGCTTAAATGTCTGTTTATATACCATCTTATTTTTGAGTAGAAATGTATCTTGAAATCAGGAGAGAAAATCATTTTATCACAATTCTATCTAATTTCTTAATGTAAATTCTCAAATCATTTTCTTAAGTGGCTGAATTTACCAGATAAACTGTGAATGAAAAGAAGTGTATCAATCCCAGGAAAGAGGTAGATTTGAAATTAATACTTTTAAGAAACTAGAAGCAAATGGACTTTCAGTTATGACAGCATGAAGGTGTCAAATTCTCAAAAGAAACAAGTATAATGTTAAAAAATTGTCAAAAAGAAAACATTTCAGGGTACTGGATGCCAACCAAAATCAGACGACAGATTAATAAGAATTTACTCTTGTAATAAATGCAAGAGCTGCAGTTAGAAGACTAAAAATCTGTGGCCATGTTGCCTGGGTGACTCATCTTTATTCCACATCCCGAAAGTATCAGCAGTTGTTTTTACAGTTGGCATTGAAACCAACAGCTTTAAGGTCATAGGGAACTAACTCAGTTTGCAGAAATAAGTGAAAATCTTTGGTTTTAGCAAAAGTGATAACATTGATGGCAACAAATGAAAAAAGAAAACTGACAGCTTTGTTACCCCATATTTGTTAACGAGAGAAAGAGAGAGCAACTTCTCATACTTTGTCAAAATGACTGTCATTTTTTAATTGGGCTAATATGATAATCTGACTTTTCAAATAAAGTAAACAAACCACGGTAAAACTAAAACACAGTAATTATGATAATTTTATATATAACAATCTTTTTTCCCAAAATTGTATTCTGAAATGTTCAAACATATTGAAAATTGAAAGGTACAAGGAATACTATACCTACTGTCAACTATAAAAATTGACCATGTTTCTCCATATTTGCTTGTTGATATATACAATATTTTTCTGTATTATTTAAAATTAAGTTGGAGACATCATAGCATAACTTTCTTAAATAATTTACATGAACTGTATTCAAAATTTACACATTATATAAGTTTTCTTGCTTTTCTCCTTTAATCAAGAACAGTCTTCCCTGCTTAGTTATTTGTTTATTTGTTTATTTATTGCTTATTTTTTATAGTAACCTGAGTAATTGTTCTTGAGAATGTTCTCTGTTATAGGTTTAATTTATTCTCATTTTTGTTCTTTGCTTTGTTCCCATATCTCCTAAAAATGTGTGTACTTGAAGTTAGGTTTAAGGACATAATTGTTTTTTAATTATTCTTGGTTTTGGTAAGAATAAGTCAGAGTTTACAGACTTCATTTTGTAGCATATCAAAAGCGCTTATCAGGTGATTCATTTATTAAGGATGATGAGTTTGATCATTTGATTAAGAGAGTGATCCACAGATCTCTCCATTGGAAAGAATATTCTTTTGCAATTAGCAAGCCATCGCTCAAGTGGCAGTTTACGTTAGTACTATGTTGTTCTCCCACAACCTTTCATCTAAGGCACAGGTGGCAAACACAAGGCCCGCGGGTTGAATCCAGCCCTCCACCTTGTTTTATCTGGCCCAGCACCTTGTTTCTACCTGGGGGCAGTGCAAAGCTCTTGCTTAACTGTTAAGGAGTAGTTACATTTATACAGTCCTAAAAGTACATTTGGCCCTTTGAAGGCAACCAGGAATCTGATGTGGCCCCTGGTGAAAATGAGTTTGACACCGCTGATCTAAGGGTTTTAGAATATAGTTTGCATATATTTGCAACATATACACAAGCCAATTTGTTTAAAGATTTTATTTATTTATTTATTTATTTATTTATTTATTTATTTATTTTTAGAGAGAGGGGAAAGAAAGGGAGAGAAACATAAGTGTGTGGTTGCCTCTAGTGTACCCTCTACTGGGGACCAGGAGGCTACCCAGTCATGTGCCCTGACTGAGAGTCCAACCAGTGACCCTTTGGTTCATAGGCCTGCACTTAATCCACTGAGCTACACTAGTCAGGGAGCTAATTTTTAATTTGAGTTACAAATAGTAATTGTTTTCATATTCTAATAATCATATTATATTTATTACCTGTCATTTTATAAAATGAGCTTTTCCTCAACAGATGACAATAAACACATTTCCCTTTAAAAATAATGGGAAAAACTTCATCCTCTCCTTTTTCTGTAATTGTTATTCTATTAAGAGGGTATAATAATTAAAAATGGGTCTCTCTCTCTTCTTCACCATTTTTCTCCCTTCCTTTCTTCCCCTATCCTTCTCTCTGGATATTTGATGTTTTACTATCATCCACAGTGCCAGGCTCACAAGGAATTAGCCCTTTCTCAAAAATTCCTGGTTGCTTTTAGTAGGGGATAGGAAGGAACATTTAAAAAGCAAGATATAGAGAGATATCAAGAAGAAAACATATGCAGTAAAAATTTATACATTGCTTATAGCATTATTTTTTCTGATGTATCTTTTCAGGCAAGGGAAACATAAAGAAAATAAACAATGGGACTACATTAAACTAAAATGTTTTTGCACAGCAAAGAAAACCATCAACATAATTAAAAGACAACCAACTGCATGGGAGACCATGTTCACTGATACATCTGATAAAGCATCAATATCCAAAATTATAAAGAATTTATAAAACTTAACACCAAAAATAATCCAGTAAAAATGGGGCAAAGGACCTGAATAGACACCTCTCCAAGGAGGACATACAGATGGCCAATAGACACATGAAAAATTCTCAACATCACTAATCATCACATGCAAATTAAATCCACAATGAGGTAGTGCCTCACACCAGTCAGAATGTCTATCATCAATAAATCAACAACAAACAAGTGCTGGTGAGGATGTGAAGAAAGGAGAATGCTTGTACACTGTCGGTGGGAATGTAGACTGGTGCAGCCACCATGGAAAGCAGTATGGAGTTAACTCAAAAAGTTAAAAATGGAACAGACTTACAACCCAGCAATTTCATGTCTGGGAATTTATCTGAGGAAAACAGAAACACTGATTCAGTAGACTATATTCACCCCTATGTTCATTGCAGCATTATTTACAATTACCAAGATTTGGAAGCAGCCCAAGTGTCCATCTGTAGATGAGTGGATAAAACAGTTATGGTACATTTGCACAATGGAATACTGCCCCAACATAAAAAAGAAGAAAATTTTACCCTTTGTGACAGCATGGACGGAACTGGAGAATATTATGCTAAGTGAAATAAGCCAGTCAGGGAAATACAAGTACAATATGATTTCAGTCATATGTGGAAGCTAACGCACAAACTCAACTATCCAGAAAAATAGAGACAGAGTTGTGGATAGAGACCAGGCTGACAGCTCTGGGGTGGGGTTGGGGATGGAGGGATGAACAAAAAAGAATAAGAACTCATGGGCATGGACAACAGTGTAGTGATTTTGGTGGGGGTGTGTGGAAGAGGGCATGGGGATAAATAGCAATGAAAATTTACAATAAAAATGAACTATTAAAAATAAATAGCCCTGACAGGTGTGGTTTAGTAAACTGAATGATTCCCTGCAAACCACAGGGTTGCTGGTTCTATCCCCAGTCTAGGTCACTGGGTTGCAGGCCAGATCCCCAGTGGGGATCTCATGAGAGGCAACCACCCACTGATGTTTCTCTCCTTCTCTTTCTCTCCCCCTAAAAATAAATAAATAAAATCTTTAAAAACAAATAAATAAATAATCTGTAAGTTAATAACAATAGTTAATATCCACACTTCAACTTATTACAGTTTTGCTTAAATCTATGTTCCCTCATTATATTTAGTTATATCTTGCTACTCCTTTTTAATCAAGAACTGTCTTCCTTGCCCACTTATTTACTTACTTCCTTGGGGTTTTTGTGTAGTAACAAAAACTAACAAATAATACACATTTTGTATGCATATTTTTTACACTGAAAACTTTAGTTCCTAAAGCATTGACATATTTACTCATATTTTTAATCCTATGACATTCATGCCAGCTTCAAAATTGCGATACAATATAGTAATCACAATAAATCTCTTAGTGAAATACAGCACTTTTTGTAGTTCTTTTTGGCCTCAAAACATAAGAATGTAAGTAAGTTCAGTGAGTACTCTTGCTCAAATGTCAACTAAACAGTTATTGCTGGTGTGGCTCAGTAGATTGAGTGCCTGACTGGGAACCAGAGAATGGCTGGCTAGATTCCCAGTCAGGGCACACGCCTGAGTTATGGGCCAGATCCCCCATAGAGGGTGCACAAGAGTCAACCACACATTGATATTTTTTCCCTTTCTTTATTTCTTCTTTCCCCTCTCTCTAAAAATAAATATTTTTAAAAAGTCAATTAAATAAATCATTTTTATCAGTGGTCACATTAACATTTTGATATAGAATTGGGCTAATTTGTATTTAATGTTTTTAAAATATTTTATTTATTTATTTATTTGTTTTTAGAGAGAGGGGAAGAGAGTGAGAAAGAGAGGGAGAGAAACAGCAGTGTATGGTTGCCTCTTGTGTGGCCCAAACTGGGGACCTTGCCCTCAGCCCCAGCATGTGTCCTGCCTGAGAATTGAACTGGCAACCCTTTGGTTTTCAGGCCTGCACTCAGTCCACTGAGCCACACCAGCCAGGGCCTAATTTGTCTTTCATCTTATAAGTTTACTTCTTTTTATTTAATTATTTTCATTTTAATTTATATGACTTTTACATGTTTCAAATTTTAAAGACTATATTAAATTAAAAAAATAAATGCAGAAAAGATTCATTTAATTATATTTTGTGTCAAATGATAGCTCCTGTGAATTCTCCTAACAAAAGGTGGTTGATTGGAAAATGTTGTGAGCATTCTCACTGTGGTAAAGGAATGCATTACCTTGACAGAATGTTAATAGAGTCTTGGAAAAGGGAGAATGAAATCAGGATACCAGCAGTCAAATAGTGATACCATGAAAATGTAGACAGGAAGCTGTGTGGGAGTAGATAGTTTTGCTTCTCACCATCTACTCTATTCTTCCCTGATTCCTGTAGGTTATAATTTTTAGTAGTGTCTAAACTATCCATAAAACATTTATTGTATTTTTAAATGTAGGATTAGCATTACTTTTTGATATTCACTAAGGCTCACCACACATTTCCCTGAGCACCTACTATAACAGAAATACTGATAAACTATAAACCATGCATGGTGTGGGCCTTAAGAGTCAAAACTGATTTAAGAAGAAAACCTGGCCTCTTGTTCCAAATACAAACTCATTTTAAGTAGCAAATTAGATTTCCAAAGGCACGTAAATTGAATGATAGGAATTGTCGGGGACTGGTAAGGATTTGGTAGGAGACAGAAGCATCTGCCTACACTGTTCACATTTAAGTCAGTGTGAGAGCTGCTGCTTGCTTGATCAAATGACTACTTGTAACACTTTATCAGTACACTGGAAAAGTTAAAAAGGATCATATATAATATTTATTGGGTTGGCCAAAGTGTTTGCTTAGTTTTCTTCCTAAACTAAAAGACACGTTTTTAATTTTTACCAATAACTTTATTGATTTGGATATTTTAAGTATGTTGGCTATCTACTGCATTGTATAACATTGCTTGCTTTCATTCAATGTCTTGATTTGATCGCTCTCAACTTTCAACTGGTCTACCTGACCATGGAGCATTGTCCAGTGAGAAATCTCCAGTACAAAATTACCCAAACCACCTTTGACACATTCATTCAGTTACAGTACCTTCTCTATACACTGCAGCAATCTTTTTTTTTCTGTTTTGCATTTCAGTTGCATTTTTACCTTTCTTAACATAATAAAGCATAACATGCCAAAGGCATTGTGTATTCCATCTTCAATATTAAAATGGGTACACAAAAATTCACCAATTTTGATGTTTTTTAATGCAAGCTGATATGTAAACTGTCACAGTACAATCTATCAAAATTGTTTCAAATGAAGTTGAAGACAGCTAAGTGCCACCAGAGCCATCTTACAACAACAACAAACAAACCAAAAAAAAAAAAGAACTTTTTGGTCAACCCAATACATAACTTTAAATCACCTATTAGTATAAATTCTAGATTCATGGAGAATCAATCATCTTTGGTGGACATTTGACTAAAATGGGCAGATTTTGAGAAACAACAACAATCAAAACACTCTATAGAGACAGATGTGTATTTGTAGAGTATTTGAAATATAAATTTGTTCTGAATTCTTCACAATGAATTCGGAGACGTATTTTCATCTTGATACTTGTAGCATTATTAATCCAGGGCTGACATACAGTTTTATACAATCTTTGTTTCCTTTATAGTGACTCTGGGTGACTATATTAGGGGTTTTTTTTGGCACAGAACTAAGGTATTTTGATCCATTCAATGGAATATAATTGCCCAGGATTATTCATTCTTATCTCCTTAATGTATTGAGCAGCTTTTCCTCTCCCACATTTTAACATATTGTTTTGGAAAAACAAAACCCTTAATGTTTATTGGGAGCAAACATGAATTCCAATCCTAGTATAGAGCCTTTTGATGTAAATAAAATAGATGTGGGTGCTTCCACTGTGTTATTTAGGGGGATTCATTAAAGGGTCCCTATTTTACTAAGAGGGCCCAGTGGAATATGCATGATTGTTGATTTATTTCTTTGTATTACTACTATAAA
This sequence comes from Phyllostomus discolor, assembly GCF_004126475.2. Taxonomy (NCBI): domain Eukaryota; kingdom Metazoa; phylum Chordata; class Mammalia; order Chiroptera; family Phyllostomidae; genus Phyllostomus; species Phyllostomus discolor. Next base: position 94,141,135 of record NC_040906.2, on the reverse strand, counting down.
TAATTGCCCTTAAAATTCTTATGCCATGGAGTGTTTTATCACATGCAAGTTCTCTTTTCTGAAATGTGTCACTCTGTATGCCATGGCCACATTCAACTTTGTAAAGGGCCACCCAGCTTTGTGCTATGGAGCTGTCCCATTCGGAACACAGCTAATTGTACCAGGGAAAGTTTTGAAGGAAGATATTTCCAGTAGGCTGACCAGGAAGTCACAAAGTGGCCTAGTCCACTAGCTCTGGTGCTCAACAGTTAAGATGATGAGTAGTTACTGACAGCTATTCAGCAACTCTTTCTTATGTATCTGAATGTAAAGCATGCAGAAAACAGATGCAAAGGGAAACAAGAAAATTTCAGTAAACAGAGACCATGAGTCAGTAAAATTCATAAAATAGAGTGAAGTAAATGTCAGAAAGCAGAAAATAGAGGCAGAGCCCCAATAGTTTATCTGTGTATAGTGAGACTTTTATAAATTAGATTTAATTTTTTTAAAAAATTTCTCTATTTTTAGATGGTCTATGATAAGAAAACATTATTTGTATAATCAGGACAATATATTTAAATAACATAAATGCATCTAAAATTTTGAAAATAATCACCAACTTGATTGAACTAAATTTTCCTTTGTTTATAATCAGGACTCTGTAAAAGCTACTGCATCTGCTGCTTTGTGAATGAATATGATTGGTTCAAGGCACAATGTAGTTTTCAGACCTCATATTTAGGGGGTTACTGTAAAAAAGCCTAGTTTCTGAATAAAAGCCAGGCATAGATTTCTACCTTATGTTTCAGTTCAGAGGAGTCAGTTGTAGATTGATGGGGATTTTCAGCATATTAGTCATTCAAAGTTGAAGTCTCCAGCTGACCATTTTTAATCAGCTGACTTGTCTAAAGCAGGTAATTTTTACAGCTCTCAGGTGGTTTTTGTCCACTTAGATTTCCCTGTCATAACAGATGTCTTTGGACATTCTGACTAGAGCTTAAGGATTTGATATATGCTTTTAATTCAGTAGTTAATGGTGTTAGAGGTACGTATTTTATTCTGAGGAAGAGTTTGAGCTTCTTCTTCAATTAGTATAAACTAAGCTCATGCCAGGTTTATCCAGGTGCCACCTGGGGGATTAATGCAAACATACAATTAGCATTGCCAAATCTACAAGATGGGATCAGATTTTTAGTACCTTATTTCAAAGTTAGATTTAAAAATAATGTAATCTAACTATATTATTGAAGAGATGAGTAGGTTGTAGTCTAAGAGAAGCAGCCCACTTGCTAAGATTATACACAAATTTCAATGACTGAGCATAGCCTGCATCTATATCTTCCTATTTCTAGCCATGTGCTAGTTCTGACCAAGTCTGGCACAGTTCCCATGCATTCATATTTTATCTCAACACTTAATATAATCCCTGACACACAGTTAGGATAATCAATTAATGTCTCATTGAATACTGAGTACATTTTTAGCACATGCCAGATTCATATATTAGTTTATTACTTGTTTGGGGATAAGATTTTATTTCCACAATTATGTTGTCATGGCAATTTTGAGACAGATGTATATTTTAACATTCAAATAGCATTCATTCAATATATATGCAAGGGACCTGGGACTCTGCAGGATTTGTCCAAAAAGATATTATAAAATAGCCTGACTTTTCTAACGTTCAATGCCATTAATGCTTCACTCAAAGAGGGAGCAAGAATCAGAGAGAGAGAGAGAGAGAGAAAGAGCAAGAGAGAGAGAGAGGGAGGGAAAGAGAGGAGAAACTGCAAGAAAAACTGCTGAGATCTTGAAAAATACCTTGGGGTAAGCCATTTTATCAAAGGTAAAAATATAGAACACTATTTCATACATCAGGCATGATCCACTCTTTAGGAAGAACCTTGGAAGGAAAACACGGACCATTGAATCACAATCTCCAGATTCCCACTGATAAGCCAATGTATGTTTGTTAATGATGCGGGACAGATTCTCTGAGTGCTATTATTGGCAAGATCCATCCTAGAGCCTTCCTGTGTCATTGTTAGGCTTCCTTATTATTTCATATCTTAGCATATCTGTGCCCTTTTCTATTCTTGAAATCCTACATTTGTGCCTGTAAAGTGTGGTCTGTTGTTAATTTAGATTTACTAGTCTTTTTGCCAAGTAAAAGAGCTGTTACTTTTGCTTAAATTCTCCTTTTGATTCACCAACTGGCTTTAATCTTCCTTTGTCTATATTATTCTGTCTCAGTGTTTACAGAACCCTAGCCTGTGGCTATTCTGGAACAGCTGTGGGGTCCGTTTGCTGTGGCCAAGAAGCTTTCCTCCCAATGCCAGAGCATGGTGAAAAAGAAGCTATTGTTTATGTAAAAGTTATACAGATTTAGAATAATGGTGGAATTCTGCCATTAAGTCCCACTCCCTTTAAAACACCCACATACACAGTCCTGCTTCCCTTTGCCAAACCAGGCCAGTTTCAGAATGTGCCACTCAGAGAAACTGTATTTCAGAAAAACAGAAGTCCATGGCTCAACATTCCCAGCCACAGTTCAGCATTCCAGGCATCTCCCATAATTGTGCTTGGCTGGTCAGGTTTCTGCAGTTTCCATCAACTGTCCTGCCATGTTCTTCCAGGCAGGTTTCTGAGTATATCTTCTCTTTCTTTCTCCAGCTCTAAATCCAAAACACATGGCATCTCCTTACTCCAAAATGTGTGACACCTCCTTACACAGTAGACCACATGGAAGATCAGTGAGGGCCCTGCTATACCCTTTCAAATGGCATGGCTGTCCCATTATGGCTGGCTGCCCTAATTTTAAATGCTGACCTGGGTCTTCCTATGAGACCTCATGCCCAGCACTATACATACTGAAGGTAACATAGGCCTTTACCCAGGTAGCAACACCACCTCCCTTAAGGAAGGATATGGCTATCAACTTGCCATTGTTATGAAAAGTATCTTAAGACATATTATCTGCTTCTCACCTTCCCCAATCATGGGCTGTAGGGGAACCGTTCTCTATCTGGGTCTCTTTTGCTTTGCACCTCATCTCATCAGCACTTGTTTGTATGGCTGTACTTTGGCCAATTCCTTTGCTTAAGATTGTTCATTTTTGATGCTTGCCTGTTTCTTCAGTTCAAGTCTGAGCTCTGCTAGAAAATTCCATAGCCCCGCCATAGACAAGATATTTGCACTAACAGCTGCATATCTATCTAACTTTGGTATCTATGTCCGTGTGCATTAATATTCTATCAGTAGTTGCTTCTAAATTTCTAATGTCTAAAATCTACCCTTGTGTATATGATCTCTGCTAAAAATGAAAATAGGAAGCAACAAGGTCTGTATTAATTAAAAGGCCCATTAAGGGTCCCATGCCAAAAGCTGTATAGATGAAAGCTTGTGGGGTACACAGGGCCTGAATCTTAATTGCACCTTGCTTTAGCAAAGGTTCTGTTGACTGTAGTTCTCAAACACATGACCTTCCCTTAATTTTGTGCTAATGCATAAAACGAGCACCCTGCTTATCTTGTACTTACCATTTACAGAATAGATATGAATGTGCTGTGAGTGGAGTTTGCATATATGCCTGTTAAAAGGTAGGGTTCCTGACCTGATGCAGGAGAGAAATAATTCTAATGGGTCTGTCTGTTTACCTGATAAGGTTATGTAAACACAATATATGTGCATTCACATATATTTTAATGAAAAAATATTTGAGAATATGTTCTATGTTTTTAATATAGTAGTATTCTCATTCTAGGATTGTTGCATTTCTTGTACAGCTTCAAATGGAATCTTTACAAAATCTGAAAGCAAAACAGTAAACTTGAAGTGTTTTGTGTTTATTCTATCTTCTGAGATTATCAAGCTGATTAGATGGCCATGTATCTTTCCAAAATTAAAATAGTATTTCGCTGCTTGCAGCTGTATTGCAATATATATGTTACCATAGAATGACCACTCTGATGACTACCCAGTAATTTTCTTAGCCAAGTCACAGGGGGAAGTAACAAGGTAGATACAATGTTGATGGAATTCAAAAGCCAATCCATATTTCCCAGTCCCCTGGTGTGTAGTCCAGTGCACTTTGGGTTTTTGGAGAAGGGTTAATCAGGCAATTCCTCTCTATGGTCTTACAGTTTGCTGATACTAATATCATGCCCATTTCAAGTAAAAAGTAATCAGTTTTAAATTGGTAGCATTGTCATTGTGTAACTAATGCAGTTGGATAAATAATATTGAAATCATAGCTGAGTCTAGACAAAGCAGCCTGAAAGACTGATCCACATTCTGGAAGATCCTCACTATTGTGTAGCATTCCTTGTGTTTACTAATCTTGTGTTTACTAATCCTTATGTCAATACTTAACTACTAATTTAAGCTTATAATAAAGAAGAGGTGCTTGGGAAATCTTCTCTAGACATTGGATGATGAACATTCCACAAATCAATTAATTAATTCCTAGAGGTTTGTACTCAAGAAGGTGGAAAGATTAGGATTTAGGTCTCAACAGGAGGTATTTTTAGAGCATGGAGTAACATAGTTAATCCTCAGTAATAGTGAAGGCAGAGAGCAATGAAACAAGCAGGTGCATATATATAAGGTGCTGGAAGAATGAGATAGGGCTGTCCTTCCTGATGGCTTCTGTATTCCCTGTGAAACGATGACATCTGGTGAAAATAAAAGAGAAGAGAGGCAACATTTGAGGAGAGAGGGAGTATCAGAATTGACTGTCTGTGAGAGTGGTGCACTTGTACAATTTAGAAAGAGCTATTTTACAAAATGACACATTTTTTATTGCTTCCCAGATTAGTGTTTTTTCCACAGGGTTTTTTTTTTGTATTTTTTTTTCCATTACTGCTTAATCCCTTTATAGGCCTTTCCCCAATCAATCACCACACTGTTGTCCGTGTGTCCTTTTACGTTTTTGCTCAATCCACCCACCCCCTAACCTCTCCCCAACACTAGCCATCTTCCTGCTCTCTACCTGAGAGTCTGTCTCTATTTTCCTTGTTAGTTCAGTTTGTTCATTAGGTTCTACATATGAGTAAATCATATGGTATTTGTATTTCATTGACTTACTTATTTCATTTAGCATAATGTTCTCCAGGTCCTCTCATATTGTCACAAAGGGTAAGATTTTCTTCTATTTTATGGTTGAGTAGAATTCCATTGTGTAAATGCCACATATTTGATTAATTCACTCATCTTCTGATGGGCATTTGGGCTGATTCCAAATCTTGGCAACTGTAAATAATTCTGTAATAAACACAGGGTGCTTACATTCTTTCAAATTAGTGTTTTGGGTTCCTTTGGCATATTCATAGAGGTGGAATCACTGAATCAAAAGGAAAATCCATTTTTAATTATTGCATGTATCCCCATACTGCTTTCCACAGTGTCTGCACCAGTCTGCGTTCCCACCAACAATGTACTAGGGTTCCCCTTTTTCCACATCCTCACCAGCAGTTGTTGTTGATTCATTGATAATAGCCATTCTGACAGGTATGAAATGATATCTCATTATCGTTTTAATTAGCATTTTTCAATGATTTGTGACATTAAGCATCTTTTCAAATACCTATCAGCCATCTGTATGTATTCTTTGGATAAGTGTCTATTCAGGTAATTTGACCATTTTTTAATTGAATGTGAGGTTTTTTGTTTGTTTGTTTGTTTGTTTGGCTGTTCAGTTTTGTAAGTTCTTTACAAATTTTGGATATTTACCCCTTATCAGGAGTATTGGCAAATATATTCTCCCATGCAGCAGGTTTTCCTTTAATTTCGTTGGTTTCCTTGCTGTGCAGAACTTTTAGTGGAATGTACTCCCATTTGTTTGTTCAACTTCCTTTGTTGAATATTAATTGACTATGAAGGTATGGGTTTATTTCTTGGCTCTCTACTCTGTTCCATTGATCTATATGTCTATTTTTATGCCAGTGCATGCTGTTTTGAATACTATGGCCTTATAATATAGTTTGATATTAGGTAGGGTGATTCCTCCATTTTTTGTTCTTTGTCAGGATCATTGTTTCTTTGCGGGGCCTTTTGTGGTTCCATATAAATTTTTGAAATATTCTAGTTCTATGAAATGTGTCATTGGAATCTTGACAGGAATTGCATTGATTAAAAAAATAACCCATTAACAAATTTCTTCAAAAAGAATTAAATACCTAAGAGCAAAAGGACACATTTTTAAATACAGAATCCACAATGACTGTGAATGTAAAGGATGCCCTCTGTAGCTAAGGGGTGCCCTACAAATACCTGTTGATTCCAGTGCTAGGAAAATATATTAAGAGAGCCTAGTATTCATTTGCTGAGTGAATTAATATAAAGAAGATAATTCTCCTGAAAGGAAACTAATGAGATCTATTTAAATTGAAATGAGTCACAAAGGTTATACTTACAATTACTTTTTTGAGGTATACCATATTAGGAGTGGGATTAAGAGATAAAGCCCATCACCAGTTTCATCATTTAATCTTTTCCCCAATTATCACCCTATCCAAATTATTAAAGTAAGCTTTCAAATGTGAATTTAAATAGGCCATTTCTTCCCTGTTTTATGACTTAAATGAATCCATTTTTTCTCAAAAATGTATGTGTTGCTTGAATTCTGTAGAAAAGAAAATACGAAAATATATTTTTAAAATATCTAGAGCCATTAAAATATTCCCTAGTGATATTTAAAATGAGAAATAGGACACTGCATATTTAAGTAGTGTATTAATAATGTGGAAATGTGTTGAATCTTCTCACTTGGGGTTCTTAACTTTCCTGTTGAAATTGTATATACCCATAGATGACATGTCTGTTTGTTAATTGAGTGATCAAAGATGTTTATAAAGTACTGTTGACTCAGGTGAACATACTTTATGTAAAAATATCAAATGCAATTATTAGGGGTAAAGGTGAGACTTGATGTTTTTTCCAGGTTATTTTGGTCTAATATATCAAAAAACCCCACTCTGTCCTTCTAATGATGAATTGTGTTGTGGAGTTCTGGTGTATTTGGAGAAGGTGTACATTTTAGTATCCAAGTGTCACCTTAACAACAGCCATGCCAATGTCCTATCCTGCAAGTCAGATATAGCAAAGAATGAGTTGGCAAACTGACCTCGACTTGAGGCCTGGGAGAACTTTCTATTTTCCCCTAGTATGTGACTTGTTACTGGTATACACAACATGTTTTCAGGGAAGAGAGAACTATAACTGAAACAAAAGAATTCATTTATGCAGATAGCACAAAATAGAGTTGAAATGGAAATGCAAGGGCAAGGAGGGAATGAGTCATGGAACATTGCTTATTATAGCACTATTGTATTCCAATAAATGCCTTAGACTCTGACCAATAAGATTTGCAACTCATCCTTCAGATAAAGATGTGGAAAGGGCTGTGTGGAGCCAGGACTAGTTTGATAAGTATTCTGGAAGCCAAATATAATGTTCTTCAAGATTTTGAGCCTCTTTGCATTTTCACCTGAATTGAGATATTTGGGAGACAGCAATTAGGTTATAGGAATCTACTTTAATTCTCTGATTGAATCAAAGAGGGTAATAGGAATCCACAAGGCTTACATGACTTGTTTAGAGTTTCAAAGAAATTTTATAGAACCATAACCAGAATTCAACCTTTCCCTTGTGTATTTTTCTTGTTCATACAGTTTATATATAAAATCTCTGACTACTGTTCTAGATTTTAAAATGCCTGACCAGTTGGTGGGAATATACCACCAGGAACCTATTCACATGATGAATGAGATGAGTCCTGGTTGAGCTCTGTACCTAAGGTTAGTTCTTTTGTAGCTTTGTCCAATAACTAAATCTGAGTTTCATTGAGCCTTTTGTAAAAGGGGGGTGGGGTGAGGTCTGGAAGTAAATTGTCCAAATAGTTGAATATCTACAATTCCCATTTATTTCTCAGTCATATCCCACAAGTAATTAGAAACTATGTGTAATAGAAATTATGTGTAAACAGTGACAAAGAACTGTTTTCACTATAAAGAGTGTAAGACACAGGGTTCAAAAGCTATACTTTTGGGTCTCTGTCAACAGTTCAATAAATACAGAGTGGGATTCTCTTCTCTTTGGTGCAAGGCATTGTGTTACTTGGATATGCTGAAGGTTTCCAAAAATACAGTGCAGGTTTATAACTTAGGTTTATGGATGAGGGAATCAAGAGCTCCTGGAAGCACGGACTGGTGTAAATCCCTTCTCTGAGGCAAAAACCTCATCTGTGACACAAAAGAAGGAGGGTTCCCAGTCCCTTCTCGATCTCAGAGGCAGCAGTATGCATCAGGAGGCATCTGCTAGCAGCTCTGTGGCACCACGAAACTTTATGGGAAGATATCAGGGGGAGGATTAGGACAGAGCTTGGGAGAAATATCAGATGGCTGAAGTGAGTCAGCGAGTACTGAGATGTCACAATGATATGTGGAAAAGGAAGACAGAATACATCATTAATTTCACTGTTAGCATGACCCAATTTGTAACGTTTTTCCCAGGGCTCATCTAAAATTGGATCTGATGGCAACACACAGGCCTGCTGCTGCCTCAACACCAGGGGACAGCAGTCTCATTTCTAGTCTATAATGTAGTAGCCCTACTAAATTTGTTACTTTTTGGTCAGTCTTTCTGAATTGCATTTAATACACCGATTATTATAAACCCTTATTATGTTCTTACCATTAAGAACTTTATACTTGTTTGTATACATAGAATGTCAAACTTGAAAATGATCTTCAGCAACATCAATTTATTTATATTTATCTGAATCAATTAGACTTAAGCAGATAGTGAAAAGTATAGAAGGGAATTCCATGAGGGGACTAAGTTAAATATACATGCCTATTTTTTTCACATCTCTTAAAATGTAAGCGTGTCAAATTCAGTGACTGCTTTCTATTTCAAAGTTCTCTTCTATCTCTCATCAATTAAAACCCTGCCTCCGCCCCAAGGCCCTTTATAGAATAGGTGATGTAAATAGGACCTTCATCTTCCTAGGTTTTTCTTCCTGACACAGATGAGAACTGACTGCCCTATGATGAGTTTCCACAGGAGATATCTTAGTGAACTCAAATAAATTCAAGGTAGAAAATTGTTGATTTTCTCAAATCAACAAAGTTGTTAAATAAGTTCTGTTACTTTTGGGTGAGGTCAGTCCACCCCAGGATTGTTCACTGTGTGAGGCCAAATGGAAACTTCATTGTTATAGTGATATTTATAGAGCAGACAATATAAATTCTTTAGTTCAGTTTCGTTTTTTTCCCTTCCTACTTAATATATTTTAGTATTATTTATTTCTTTTTTTTTAATTTTATTTTAATCATTGTTCAAGTACAGTTTTCTCCCTTTTACTCCCATTCCAGCCCACCCACCCAACCCTCCCCTATTTTACTATTATTTATTTCAATCATTGGTGTTTCCGAAAGCAGTTCCATTTGGTGGGGGACGATATTAGCTTGACAGTTTAGGTTAGAAGTCTGTGTGACTACGTCCATAGCATATTTCTTTGTGATAAGAATATGCATCTTTCCGCAAAGCAAAGGACAATCTGATTCAGATGAGCAATATGCTGGAAGACTGAAATTGCAAATGATGAAGTTGCACCACCCATGGATGGTGATTCCCATGACTTTCATTCTGTCCTTACAATCAAAGAATTACTTGATATACTTTTAGTAAATAACCACATTTTATATTTTATATGCCTTACCTTCTTTACTTTTTAATTCTAAATAAACTGGTTATTTAGTGAGAAGAATACAATAATCTCCAGTGATGCATTGATTCAGATATTGAGTTAGTTCAATTAAGGAGAATGAAACTCAACTTTATAATTTGTTCATGTTCCATGACTTCTCAATGTTAGGGCCATTTGCTCAGATTCATTGTGTATATGGTAGACTTTTTAATCATTTAGTTTTGAGACAATGAAATTCCTTCAAATGGCCACTCCCTTATATTGTGTAGCCACTGTCCTAAAAGTAATCCCTAGGTGAGTTCTCTGTAGAACCTTGCACTCCACTTGAAATATAATGAAAGATACTAATATAAACATATGATGTTGAAATTGGTCAGAGCCACAGTAGAAGAGAAACAGGCAAAATTAACTTTAATAAATAATGTAAACTCATAAATTTTAGCATTTCATCATGTAATCAAAATAAAGTATTATCAATTATTTTACAATTCTACATGCTTTGTGCCACAGATATAGTGAGACCTGCCTCCAGGGTGCCCAGCCAAATTCTCTAAAATCAGGATGCCATGGTGCTTTGCTGATCTGTTCACAGCATTGCCATTCACAGGATCTCTGGTTTTGACTACAGAAGACCCCCACAGTCTGCACTGAGGTTGACCTTGGCTGATAAACTTTCATAGAGACAATGCTGCTGAGTGTTCTCAGGGATTTTCAAACACTACTACTCCCCACCCATCTGATGCCTTTTCATATACGTTAGGTAAATCTTTCCACACTAAAGGCAGTCTGAAAATTTCAGAAGAAATAAACGTTTTCTCAAATGTACAAACATCAACGCTAAATTAGGAAAATGAAGAAAGCAAGTAAACATGACACCATAAAATTAATGCGATATTCTTTTAGTACCAAACTCCAAAGAACTGGTGATCTGTGAGGTACCTGGAAAAGATTTTAAATGAATATTTTAAGGAAGCTCAGTGAGATTCAAGAGAGTGCATGGAATAACAATATATGAACAATACAGGTTGTATTGTTTATGAAATCATAAAAAAGAACCAAATTCCTTACAAATCAGAGAATGTCCTTACAAATTGGAATTTTCCAATATATTCCAACACTGTCTCATTGTTTCATTGTGCTGGAGAATACTATGACTAAAATTAAAAAAATTCAATAGAAAGTTTTAATAAGAGTATCAAAAAGGCAAAAGGAAGAATCTACAAAGTTGAAAACAGATGTCTAGATATTATCCAACCAGATGAGAAAAAATAAATTAGAATCAAAAAGAGTGTAGAAAGACTGTGTGAATTATGCAATACAATCAAACAAAATAATATTGTCATTATGCAGTCCTAAAAGAAGAGGAGATAGAAAAGTACAAAAAACATATTTAATTAAAATAATGGCTGGAAATTTCCCAAATCTGGTCAGAGATGTGGCCACCACATAACATGAAGCTCAAAGACCACCAAACAGATTCAACCTAAAGAAAATTTCACCAAGACTCCTTATAATCCAGCTCTCAACAATCAAAGTCAAAGAGAAAATTTTGAAAGCTGCATTCTTCACATGCAAGAGATTCCTGATAAGATATTTAACAAATGTATCAGCAGAAAAATTGCAGATCAGGATAGAATATACTCAAAACACTCACAGGAATAAAACAAACAAATTAAACAAAACAAAACAAAAATGTCAACAGAATACTTTGACCAGCAAAGTTATCTTTCAGACATGAAAAACAGATAAAGACTTTCCTAGATAAACAGAAGCTGTGGTAATTTATTACTACTAGACATGTGTTACTGGAATTCTAAAAAGGAGCTCTTCAGGCTGAAATGAAAAGACAATAGTAGTATGAAAACATATGAAAGTATAAAATTCACTACAAAAGTAGATATGTATTTCAAATTTACAATATTTTACTGCAATAGTGATGTGAAATCACTTTGTACTATATGTTAAAAGACAAAATTGTTCAAAATAGCTATAGCTAAAATATTTTGTTAATGGATACAAACATAAAATACATAATTTGGGACATCAACAACATAATTGGGTGGAAGAAAAATATGTAGAACTATTTTTACAATTGAAATTAAGTTATTATATGCTTAAAACAGACAATTATAACTTGTAGAAGCATGTGGTATACAAAAGCTGAAATCTTTAATACATACACAAAAGATAAAGAGAAAAGAATCAAAGTATATAGCTATAAAAAATCACCAACTCACACACAAAGAAAGACAGCAAAAGAGGAAAAGGACAAAGGAACTACCAAAAAAAATCAGAAAGCAATGAAGAAAATGGTTACAGTAAACCCTTACCTGTCAATAATCACCCTAACTGTAAATGGTTTCAAATTCTCTAATCAAAAGCAGAGTGGCTGAATGGATTAAAGAATAAGCCCAGACTATATGCTGTCTACAAGAGATTTGCTTAAGCTTTAAGGACACACTTAGGGTAAAAATGAAGGTATTACAAAACAGATTCCAAACAAATGGAAATCAATAGAAAGTAGGGTTAGCTATATTTCTATCAGACAAAATAAACTTTAAGTCAGAAGCTGTAACAAGAGACAAGGAAGGTCATTATATAATGATTAAGGGGTCAAATTCATCAACAGAATAAAACAATTATAAATATATGCACACCAAATATCAGGCACCTAAATACATTAAACAATTATTAACAGATCTCAAATCAAAAATGATATAGGGAGCATCACAATGATATAGAGAGACTTTAATACCCCACTTTCAACAATGGAATGATCATCTGGACAGAAAATAAAAAAGGAAACAATAGATTGAACTATACTTTGAAGCAAATGGACTTAACAGACATATACAAACATTTCACCAAACAGCAGCAAAATATACATTCTTTCTCAACTGCATATGGAGCATTCTCCAGGATTTTTTTTGAAAAGGTGAAAAAAAATTGACATACCATAGTTAAACAAAGAAAAAAAGAGAGATGACTCAAAATAATTAAATTATAAATGAAAGAGGAAATATTATAACTGTCACCTCAGAAATACAAAAGATCTTAAGAGACTTCTGTGAACAATAATGCAGCAACAACTTGGATAACATAGAAGAATTTGGACAAATTCTTACAAACATACAACTTACCAGGAGTAAATCATTATGTAATAGAAAATATGAAGACAAATAACAAGCAAAGTGACCAAATATGTAATCAAAATCTTCAAAACAATAAAACCCAGTACCAGATGGTTTCACAAGTGAATGCTAGCAAACCTTTGAAGAAGAATTAATGTCAATACCTCTAAAGATCTTCCAAAAAGTAGAACGAAAAACAATTCCAAATTAATTTTATGAGGCCAGCATAACCTGATACTCACTCAGATAAGAATACTATAAGAAAAGAGTATTATAGGCCAATATCCCTGATAAATACGGATGCAAATATTCTAAAAATAACATTAGCAAACAATTCAAGAACACATTAAATGGATTGTAGAGCATGATCAAGTGAGATTCATTATGTATGTATAATGCTGGAGATTACAGAACTGTGTTAATGACAGAAAAGAGGCAGGTGATTCATATAATAATTAAGACATGGGTCTTGGCTTCATTGGCATCAGTCATTAAGACAAAAAGTCATAATATTTATTGCTAAAGTCAATTTAAATTATTTGAAGGTCTGATCAATAGGTTATATAATCATTTGTCTGAGGAAGGAGATTGTGTTGAGTTTGCTCTAAAGGGCTATTTGTAAGGGGCACTCTAGATTGCCTAACATGTCTGGAAGGCAAAATATGCATATATTCAGCTGACTGGAAAGGGCAAGTGTTGCAGCTGGGGGATGGAGGATAAAGAATTTGCTTTTTGATATACACAAGTGCTTTGTGGGGAAAGACTCCCATCACTAATTTCTTAGGAGAGCAAAGGACACCATGGATGAAGGGCTTTAGAAGAAACAGACATTCGATAGCAGGTGCAGGCACCTAAGAGGCATATTCTATTATGTAACCAGCTGGAGACGAGTAATGAGTTTGCGTTATTAAATGAGACAGTTCGTGACGTGAGGAAATGGTAGTTAAGGGAATATGTGTTTGACCAGAAACTACTCTAGGTATTAAACATGATTTTGAAGGTAAATTCAAATTATTTTTTGTTTACTATATTTTTCTTTATTTTTTATTGTTTATGCTATTACAGTTGTCCCCACTTTTTCTCCCTTTTCCCACTTCACCCTAGTCCCTGCTCCCCCTCCCTCAGGCCATCCCCACACCATTGTCTCTGTCTGTGGGTCATTAATATATGTTCTCTGGCTAATTCCTTCACCTTCTTTCCTCCAGTGCTCCCTCCCAACTCCCTTAGAACAGCTGTCAAGTTCTTGTGATAATAAATACCTGACATGGTGAATATTATTAAAGAATATCTTTTCCTGCTAAAACCTCTGGAAATTACATAATTCCTCCAAGATTATTTACACTTTCTCTTAATTTTTTTTTTTACCAAAAACTGATTTTGCTCTTCCTTAAGTGTTCGAAAAAGAGGGATCATGGTGAAGGAGGGGGGAATTATTTCATCACCAAGGCTTGCTACAGGCAACATCTTTCTCTGAGACTGACTAGAGTAAGCAATACATATGGGAAGGATCTGAATTTGCTCATCCATATAACGAATTATAGGAGAAGTTAAGGGGATAAATATTATCCAAAAAGGTGAGTGATTTAAGACTAATTAAGAATATAGAGTAAATATAGAATGCATATGATAAAGACACTATTGTGTACTCTTTGTAAGTTTAATTTTTATGTTTTTTTAAAGATTTTATCTATTTATTTTTAGAGAGGAGGAGAGAAAGAGAAAGAGAGAGAAACATCAGTGTGTGGTTGCCTCTCACATGCCCCCACGTGGGAACCTGACCCACAACCCAGGCATGTGCCCTAGAATAGGAGAACCGGTGACCCTTTGGTTCCAAGGCTGGCACTCAGTCCACTGAGGCATACCAGCTAGGGCTGGTGTTTTGTTTTGTTTTGTTTTGTTTTGTTTTGTTTTGTTTTTGAGGAGTGTGGATGACCTAATATTTCCGTTCATTTGAACATGCAAGCTTTGGACTAACAATGTCATTTCTAGGAACATTCAAAAGATTTCTTACATTATTTATAGCAATGAAATTAACTAATGTTCTGTAAATAAGAAAGTGGCTAAAATATTATGTACTTTCTTATAATAGAATGTTATTCTGCTTAAAATAAAAGAAGCACATGTATATAGGGAGATTTAAAAAAGATAGATAATTGATTGCCCACAAAGTAAAAGGAAAAGGTAAAGGTAGGAAGGGTTGAAGAATGTATGGAAGGAAGAAAGGAAATATGCTTAAAAAGAAACTGAAATGACACATGCTAAACTTAGTAGTGATTTGTGTGTATTAAACTCTTGTGAAAAAGGGAGTAAATTTCCTTTTTTTTCTTTATACACTTAAGGTGTCCCCCTCCCAAATCTTAACATTACTTTTAGAATATATTAAATAAAATAAATATTTTATACATGAATATGCTTTACTTACTTGTGACTACTATGATATTTAAACTGAATTGTTTTATTAGTATATTCTCTCACCTTATTGAAAAAAAGTTTACAAGGATAATAAAATTCAACAACCTAGCGTGAATATAATGTTTGGAAAAATAAATAATAATACAGGATGAGTGATCATAAAATAGAGCAATAATGAAGCTTAAAATGCATAAAATTGAGGCAGATACCGGCCAGCAGTATCCATCTCTGCTGCAGATGCTCGTCAAAACACGAGAAAAACATACACAAAGACAACCAGGTCCTGTGGGGAAATAGGAACAGAATGGCCACTCTCTCTAGTGGGGAGCTCCCTGTTTCCATTCCCAAGCAGATTTTTATTGAGAATACAGACTTAGTTTGTGGATTCATAGTCTGGCAGAAAAGATCAAAGAAGTAGGTAACTTGTAAAGGTGCAGACAGAACCCCCTGTGATTCTGGGCAGAGCTTGGAATTTTATCATTTGAAAGGTCTAACAGGGATCAAAGGGCTAGTTTTGGTTTCCTGTCTGTGCCTTCAAATTCTAATCTAATAACATCCTCCAGAAAACAGACCTCACAGGATCTTGCATATTCTATGTCCCAGGCCTGATTACCCCGGGGGTCCACTGTTTCTGGTCTGGGCTGCACTGCCCCTGCTATTCCTGCAGGCCTGAGTTAACAGAGAGACAAAGGCAGCCAGGAGACTTGGGTTACTCACTTCTAAGAACAAGGACTCAGGCTTTGACAAAGCTGAGGGGGCAGGGGTTGATGTCCATCACCCCTTCATTTCCACAGCCCCAAGTCTCTTCCCAGAAGCCTCCACGTGATCATGCCTGTCTGAAGTGATTCCCTCCATGGGAAATCTTACCTGTCATTGGCTACCTGATCAAGCCTAGGAGGTCAGGCACAGAACAGGCAGCGTTCATGCCAGGGAAATAAGTTTTGTCTCCTTACTGGCTCCTGGTCCGGAGGTCTCTCACTCAGCATAAGTTACGGGGGGTTACAGCTTCCTGAGACCAGGCAGGGCATTCCCCAACATAAAATGATGTCCAAAAATATAGTTCCATGCTGCCTGGCATATAGGAAGAGCTCAACAAAGGAGATATTTAACTTGTAATCATATTAATAGAATTCAGATGACACTTCCCAGACACAATATTCATAGTGTCTCCAGGACTTTTAAAAACTCATGCATATTTTATCATTAGAATAAGTATTAACTAAGCAACTCTCTTATATGCTCACTTGTCCAACATCAAGTATTGTCTGGAACGTTTACTCAGCCCACATTGGCATTACCTTCCCCTCAGAAAAAACAAGTAAACAATTATGTTGAGATCATTAACAATGTAAGGAAGGTGGCGGTGCAGGTATTCACTCAGTCATATAGGATCTAGAATGACTCTTACGATTATCACACTACTCTGTTGAAGAAGCCATGCTTGTAGTACTGTGTTCAATCCTTTCTATTTTTAAAATATATATATAAACCACCTGGATCATGTTTAGGGGCTGGTGTGTGGAACAGTAAAGGCACTATATGTGACAACAGGTTGAAGAAAGCATTTTGTTGGAGAGGTCTAGGGGAAAAAAAGGATGGACCCAAGGGCTGCATATATCCATTTTCAAGATTTAAAAATGTATTGCCATGAAGAAACTAGGAATTGCAGTTGGAGGCTAGAGGGTTGTTCGTAGATTTGTGTTTGGTTTAAGAAAAGGTATCATAATAATGAGCAGACCAATCCACTAGTGAAGTTATTTGTCTCACAAAGTGATGCTTACTATTTAGCTTTAACTGAATGATTACAGATTAGGGCTCAAATACTGGAAGAGTTCCTGGACTAGACAATCCTAAAATCTTTCAAATAGTATCAGATCTATGGTTAGATTTTCTTTTCTCCATGCTTAGTAATTGACAGATAGGAAATTTATGTGAACTATTATAAACCACACATAATCACAAGCACAGTGTTTTTATCTATTAATGTAGGATAGGGAAAATGAAATTATTTAGCTTTAAAAAATGAAAAATAGTAATAATCAAAGTTTTCAAATACTTGTGGAATTCAGCTATTTACCAAAAAATAAGACAATGAACAAGTAAAACAATTTAATACATTCCAATAGAAACACATTAGAAAATAGCATTCCTTTTACAACATAGAGGAAGAAACAGCTGAGTTGATAACCCAACATTTTTGCTTTCCAGTGAATGTTCTAACTGAACAGCCTTGGGCAGTACTGTTGCCAGAATGGTGCTGTTTTGAGCTATGACTTAATAAAGACAGCACACTGCCAAGATCCCCGAATGGTAGATGAACAAATTACTCTGTGTTTTACTGCTCACTTGACTCCTGCATTCATAGTATTTTAAAGGTAGGCCTTAAATGAAACACTATATATATTTTTTTTCTTACATGGGGCAGTTACTCTGAAAACTTAAGTGAAACATACTGAGGTAAGTTGGCATAAATTTTCCTCCTCATTTATTAAGATCCAATCTGCGTGCAAACTCTGCCAGGCACATTATATTGGGTTGGTTAAACAGATATGTACTAGCTTTTTAAAGGTAATAGAAATTAGATGACATCAAAGTAGGGATTCAGGGCTATTATTCATGCCAATGCACAGTGATTCTTCATGAACTAGTATCTTGCAAAAGAAGAGGATCCAGTGATGCTGTGATAGTATTAGACAGCCTGTCCTGTGAGAGTTCTATGGGATCAAGTTAGGCAAGAGAGGCTTTCAGGAGCCTAGAGACAGGTTCATGAATGTCACATCCTAGAGAAATGTGAGCACTGGCACCTGGGCATGGATTCAGGTGGCAAGGAGTAGACATGAAGGGACCCAGGGATAAAAGGTCCGTGACTACAGTGGTTAGTGACCCTAGCACAGGATTACTGTCATGGAATCAGGAGTCTGAAGAAAACATTCTAAATATTAGCAGGTCAGGATCTTGATTACATACAAAGTACACTTGGGTTGGAAGAATGAAATATGATACTGAAGTTATGTAGGGTAGGTGCTACCTAAACCACTCTGCCTAAGACCAGGGGTGTCTGGATGGTGAATAGACCAAAAAAAGAAAAAAAAAAGACACAGCTTTAGGACAGGGAATCTAAATGATATAAAAGAATCACAGCAAATTCTTTACTCTTCCACAGGATCTGACCTCTTCCTGGTGCTAATCATATTTATTGCTGGTCTCTAACACTTTGGTGGTCCATCTGATCACTTCCTTGTGTCTGTGACCCCACTAGCTCCAAATGCTCTGAATATATACCCAGACCATACCTTCCATTCTCAGCTGAACACTATCTCTTCTCTTCTTGGAGACCTGAATTTAAACATAGTATAGGCATTAGAAGGCAGGAACTCTTGTGCATTGTCACCATGAGCACTTCCAGCTGTATTAGTGCCATTTGAATAATAAATTTGATTATGGTGGCAACAAAAATGAATAAAAAATATGACAAGAAGACTTGTATCTGCCTAAATATCCCCATGAACTGCATTTTGAACACTAGTTTTCTGAATCTTCACTACTGCAGGATGTTTATGAGGCTGATTTGGAATTTGATTAGAATACTATCAGAATTATTGCTAATAAGGCAAATAAGCTGTTTTCAAAGCTGAGCAGGAAACCCATATAGTTTATCTGAGAAAATCAGGCTAATCAAAGCTGTATAAATTACAATACTCCAAATAGAAAAGCAGACAAAATACCATTGAAAAAAGGATTTGAGATCATGTATTCTCCATTTGTACTCAGTTTGCTACTCTGGAGTTCATTGTTGTCTGTCAGTTGCCTTTCCTCTGAAAACTTCAAGTCTCTGGATATGTACCCTTAATTACGTTAGCTGTAATGTTCAGCTTCAGGACAGGCCTCACTAGTGCACAAGTCTTTTATATAAACCATTATAGATTTTGCTAGAATCTGAATCAACGAATGGACAGTCTTCTTCTAGGAAACGATTCTTATAATTAAAGACTTGATTTTAAATGAGAAAGATATGTAAATAGAAAAGTTTGGCTGGCTGCTTTTGCTATGTTCTACCTCTATCAGAGACTTTAGGAAAGCCATTGAACTAATATGGGCCTTTGCTTCGTCCTCTGTGACATCAGGGTACTAGACTTGATAATATAGAAAGATCATTTTTTTTTAGTATACAATAAATCACCAATGAACACACAAAATGGCTGTTTGTAGTTTAATTTTGTGTACTTGAAATCATTTGACTTGCTCTTGAGGGGTCCTTGTTTAAAAGGCATGTGCAAGTGAGTGTGGTTGGTGTGTGTGTGTGTGTATCTTTTAAGTTATTGTTTCTTAATGGGGGAACAATTTTGCATTTGAGGGAACTTTGAGCAATGTTGGGAGCCATTTTTGACTGTCAGAGATGGAGGTGCTACTGGGTTCTAGTTGGCAGAGGACACAAGGGGCTGCTAAATATCCTAATATGCAGCCCTTCCACAAATAATATTTATTCAAAATTGTATATATTTTTTATTGTTATTCAGTTATAGTTCTCCCAGATTTTCCCCTATTGCTCTCCCCTGCACTGCCCTCTGCTCCCACAGTCAATCCCCACCCTGTTGCCCATGTCCATGGGTCCCTTATACATATTCCTTGATGACCCTTCCCTTTCTTTCCCCTGTTATCACCCTCCCCCTTTCCCTCTGATCATTGTCAATTTGTTCTTCCATGTCTCTGGTTCTGTTTTGCTCATTTGTTAGATTTGTTGATTAGGTTCCACTTATTTGTGAGATCATATGGTATTTGTCTTTTACCACCTATCTTCTTTCATTTAGCATAACACTCTCAAGTTCCATGCATGCTGTTGCAAAGGGTATTTATTCAAAATTTTAATAGTGTCAAAGTTGAGAAATTCTTCAACCAGCTCTGGAAACTGTGGTCAGTTCTGAAGTGGCTAAATCAGACACAGCTGATTCTTTTTCCTGTATAAGGAAAGGATATCTGTATTTTTTGTCTGAAGCACCAAAGGTTGGAGACCATATTTGTTCACATGTTTGAGATCCCACCTAATTATGAGGTTTACAGACAAGATTAGAGAATTCCCTCTGTGCATTTCTTTTTATTATAAAAAATATCCTTTGTGTCCTAATGTATATTTTTATAAGTACTTTCTGAGCTATGAAAGGTATGCATTCTCCATTTTCATGTTATTGCATTGGAAATTTATGAATACAATTGATACGAAGGATTGCCACTTAGGTTTTCTGTATATTTATAGCTAATTAATAACCAGTAAAAAAAACTTTCATTGACTTCTGTAATCTTAATGATTTTATTTGTGCAGGACTGATGTGGCTATTTTTGTGTGTCTGTGGGAAGACACACAAATAGAAAAGCAAAAGTGTATCTATAAACAAAATACTAAATTTTCTATTCCCTTAATTTCATTAATCTATTAGTAAGATCCTTTCTTTTCTACATAAAACAGTTTTTTTCTAGTTAAGATCACATTTACTAAATATTTTATATTCCCTTGATTTCACTTTAAAATCAGAACATCAAGCTAATATGTGGCTATCCTACACACCGTATCTACCCACAAGGCCTCACAAATTGAATATATCTCCTTTTCTCCTTTTTTCTTTATTAATTTCCCTTATTTCTTTATTCCCCTTAAAAAAAGGGACTGGTATATTTTTTAAGGAAGTTTTCTAAGTGAGCTTCTCATTTAACTTTATATAACTACAAGTAATTCTTCAGATATCATTTAGGTACCATGACAGACTTGCTCATATCCATATTCATATTTCTGCTATACAAGATTTTATAAGTTTCTAGAGACTTGAATTCCAGCCTGGCTATAACAGTTTTTTCCCATGCATCTCTAAATAAATGCCATCTGTATATGGTGGCTCCTTTTTTTTTTAATCATATGGTCATAGCTTTTTGTTCAATGTGTCTCATAAATAAGGAGCAATCATAATAATATTTATGGGAACTCTGAAAAATATTAATGTCATATATATGTGACAGTGGTAGTATAATGTATCTATTATATAATAATGTAGATATTAGACAGCAGTAGCAAGACCAAAAAAAACCATAAAATTGACCAGAGCAAATAAAAACCTTTGGTATAAAATTTCCTGGGTAATTATACATGTAGACCATATTATTTATTGATAATTGGGAATTTCCATAATTATTTCAATCTTTATCACCAAAGCTTTGAAACACTGGCTTATTTTAAGGCTGAGTTAAATGTGTCCTTTTGCATTTAACAAAGCTGATTGAACACTTATTACTTATTATACATTAAAATATGTCCTGGGAAATACCAGAATGGGTCACATTCATTCTTTGTCCTCAAAAAGAAGCCACTTCAACTCTGGCTGTTGTGGCTCAGTGGACTGACTGCTGGCTTGTGAACTAAAATGTCACTGGTTCCATTCCCAATCAGGACACATGCCTGGGTGGTGGGCCAGGTCCCCAGTAGGGGTGTGTGAGAGGCAACTGATCAATTTATCTCTCACACATTGATGTTTCTCTCCCTGTCTTCCCCTTTCTCTAAGAGTAAATAAATAAAATCATTTTTAAAGAAAGCAGCCAGTTCTGTTGAAGAGGAGTGACAAATGCTGTGATAGATGCTGTAATAGAACCACGTACAACAGAGTAGAGCAAACAGATACACTGATAAACCACTCTTGGTAGGATGGCTCAAGACAAAACTCAGAGTGGAGAAATTTATTTATTTATTTATTTGTTTGTTTGTTTGTTTATTTATTATTTTTATTGATTGTGTTATTATGGTTTAACCAATTTTCCCCCTTTATCCTCCCTCCATCCTACCCCTGAACCCTCCTTCATTCCCCCCTTAGTTCATGTGCATGGGTTGTACATAGAAGTTCTTTGTGTCCTGTTTCATATACCATTTTTATCTCTCTCTGTCTATTTTATGCCTGCTAATTATGCTTTTTCTTCCCTGTACATTTCCCCCCCATTCCTCCTTTCCCCTCCCCCACTGAATTCCCTCTGTGTGATGTCTATTTCTCTGATTCTGTTCCTTTTCTGGTTGTTTGCTTAGTTTTTGTTTTCATTGTTTTTCTTTTCTTTTAGGTCCACTTACTGATAGTTGTGACTTTGTTGTCATTTTACTGTTCATATTTTAATCTTTTTCTTAGATAAGTCCCTTTAACATTTCATATAATAATGGCTTAGTGATGATGAACTCCTTTAACTTGACCTTATCTGAGAAGTACTTTATCTGTCCTTCTGTTCTAAATGAAAGCTTTGCTGGATAGACTAATCTTGGATGTAGTTCCTTTTCTTTCATGATTTCAAATACTACTTTCCATCTTCTTACCTGCAAGGCTTATTTTGAGAAATCAGCTGATAGTCTAATGGGAACCCCTTTGTAGGTAACTGACTCCTTTTCTCTTGCTGCTTTTAGGATTTTCTCTTTGTCTTTAATCTTGGGTAACTTAATAATGATGTGCCTTGGTGTGTTCCTCTTTGGGTCCAACTTCTTTGGGACTCTCTGAGCTTACTGGACTTCTTGAAAGTCTATTTCCTTTGCCAGATTGGGGAAATTTTCCTTAATTATTTGTTCAAGTAAGTTTCAATTTCTTATTGTTGTTCTTCCCGTTCTGGCAGATATTGAAACATTTCAGGTTGTCCCAGAGAATCCTCAGCCTCTCTTCCTTTTTTTTTTTGATTCTTGTTTCTTCATTCTGATCCAGTTGGATGTTTGTTTCTTCCTTTTGTTCCAAATCATTGTTTTGAGTCCTGGTTTTCTTCCTGTCACTCTTGGTTCCTTGAATATTTTGCTTTATTTCATTTTGGATATTTTTCATTTGTTTATTTGTTTTTCATTTTCCGACTAAGCTCAATCAGGTCTGAGCATTTTGCTTAGCAGAGCTTTAAATTCTCTATCAGATAGGTTGGCAATCTCCTTATCACTTAGTTCTGAGGTTTTGCTGTGTTCTTTCATTTGGATCATATTTCTTTGTCTTGGCGCAGCTGATAAGTGGTAAGGGGGCAGGGCCTTAGGTTTTCATCTGAGCAGGGCAATCCTCTTTGCTGTTCTGTGATGCTGCCTGTGGGGGAGGAGCCAGAGAGAGAATGGTGTGGCTCACCTGCTGGTCTCTAGCCCACTTTTCAACAAAGTGTCCGTGTCAGACTGAGAGGAACTCTCACCCTGGCAACCCCAGCCTTAGCCCACAGTCAGCTCTGAGTCTCAGTTTTCCCCTTAAGTCAGCCCCTCCCCATGCAGCCCACTGAGCTCGGCAGCCAGCCACCCCCCTCAGCTGCCTCGCCAAGGTTTTTCTGAGTTGGCCCATGTGGTTCAACTTATAGGTCTGGTTGTTCTGGATGATTTTTTCCTTAATTCCTTGGTTGTCAGAGTTCCATGCAGTTTGATTTTCTGGCGCTGTTTGTTGTTTATTGATTTTATATTGGTTGTTATCCTCCTTTTGGTTGTGCAAGGAAGCAAAGGGTTTCTACCTACACCTTCATCTTGGCCAGAACTCTGGAGGAAATAAGTTAATTGGTATTTTATGTGTCTGTACTTATATTCAAGAACAAACAAATATTTAGGGACAATTTTTGCTTTGAAGCTCTGGTCTGTTTACAAGCAAAGGTCTTTGGTAAATGCTTTAGAAACTATTATGGAGACAAGGGTGATATTGCTACCACTGACTTGTCTCAAGAATGACACCTGCCAATATCCTGGACTGTAGGTTTCCCTAGACCATCATTAAGATTATCCTCAATTCGAAAAGCTGTACAAAAAGTAATTAAGTGTTTTCATTGGATTAGAAAGTATGAATATCTTTATGTTTAATACCAAATTAATTATTTTTTTTCTGGAGGAATATTTTATTCACCAAGAAAAGATGATTTGCTATTATACACACACACTTTGGTAAGAATAGATTTATGTTCTATATTTTGAGGAAATTTTAGTTATTTCTTTTTTTTTTTAAGGTAGTTAATGATATGTGTGGAAGTGTAACAAATTTTGCCAACTGGAGTTTTTCCCATATGCACTTCTCTAAACCACTGCATTCTTTGGATATGTGTATCTCTTATAATTTTATGCTAAATTTATTTTCCAAGTTTCTGAATAAATGTTCTATCAACTTCAAAAGTATAGAATATTTTTTTAACTTCTTTAAATGTGGGTTGTGACATTGGTTAATAAGATTATACAGGTTTCAAGTGTACATATTTATGATACATGATCTGTTTATTTTATTGTGTGCCCACCACCCAAATTAAACCATCTTATGTTAGCATATATCTGGGCCACTTCACTCTTCACTACCCTCCTACCCCCTTTCTCTGGTAACCACCATACTGTTGTCTGTGTCTATGAGTTTCAGTGTTTTATCCCCCATATGAGTGAATTCATATGGTTCTTAGCTTTTTATGACTTGACTTATTTCACCTAGCATGATAATTTTTGACAAAGGAGCCAAAAACATACAGTGGAGAAAATAAAACTTCTTCAATAAATGGTGCTGGGAAAACTAGAATGTCACATGGGAAAGAATTAAAGTAGATACAGTTTTCCCCATGTACAAAAATTAATTCAAAATATATTAAAGACCTAAATATTGCATATGAAAGAATAAATTACATAGAAAAGATATGTGCTAAACTTATGGACCTTGGTCTTAGAGAACATTTTATAAATTTGACTCAAAGGCAAGGGAAGTAAAGGCAAAAACAAATAAATAGGACTATATCAAACAAAAAGCTTCTGTACAGCAAAGAAACCACCAACAAAACAAAAAGTCAACCAACAAAATGGAAGAAGATACTTGCAAACAACAGCTCTGACAAGGTGTTAATATTCAGAATATATAAAGAACTCATGCAACTCAACATTAAAATGGGCAGAAGACCTGAACAGATACTCCTTCCAAGGAGACATAAAAATGGCCAATAGATATATGAAAAGATGCTGAATTTCACTAGCTATTAGGGAAATGCAAATCAAAACTACAATGAAATACCACCTTGCACCTGGTAGAATGGCTACTATAAAAAAGACAGATGATAACAAGTATTGGAAAGGTTATAGAGAAAAAGAAACTCATTTTTAATTTATTGTAAAAAATAAGGTATATAAATTGATATTTTTAGCAGATAGAAGCTCTTTGATGATCATTTAAAATAAGAAAACATGCTATCCAAGTATTACTCAAAGTATTTGGGACATTGTTCTATTCAGAGCCAAGAGCATTGATTGAATTTCAAATCTCAGTCTATTTCAGTGGCAGTTGGCAAAGCCTTTAGAGCTGAGACTCTGAAGGTATAAAGATATAGGGTTGAATTCCTGCCATGTCTATAATTAACTATGTGCTGGCATGTTACTTAGCTTCTAAATCTTCAGTAAGTTATTCAGTATTGTCAAATTAAAAATAATACCTTTTAAAAGAGTTGTTGAGGTAATCCAATAAGATTCTCTGTGCGTGTGCATGTGCCAGTAGGCATAATGGAAGGACTGCTTGATTAGTGTTAGCTATTGTTATCTTATTATTGTTTCATTGTTATCAATAATATATATTTTGGCAGCAGTAATATATTGTGAAGATTTCTCATTCTCTCCTGTAGATTATACAAATGTCAGTTGGTTGAAATGAATATCCAGGATGACCTTGAAGGGAATGGTGTGCAAAAATAAAAATGACATGCTATCCAAGAGGTATGCAGAAAGGGGGATGAGTGGTTAGTTGCCTATATTTGAAAAAGCAGGCTAAACTTTAGTTCTAACAGCTTCCTCTCCCTGAAATGGCCCACTTCTCTTTAGCTACTTTATAGGCACCAATTCATTTTTCATGATTCTGTTCAGAGTCATTTTCTTGGTTATAACCTTACATCCTCTTGCATCTTTCTTTTATCCCCAGCCATGTAAAGCTAGCCACTCCTCCTTACATCTAGGCTCTAAGTGGTTTTGATGGTCAGTTGAGATGATGATCAGAAATATATATGCATATAAAATATTTTATGTATTATATGTTATATTTTAATTATATATTTTCTAGCTAAATACTGGCTTCTTTCATATAATATAGTTTAATTGTACATTGGTTCAATTGATTTCATTTTTTGGTGATTTCATTTAAGAGATACTGGAAACTCCTTGAGTTTTAGGCTATATACTACATTCTTATCTCAAAAACAGGGCAATAAATAACTAAAGTATTTTGAATTAAGTTGATCTTAAGGACATAATTTTTTGAATTACTGTTTATTACTATTTTATTACTGTTTATACTTTAATTTGACAAAAGAAAAAATACAACTTTAGTTTTTAAGGTGAGGCACCTATTAGAAACAAGTGTTATTAGATGAAGTAAATAAGAGGAAAGCAGCCTCACTGCCATTGTTTTGGATCAGCTAAGGAAGTATGAGGCAAGAGACAGAAAAACCCTGTAAGTTCTATTTCCAAAAGTGAGACTGGCTAATTGTTCTAGCAGAAAACACATAAAATGCATGTACATACACATAGAGTCCTCCTTCTGTATAGCTCTGATATGCATGAATGTAGTTACCATGGATTAGCTAAACAGCATGGTTCAATTTTTTTTAATCTTCACCCAAGGACATGTTCATTGATTTTAGAGAGAGAAAGGGGGGAGATAGGAAGGGTGAGAGAGAGAGAGAAAAAACATCGATATGAAAAAGAAATATTGATCAGTTGCCTACTGTACATGGGCCAACTGGTGATAGAACCCATAGCCCAAGTATGTGCCCTGACCAGGAATTGAACCCACATCCTTCAGTGTACCAGACAATGCTCCGACCAACTAAGCCACCTGGACAGGGAAGTCTGGTTCAAATTTTAGTTAACATGGTAACTGTGTATAATTTGCATAACATACATATTTTACTTCTAGCTCTTTAGTCCTCAGATCACTATGTAAATAAAAGATGTGCATCATGATCAATGATCAATCACATTACTTCTTCATATTTTGTCTGTGAGTGGTCAATGCATATCTCTTATTCAGTTCTCAGGGAGACAGCAAGGCATGTAGTGGTCTTGCCCCCCCTTGTGGCAAATTGATAAACCCATATGGCGTTTTACAAAAATGAATAATCAAAAGAAGGAAATGACAACAAAGACAGAAGTGCATGAAACAAGTGAAAAGTGATAATGGCTAAAGTGAAAATTCTGTGCAATATAAATGGAATTGTACAATAAATTGCTGATGGGGGAATGTTGACATCACTGCCATTCAAGAGTCTAAATATGAGGAACTCAGTGAAGGGGAACATGTTGACATAGATGAGGAAAGCGGATTTGAAAAAACAGATGAAGGTGTCCCTGTGGAAGTGACACAGGGCCTAAAAAACTTCATATTAAAGGAACTTTCGAAGATTTTTCAAGATCTTTAAGGCACAAAAGTTAAAGTGTGAGAGACAGATCCAAATAGAAAGGAGTATGGTAATTCATCAAGATATAGAGAAGATATTTTGTACCATTAAATTATACAATGAAAAAAATGACAAGCATTGTTCAGAATATTCTTAGTGAGTTTCTTATAAAAAATAAAAATCTTTATACCTCAACGTTTCTAATTTTTAAAATTACATTGTCCTACATAAATATTAGCTTTACTACTTTTTCATTTCCTCATATATTTATAACCAATGATAAGAGTGTTCTTAAGGTTTTGAATTTTTTTTCCAAAGGCCACACAGCAATCATAATTTTCCTATTGGTTACTAAGATCTTTGTGTAGTTTTTTATATCATAAACATTTCTGCATTCACACATACTGTGTAAAGCAAGGATTGTCTGCACATTCTTTATATGATGTAACTGAGTTTGCAAGAAAGTAAAGGAAGTTCTTTGACCAGTGAAAAACACAAGTGCCAGACATGTTAGCAGTGATCCTAAACTTTGAATTATTTTGGGACACAGACGTTCTAGGCAGATGGAGAGAAATGAGAAAGCTTGCTTGAGCAAAGAGAACCTTGATGGACAAAGTCATAAAAAATAAGATGTGAAATGTTAAAAGGGATGAAATTCTAGGGTTCTTTTTTTAGCAGATGCATTTTATTTTTTTTAAATAAAAGCAATTGGGCAGATATTATTGGAAGTGACAGTATTATTTTTTGTTTTGCTGAAAGATTAGGACAGAAACTAATTTCTTCAAAAAGATCAGTTAAAAAACTCTTGCAGCCCTGGCTGGTGTAGTTCAGTAGATTGAGCGTGGGGTGTGAACCAAAGGGTTGCTGGTTCAATTCCCACTCTGGGCACATGCCTGGGTTGCAGGCCAGGTCCCCAGTGGGGACCCCATGAGAGAAAACCACATATTTGATGTTTCCCTCCCTCTCTTTCTCCCTCTCTTCCCCTTTCTCTAAAAATAAATAAATAAAACCTTAAAAAAAACTCTTGAAATGAAAAGTAAAATGAATATATTGAGTATGGAATTATTATAAAAATCTGAAATCACAGTTAAGAAGTGATTACTCCATTATAAACTATTTTGCTATGAATATTGGGGTGCATAGGTTCTTTTGGATTAGTGTTTTAGGGTTTTTAGGGTATAATCCCAGCAGAGGAATTGCTGGGTCAAAAGACAAACTCCGTTTTTAATTTTCTGAGGAAATTCCATACTTTTTACCACAGTGGAGGCACCAGTCTGCATTCCCACCAACAGTGCACTAGCACTACAATTTACAATAGCCAAGTGCTGGAAGCAACCTAAGTGCCCATCAGTAAATAAATGGATCAAAAAACTATGGTACACTGACAAATGTAATAATAAGCAGCAGAAAGAAAGGAGAAGCTCCTACCCTCTGTGACAGCATGAATGGAACTGGAGAGCCTTATGCTAAATGAAATAATCCAGGCAGTGAAAGACAAATACCATGTGCTCTCACCTACAAGGGGGATCTAATCAACAAAATAAATAAGCAACCAAAATATAACCAGAGGCACTGAAATTAAGAACAATCTGCCCTAGCTGGCATAGCTCAGTGGATTGAGCACGGGCTGCGAACCAAAGTGTCGCAGGTTTGATTCCCAGTCAGGGCACATGCCTGGGTTGCAGGCCATGACCCCCAACAACCACACATTGATGTTTCTCTCTCTCCCTATCCCCCCCTTCCCTCTCTAAAAATAAATAAATAAGTAAAATCTTTTTTAAAAATTATTTAAAAAAAGAACAATCTGACAGTAACCAGAGAGGGGGTGGGAGGGGATAATGGGGGAAAGGGGAAAAGGGTTTTCAGGAACCACTATAAAACACACATGGACAAAACCAAAGAGGAGAGTGGAAGCAGGGGAAGGAGGTGGGTATGGCTAGAGTGCGGGGGGGAGTAAATGCAGACAACTGTACTTGAACAACAATAAAATAATTAACAAAATAAAATAATTACAATAATGACAAAAAAGTGTTCACTCTACAATGATATGTTGAACTCATTCTATAAGCCTACCTATATGTTCAACATCACATATAAACTATATATAAACTAAGTGCAGTAGACAAAATTAATGGTATTTGGTTTAAATTACTATCTACAAATTTAGGTCTAAATGCTTAGGGGTTTGATATGATTAACTGT
Organism: Phyllostomus discolor; assembly: GCF_004126475.2. Taxonomy (NCBI): domain Eukaryota; kingdom Metazoa; phylum Chordata; class Mammalia; order Chiroptera; family Phyllostomidae; genus Phyllostomus; species Phyllostomus discolor. The sequence goes on along the minus strand of NC_040906.2, from coordinate 94,111,342 downwards.
TTTTGATCCTGACACAAATTATAAATAGATGATTCCCATATATTTTTATTAAACATTACTGAATATAACCTAATTAAACACTACATCAAATGCTTGTGTGGTATAATGATGATAGGTTGTAGGTCTCAATTAGAAAACATCCAATTTCATCCCTGGCTGGGTAGCTCAGTTGATTAGAGCATTGTCCGCATATGCCAAGGTTGCAGGTTTGATCCCCTACTAGGGCACATATAAGAATCAACTGACACTGACGAATGCATCAGTAAGTGGAACAACAAATCTCAATCTCTCTCTCTCCCACCCTTCCTCTCCCTCTAAAAATCTATAACTAAGAGAAAGAATGAAAACACCTGATTTTAGATAATTAATGGATTCTTCTGCATACTCACCAGTGATCAAATATTAGATATAGTATATCAACCACTCCAAATGCCACTTATGCCATTCATTGAAACCTATTTGGAGCCTTGGCATGTTATTGATATCGGGATATAGAGTGAATGAGAGAGAGGGAGTACCTAAAAAAGACAATAACAAGAGTGGAAAAGAGAAAAAACTGAAACTTGAGAAGTTTTAAAACCATGGAAAGCTGCTTGTTTAAAGGTTCCTGGTTCTGAACTTTTATTCAGTTTGTGTGCACAACTGCTAATGTGAAGACTGGGCCCTACATGAAACACTTTCCAAATGAACTTCATTCAGTTCAATTAATAATTTTTTTCTCTCAAAATAACAGTAATTTATTCCCCTAAACCAACAGTTAATTCAAATTTTAGATTTAATAATCTGTAAAATGGAACAATTTCACAAAGTATAAGATACTTCCTCTAAAGGAAGCATAAGGTCACATTGGTGATGAAACACATGGCTGCATGAACTGAATCAGAATATATTTGCTGATAACTATGTACCAAGAATGTATACTTTTAGAATGATATGTGTCATCTAATACAGTCCCCTACATGATTCCATCTGAACAGAAATTTCCACAGTCAAGATGATGTTTAAATTGACTCTAAGTTCTGGTAAGACATCCCCTATTACCATGGAGATGCTTGGTGAATTACAATTTTCTAGTGTGTAAAAGGCAGTGGACTTAACTCTGTTTCTGCTGTGTAGCCCCTTTGCAAATGCAAACCACCCTTTGATTTAACCAATTATGTTTCCAGCTGTTAGGAAGAAATATAAATGGCTGATTTCTACACATTTTAGGGCAGACTGAGCTGCCCTAAACTCTACCCAGCCTGATCTCCTGCCCAAAGACTTGCTTCTGCAGCCCGTACTTATTTGTAGTACAATATTTATTGGCCCAGGTAGTTGAAATCCATCTCAGTTCTTCCCTGGAGATTGTGAATTGTGACACAGATCTGGAAAAGGGAGCCTGTGAATTCCAGGTGTAGTGGAAGTGAGTAAGAGAGGACCTTCCTCAGTCACATTCATTCTGTAAGTGAAATGGAGTGTGTTTATAGATGTAGGTTGAGTCTAAGAGAGCAGAGCATAATTTTATCCTCCAAAAGTTCAGATTGATAAACAAGGCATCAGTATGAAGCTATTTATGACTACAATAATCTCACAGGTAAATATCTCTGTGGTGTTTTTAGAAATAGAAATGATGCTGGACAAGAAAGCAGATTGCAACTTAACTATTCATAACTGCCCTTTACCTTAATCATGTAGTAAACAACAGTTTGCACTATAGCATATGGAACATACTAAGAATATTACTAATATGTTTAAGTTCATTCTGTAGGAAATAGGTGTGAAGTTTGAAGGAACCAAATGACTGTGTTGGTAGTATTGTAAAAGCTATCATTAAGAAAGGACAAAAATGATACATGGAATATTATGCAGCCTTAAAAAATGACATTCTGATACATGCTACAACATGGATGGATTTTGAAAAAAAATGCTAGAATTAAACCAGATACAAACAGAAAATTATTGAATGATGCTATTTATACAAGGTATCTATAACAGTCAAATTCATAGGACAGAAGTCAGGTAGTATTTACCAGGTCCTGCAGACGGGGCAATGGGGAAGATTTGTTTAATAGGTACATAGTTTTACTTTGGGATGATGGAAATCTTCTGGAGATGGGTAGTGATTGTGGTTGCCAATGATGTGATGGTATTTAATGTTACCAAGCTGTACACTAAAATTGTTAAAATCGGAAAGTTTATGTTTTGTATATTTTACCATAATAAAAACATTGAAATATTTTTGCTTGAAAAATGTACAATACAAAACAGAATTTTAGAAACTTTTAGGGCATATGAATAAATTTAGTTTTATTTGGAGTTTAGGGAGTGTGATTCAATTTCCCTGAGTCTAGATACCTTTATCTTCCTCCTAGGTGGCAGTTTTTAGAAATAAGTTAAATTCTTATTAAAATGTTATCTGGTTTTTCAAACACTTGGGCAGTAAGATTTTATTTGCTAACATTAAATAAAATCAAAACTATGATGTATATATTTATCTGGATCACTGTTTTAAGTTGAGTGCAAAACAGGACTCTTATTGAGGATCTGGGATATATTCAATTTAAACATATAAAATCTACCCCTGGCTGGCATAGCTCAGTGGATTGAGCGTGGGCTGGGAACCAAAGTGTCCCAAGTTCGATTCCCAGCCAGGCTACATTCCTGGGTTGCAGGCCATAACCCCCAGCAACCGCACATTGATGTTTCTCTCTCTCTCTCTCTCTATCTCCCTCCCTTCCCTCTCTAAAAAATAAATTAATTAAAAAAATTTTTAAAAATAAATAAAATAAACATATAAAATCTGTAAACCAAATTGTATAATAAGAGAAACGAGATGAAGCTTGTTAAACATTTTAGAACATATTAGAAAACATATTCTACCCCTTTAAATTCTAGTTTATGCTGAGTTACCACTATCAAATTGCAGAGTCGCTGGTTTGGATTTTTCCAGTAGTAATTGTGCACATTCAAAAAGAAATAATTTAAGTGCTATTTATTCTGACTCTTCATTTTGTGAATCAACTGTTTCACTTGAACATCATTTTTTTTCTTAGTATTATGCTCAGGAAATAAACCACCTGCCCTGGAGGAATCTGTCACTTAGAAAAAGATAGCTAATTGTGTTTGTCTATGTGTGTGATATTTTTTATAAGACAAGAAAAGTTATTTCATTTAAAAATTTTTACTTTCTAAAAAAGTGTTCTTTCATTAAAAAATGAAGTTTATTGGAAGGACTTTTTTTTTTCTCTTACATTAATTTTCAGTAAGTTCAATGACATATTCAACTGAATGAGCCATATAAGCACTCCATTTATCTATTGTATTTCTTTTTTTAAAAAAAATTCTCCTTTTATCTGTAATCTTCTTTATAATTTAGTGTTATGCATATTTTATGATTTCACAGTTTAGTTTATTATTTTAACTCTAATAATAATTTGAGATAACTAGAAAAGTCAAATCTAATAAAATAAAATTATAAAGTAAGTCACCAGAAAAAAAAAGAAAATAAATCAATGTAATGTTAAGGGCCAAAAGTGTGGTTAACTAATTGTGTTTTGTGAATCCAGAGATAAAGACTTTGCTATATAAAATTTTGAAGGATGAAGTTGGGAAGGGCCATTCCATATGATCAATATATGTCTATTTGCAAATTCATTCTTTCTTTTAAAATTTATTTTATTGAGCCCTGGCTGGCATAGCTCAGTGAATTGAGCGCAGGTTGCCAACTAAAGTGTCACAGGTTCAAGTCCCAGTCAGGGTACAGGCCTGGGTTTCAGGCCATGACCCCCAGCAACCACACATTGATGTTTCTCTCTCTCTCTCTCTTTCTCCCTCCATTCCCTCTCTAAAATTAAATAAAATAAAATCTTTTGAAAAATTTTATTTTATTGTATATTTTCCATTACAATTTATGCCCCCTCTACCCTCTTCCACTCCTACCTACCCCCTGCCCCCTCAAATCACCACACTGATGTTCATGTCCATGAGTTCTTTCACATTTTTCTTTCGCACTGATTTACCGTCCACACTTGCTTTTATTGGGCTCGTTTTGCATAATAATTCAAGTACAGTACTCATTAGGAGGAAGTAAGGAACCATAGAAAACAAGGAACTCTGCCGGTCTATTTTGAGTTGGGGTCAAAGAGCTGTAAGACTTTGAGGAACAAACTAACTTCCTCCTTGGACCCTTCTCATTCAACTGAGAGCATTCTAAACAAAGCAGGCTTCACAGTAATTTACATATTCTTTCTTAGGCCTGATCACCCGGGGAATCCGCCCTTTTCAGCACAGAGCTGCACTACCCTGTCATTGTTTCAGGCTTAGGTGGAGCACAGGAACTAAGGCAACCAAGAGATAAGGAGATTTTCTCCCAGATGATGAGAACTCAGGTTATGTCAAAGCTGAGGAGCGAGGGTCCATCACCCCCTTTTGCTGCAGCCCCCAAAGTCCTTCTTTTGGGGGACCTCCCAAGTGATCATGCCTGTCTTAGGTCGTTCCCCCCTTGGGGAATCTTACCCGTCTTTGGCTAACCGACCAAGCTTTGGGGTTCAGTTATGAATGAAGCAGCACTCCTGCCAGGGAGATAAGCTTTTGTCTCCTTGCTGGCTTAGAGTTCCAAGGGTGTTCCCTTAGCCTTAGCCTAGGCGGGGGTTACAGCTTCTGATACCAGTCAGGGCGGTTCCCAACAATATTGATTTTCTGGAGTCATATTTTTTCAGTATTCGGTATTCAGTGGAACATTGCTTAAGATTTGTAAGAGAGGATGGAGATTTAAGTGCTTTTGGAAGACTTTTTGGATTACTCACATATGAGTAGATTACAAAGTAGAAGACAGTATATCAAGATATTATTTATGTAATGCCTTTGATGATTAATGAGATATATCAAGTTTTAAACTGAACACAAATCTAAAAAACACTAAATGAAGTCTGTCTTGTTTGAATGCATTTCTTCCAACTGTATTAGAAACTGCTATCACAGACTTATTTTCCCCTCAAAGGCTTTTATAATTCAGAGAAATATAAGGGGAGAAAATTGAACCTTTAACACTTGGTGGAATTATCAATGTTTGGTTCATGAGCTGTAAAAGAAGAGTTGTCTCTCACAGCTCTGTATATTGTGTGGCTTTAGTTTTGTCTGAGAATACAGGGATAGAAAACTAGGGGCAATGTCTGGATAAAAAAGTGAGACTCTAACAAAGGTTGAGGCTACTGGTCTGTATTATAAACTATTTTATTATTTATCCTTTTTTTAGTTTATCTTTTTTGTTTTACATTCATGCTAATGAAATGTTTAAAAACCTAACAATATATTCTAGTAAGTCATTCCTTTGATTTGGTCAGCCTGAGTTATGAGATATTCAAATTTCTTTCATTAGTATCAATGACTTGTATAAATATTTTAAAGCGTCTCTTCAAGGTTTAAAACAATTTGAGCACAGTTTGTTGATGCTTTCAGTATTCAAGTCAGAAGATTTACAAGCAGTAGTAAATGCTATCCTCAAAGACTTTTATCTCTTGATGTCAAAATTTTATGGTTAACAAGCAATTGTTGTTGTTCTATAAAGGAAATAGTCTTCAAACTCTTTGACTTTGACATGTTGTGGTACTATGCTAAGCACTTACATTCAAGAACTTTTTATGCACTGGAAATTTGAGTGCTGCTATGCAAATAAAGCGGTGATGAACCAAACAGGCATTGAGTGCAGAATTTAAAAGGGAAGATGGAAATCACATTTGTGGCTGTAGATATATCAATCTTATATAAAGGGAAGTATGGGGTTTTATGAGTGGTTATATCAATGCAATGTAAGTCAAGATGATAGTTCTCAAAATGTGATTCCCAGACAAGTGGCATTAGCTACACCAAGGCATTTCTGAGAAATGCAAATTCTAGAGCCCCATCTCAGACCTAATGGGTCAGAAATATTAAAGCAATCTGTTTTTTTTTAAGATTTTATTTATTTATTTTTAGAGAGAAGGGAAGGCAGAGAGAAAGAGGAAGAGAAACATCAATGTGTGGTTGCCTCTCACGTGCCCCCTACTGAGGACCTGGCCTGCAACCCACGCTGTGTCCTGACTGGGCATTAAACCAGTGACCCTTTGATTCGCTGTCCCAAGCTCAATCCACTGAGCTGTACCAGCCAGGGCAGCAATCTATGTATTTAACAAGCCCACCATGTGATTCTGGTGGCTAAAGTTTGAGAACAACTAACTCATGTCATGATTCCTCACTTGGGCACTCTTGATATTTGGAACAGGAAATTTTTGGGTGTGGGGATTTATGGTTGTCACTGTAGTCTGTTTAGCCACATTCCTGGCCTCTTACCACTATGCAGGCAGCATCTGCCAGTTGTGTCAAATATAAATGTTACCAGATATTGCCAACTATCTCCTACGCACAAATCCTTGTCATCAATTTCCTCCCCCACCAATTGCCCTGTACACACACACACACACACACACACACCTCATATAATGTTCACACAACATACTCTGTCCTTTATTTTGTTATAGCACATGGTAAAGTTCTCTGAAGCAAGTAAAAAGGGATGCCGCCATGTTTATTCAACATAGGAGTCCTAAAGAAATTTGATCTCAAGTTTAAACGGACAAGATTTAAATTGTGACCACTTTTAGTTTCACATATTACTTAATTTTTCTTGTGTTCAACTTTTTTTTCTTCTCACTTTTCCCCCACTCCCTAATTGTATTTTTCTTTCCCCTCTCATTTTCAAGTAGTGACTGAATGAATGCTCTCAGATTAGTACTGTTTTGAACTTAATAATTCATCCTGTTTATATTCTAAACTCAACATATTCTAGCAATTTGAGGAATCTCATGTAATTAAAATGGGATTTATTTTTATATAAACTAGACTGAGTGACTTGATCTTTCCTGCTCTTTGAATGTAATTAAGAAAGTGAAGGCTGTAATTTTCACTTTGTATTGTATTAATAATACATCAAAATATTCTCATTGATTAAGTTATATAACATTCTCTGTCGATCATAGATTACCTTGTAAATTTATTCCTCCTCACGTCTTTTATGTAGTTACTCATCCATTGTATTTCAAAACCTTTTTCCTAAGCCCTAGTTATGGTGTAGGAAGATGTTCCAGTATCTTCTGTCTTTGAAGCAAACTGTGTAAAGTGTTTCAGTTTTCTGGTTTTCATAGTACAGGATGTACTGTTTGAGAACAGATTGCTAGGAACCACGTAGATAAAACTAGTTTCAATTAAAAAGCCAAGATGACTACAAGTGTGGCAGTAATGCATTGTGATAGGTGCATAAACCTTTGTACTTTTGCTAAAATAGTTATGAAGACTTGGATGTTCCCACAGGTTTATTATGCTAGCAGGTCCTTAACAGGATTTGATTCTCATTAACATTTGGCTGATACTTACCAATAAGGGTCAGAGAGGGTCAAGGATATTTTTTCTCTATTAACAAATTCTGGAGCAGTATGGTAATAATACCATTTTATACTAAAAGATGATAGATAGGATGATAATGATGATAATGACAACAATACAATGATAAATAATATGTATGTTTCTCTATTAATAGATTCTAGACCAGGGTGGTAATAATACTGCTATACAGTAAAAGATGGTAGATATGATGATGATGATGATGATGCTATGAAGATAATAATATGTATTTGGAACAAGCTATAGACAGATGTGTTTTAAAGAAAACAGAAGGTTGTAGGATATGGCTGGTATAGGATAAACACATCATTTAGATTTTGGACAGAAGATTTTAGGACATAGTATCATCTGATTTTTTTTTCCCAAGAGATTTCTATTGGTGACAGTACAGTATCATGGAGGGAGGGTAGAGGCTCAGTGTCAGCCAACCTCAGCTTCTCAGGGCAGGTGCAGAATATAAGAAGAGAGTCACAGATGCAGCATGGGATGGGAGGTTGGGGATTTAATATTTACGATCAGCAGAGGTAGGGCCTGATCACAGTCTCATACCAATTCCTAGAGTTCTCAAAGGCACAGGTTATAACGATCTATGATCCCTCAGGCTTACTCACGAAAATAAAATCTCATGTCCTAGTGAATCCAGAGTCAGAAGACAGCTGGAGGATCAGAGACAGTCAGAAGGAGACAAGTGGACGTGGCAAGATAAAAAGCGGGCAGAGAAAAGAGCAGGGAGAGACACATAGGGAAGAAACATCTAGAGACTGACAGAAACATCCAGAGGAGCCAAGACAAAAGAAAAGAGCTAGAGGACACTCAGAGGCAGAGAGAAGGACAGCTCAAGACAGTGTTTTAGAGCAGTGTATGCAATTCAAGAGCATCTTTTGGAGAGTTCCTGCACCTGCCTCCGCAGTTGTTATCCCCATAGATGCCTTCCTTTGTAAACTTCTCTAAACATTTGCACTTTTTCAAAATTGTGGGTCAAACAATAAATGTTGGATGTTTTACCATAAAAATAATAAATAATAATAAAATACAAAATGTTTACCCCAGCACAGAGACTATATTACTGTCTCTGTAAAGTTGTTAAAAATTTAACTTGTCTCCCATTAATCTCAACATTTGCAATTTAAAACTACATAGGTAACTGTCATTTTAAGGTCTCAGCTCTATGTTTTATTTAGGCTTATTTTCTCTTGTCATGGAGAGTGAAATCTGAGATATCCTTAGAGAGACAAACCATATTCAAACTGTATTAACTAAGCATCCATGACTTCTGGGTATATGTGCTTAATCAAGCTCTCACATACTATTCTGAACATTGTTATAATATTGAGGCTTTTGGAGTTATCAAGTATATTAAAATAAATTATGATATAGAGGACCAATAAAAGAAAAATAACTTTCTGAAGTGAAAGGGGTGGGGCAAAATGTATTTGTACTATGTGACCCCTATATATGTGTAGCCTGTCTACATATATACCACTTGTGTTTCTATTTTTATTGAATATATAATATGAAACCCTAATAATATTAAATGTAAAATATACATGCAAATAATCAATACTTAGTTTATATATTGCTGAGTTCCCTCTAGTCTCATTGAGTAGTAACCTAATTAAGACATAGCTCTTTCCATTATGTCTACATTATAACAGCAGAGGCACCTAAAGAGACATCTGTGTGAGGAGGTGTATTTTGTGGTAGAAGATGACAAGTGATAATTGCCACTGCAGACTGTGAGCACTGACAAGGACCCGTGTTAAATTCCTTGCAGGCCACCTTGCTAACTTGGGTGGACATACAGCAGACAGTTGTCAAAATTTGGAATAAGCCAGTTTTTATTTTACAAGTTTGATTTTAAAGTTTTAAACCACATGCAGTTTCCATGGGTTTATTATCATGGCAATAATTGAATATTTTAGTCTTCCTTAAAGGTAGTGCTAGCATTACAAAATTTTAAAAAAATGTAGCAGCTTACTTTCCAAGAATGTCTCCTGGTCTGCACTTATGAGTGCTCTGTAGGGATGAAAGAGCAACCAAAGGAAAGGTGGGCCTGAAGTGCCCTGTAAAGAGATCAACAAAAATAATGTTTTGAGGGATAAAAACTAATACAAATTCAAATTAATAAGGCTATCCCAAATAAACTGTTCTCAATTTCCAACAATGAATACTTGGGATAATTTTCAACTTCTGAGATTGAATTTAGTCCTATGAATAGAGATTTTAAAATGTGAATGGTTGATCATGCCATCAGGCCACCTTTAGATTGTAGGCTTATGTACGGAAACATATATATTGAGCATCTTTGTCACTTTCTCTATGCTAGATGGTACAGAAATAAAGCCAAGTAGGATGTGGAATTTGTCCTCAGGATGCAAAACTACATTTATTTTTTTTCTTTTTTCTCAGCATACAGCAGTAAATGTAGTAATTTTCCTTTTTAGAATTAGTAACCATAGTATTCCATCTGAATATTTAGTGGTGATGGGGGTTCAAATTTTAGCTTGAGTAGTTCACTTTCTGGTGACTGACAGAAGGGTTTCAGAGGCCCATTAACTTTGTCTGTTGTCCACATAAGTAATCACACATTCTGTTGTGTGAATGAATGGATTTTTTCATAACAACCTGACCATGTAAAACCTTCTTTCTCTTTCTATTAGTTATTCTCTTTTGGAACATAAGTGGAAGAGACATATTGAAGTACCAAGAGTTTTATCGCTTTGAACTCAAGTAATATCTCCCAAGGTGACATTCCATGGCTAAACATGTAGTCTTCTTGGTTGTATGTTTCAAAACAAACTAATTTAGATCTAGATTTAGGTGGTGCTGTTCTTGCAGGAGTTTAAACATGCATAGCATAAAGTTAATAATTTATCTTTATAAATATATCCAGACTTTGGTTCTTAAATTAGCTTTTTACATGCCCAGTTGTCCGTACATGTCTCTAGAAATTTGTATCATTTTGTCAAGGTACTAGACACATAATAGTGGTTACACTGATTCTGGGTCTCTCTCATGCTGCCCTGTCAGAATCCTGGGGAATGTCACAGAAAGGTCACACCAGGGTTGTAATGAATATAAGTCTGAGTTAGCCACTGCTAGATTTATGAATGAAAAGAGGCAAGAGGTGATGTGCATGATGAGTAAATAAATTATAAAATGAATCTGATTGAGAGATATTGTCTAGCTTGATCAAAGTCAGCTTATACCTAGGGTGATTCCATTTGAGAGCAGGGACCGTTCACAAAACGGGTAAAAGAAAAAGACCATTTCAGATTAAAGAATCAGTTATGGGGGAATAACTATAGAGTGTGTTTTGAGTATATATCCTAAGGGAAAGATGAAATTAAATGCAATAGGGATATATTCATGATGCAAAATTCATTATTAACCATTTTTACTGATTAGCTCATCTATGTCTTTTATTCAGGAGGACAAAAGGTGACTAAAACAAGTGTGTTCTTATATTTTGTCATCTTAAAAGCCCCAAATATGGGGTTTAAACATGGTCATATATGCATATATGTCTTTCTTTTTCAGTAAAACTTAAAATGTAGTCACTAAACAGGAAAGCCCTAGAGTAGTTGAAATTAATTCTATATTTTCACTGTGATGGTAATTATATGCTTATTTATATTTTTCAAAACTTATTCATTTATAATGTTAAACTGGGTGAATTTTACTACATGTAAATTACACCCAAAGAAAGCTAATTTCAAAAGTGTTTTTTTATCTTTCTCTCATAGACAATTATGTGTAATATTTACTTCAGGTAGAAGTATTATTATAAAGAATATTGTCAATATTTATTAATGCACTAAGATTACTTCCCTTTGCTTTTATGCTCTGATTGTGGAATAATTATAGATCAAAAAAGTAATTTCATTCTCCTTTCTTTCCTTTCTTCCTTCGTTCCCTCTTTCTTCTTTCTGTTTTAAGCAAAATAAACAATTGGCATTCTACAATGCCCTTTCCTGTAGGTCTCTATGACCCATGGTACTTTGAATTTCTTTTATTCAATTATATCTTTCAGAAACCGAAATACTATTTTGAGAATTAACACCTTACTTTACTAAGTTTCCACTAAAAATTTCAGATTTTTAACTATCCATTGATACCTCAAATTCAACACATTCAAAGTCAAACTCACCATTGTCCCCCACTAATTCTACAGTTTTCCAAACTACGGTGAATAATGATATCACCTGTCAATCATGAATTCCTCCTTCACTCCTTTTTCCTAATCCCTTATATCTAAATGACATTCAGTTTCAGTCTGTTCTACCTCCTTGTATTCATTATCTTTCCTTCACTTGAATTCAGACTCCACTCATTTTTTGCCTAGCCTACTACTTGTTCTGCATATGCTTTCTGAGCCTTTTTCTTCCTCTAATCTATGAACCCTAAGGCAGCAACATGATCAATATAATATATTGGTTATGTCAGTTCCTGGTTTAATCTCCTTTTACTGGCTTCTCATTGCCCTTGTAGGTTAGAATCCAAATCCCTTAGTATGACACACAAAGTCCTCCACAATGTGCAATTTGTCCACCTATCCACACAGAACCCTATCATGTTTAATAGTTTGGTCCCTGATATAGGCCAAATGCTTGTGTTCCTTGAAAATTACTATGTTGAAATCATAATAATGTAATGGCGTTAGGAGGTGGGCCTTGGGGAGGTAATTAGGTCATGAGGGTTTTGCCCTCATGAATAGGGTTAGTACTCTTATAAAAAGAGCCTGGAGAAATTGTTTGCACTCTCTCTTTGCTTTATGCTGTGTGAGGATAAAAGGAGAAGACAGCCATCTGCAAACTAGGAAGTGGGTGCTCATCAAACCTTGGTGCCTAACCTTTGATTTCCTAGCTTCCAGAACTGAAATACATGTTCGATGCTTAATCCACCCAGTCCATTATGATTTGTTATAGCAGCTTGAACTAAGTTCCTAAGTCATGATATATTGTCTAACTCCTCTGCATTTGTGTTTAAGCTGCTTCCTCTACCTTGAATGGCTTTACCCAAAGAGGTCAAACAGCAACTCAGCCCAAGTGTCCACCACATTTGGAAATTATTTATATTTGTCTGAAGCAGCACTGAACATTCTGTTCTTATGCTTTTCCTTGTAAGATACTTGAAAACAACATCAAGAACTGATTCATCTCAGAGGTTTCCAGACATAGCCTGGCATCTGACACTTAGTAAATACCAAACCTTGGCAAAGTACTGATAGTTGTTCATATTTTGTGTGATTCATTTAAGCTGAAAGAATTAGAATGCTTCCAAGGTTTTAATTCTAGGCTTTTAAGATCAATGAAAGACAAAACAGATACTTGAAGAATTAGTTTTGAGGTTTTTCGAAGGGAAAGAACTTGGGTAAATGGTCATAATACTGTCATCATCCACCTGTTTAAATGGACAGGAGTGATGTATCAATAAATATTTGTCTATGAACACACAGAATTGCTAATATTTTACCTTAAACATACACATAAATTGTAATTTATCTTTTCTTTAACTGATTTGGTCTTCTTTACAAGCCACTACCTACTGAGTAGTGGGCAACACTCTATTTTGGTCCATTTATGTCTAATCTATTGCACAACCTGTAATACACTAGATTCAATTGTCCCTTTATGCCATGCTGAGTCTCCTGGTTAAATATGCTCAGTCTCTCAGCTAATCCCCTCTCATGACTCTTACCTTAAAGTGGCATCTGGGAAGGGTTGGTTTTTTAATCTCATGGTGCTGACATAGGATCCATGCATTCCAATGCCCTCCAGTATTTCTGGATTCACCTGTCTTCATCTTATCTTCCACCCCATAGTTGCTGCTTTCTCTTAACAGCTGAGTTCCTAAAGTGGGGGAGCTCAGGCTGGCATCTGCATTGAATGGTACTCTTTTGTCTATTTAGCCTTCCCTTGGCTCATGATGGTTCTATAGACATTCTTAATCATGGCTTCAGCCTCCATCAGGACTTCACCATTCGACCTCCAGGACTTTGCTTATCCAGTTCTACTCATCATCTATCCCAAATGATTTAAATGATATGGTGTGCCTCTCACCATTATCAAGGGGGATGAAATGAGAACAGGATCAGTCATGTCTTTGGAACCAGAGCAAGAATACAAATGGATATACTTTTTCACATTAAATATTTAATGTGAATCAAAGAGGTGTACTGTGAAATGAAGTGCATTCCATCCTTTCACCTTGACAAAGATTCTTCCTTAACAATGTGGAAAGTCAATCTTGGAATGGAATTGTCTGACTCCTTAGAGTTCTGCACCAAAACTCAGTGGCACAGGTGAACTAGCATCTGGCATCTGGCCTTGTGTCTAACCCATGTCTCTTAGTGCCTTGAGGAACTTCAAACAAACATGTGTGGATACCCCAGCCTGCATGTTGAAGATGTTGACACCCTCTCGCAAACATTTATTCCGAGCTACCCATTATATCCAGAGATGTCAACACAGATGGATCAATATACTGTAAGGATGAAAGACCCAAGGACTGGACTCTTGTAGGCTCTGAAAGAGGGCTCAGGTAGGAATTTCTTGGGTCCTGAGAAGCTATGGATTCTGGATGGGTATATTACCAGTAGGAAACTCTGACATCCTCTATGCCTCATGGAATCCTTGCCCCATGAGTAGGAAGGTATGCAGCTGGAGGAGGGATAGAGAATCCTGCAAAATTCATGGGCAAGTGTTCTTCATCTAAGAGCAGTACTTGGATAGCATAGAGTTGTTTATTTCTATAAACTCAAATGGAAAAGCCCTGTGCCCCTACCCACCACTGTCCTTATTTAATACTCTGTGGTCTTCTCTTAACCATCCCATACTTTAGTTCACCTTTTATATCCCCAACAAGGACAAATCAGCAGCACACTCTTCCTAGGAACAATACATTTTTGGTGCCATCTTAGAAAAGAATAGATTTAAATAAGCAACAATACAAAGGTAAAATCAATGGGTATTGTTTAATATTTACAGTACATTTCCCTGTTATCTATAATATCTCCCTTGACTCTAGGGTTGCAGTAACATTCACTCACATTTATCAGTTAACTCCTCTAACTCTGCAAATAATGCTGTCCATTATTTCTTTAAAGAATATTGTATTCTATTGTGCCATGTGAACTTTGGAATAAAATTTTATATTAAAATGTGACTAAAAATGAGAACATTTTAAAAACACTATAAGTAATACATTTAAAAGATTAATATATTTGCTCAATGAGGGTAAAAAACTTGAAATAAATGTACTTTGTAAAATATTTAGTACAGAATATAAAGATTAATGGTAATAGTCAATAGTACTTGCTCAACTTTAGAACATTATATTTTAAGATTTGAGGAAATGCTAAATGTACTTAATTAGAAAATGCAAGGTAACAAACAGGACATTTTGGTCATTTAGCTGATATGTTCATAGGTTTTGAGTGTGCCATGAGTCAAACACTAGAGGTTCCCAAATTAATTTATTTTTATAATAATTTACCTTTTTAAAGACGTGTTGTAAAATTCCATTAAAGATAACTATGGTTAATGATATTTTTTAATTACCATTACTATTTAAGTAAATACTAATTTAAAAGTATGAAAGACATAGTTTTGGAGCAATTTCACCAAGATGCTTATCCACAGATCTCTGATTATCTTCTCTCTCTAAAAAATAATGGCCCTATACTTTTCAAACTCACGTGGGAATATTAATCCATATAAATTTCTATCCTCATGCCTTTAATCAGGGACCTTTCTGATTCTTTAAAATTCATTTTGAAATGTTAAAGATTAAAATTATAGGTAATACAGTGTTTCTGTATTTGAAGTCATGGAACCCATAGTTTGGAGCATGAAGTAATATTTTGCACAGTAGTATTCTTCAGAAAACACATTGAAAAATGCTTTAATGGAAACAATTTTTACAAGTACAATATCTCTAGGAAAAGTAATACTTTCCAAATTATACTAGACACTTACTCTTATTTTTGTATCACTAGTAATTTATTTCAGTTTTAGAAGATCATTACCAATATGTATTTCCCATAAAATATCCTATAATAAACTTAATGAAATTAGTCCATCTATAGTGCTAATGTTTTATAATGAATTAACAATTGCAGTGACAAAAATATGTAAATTGTATTACATTTGTGAAAAATTCAAAAAGCTACAGAATAAAACCTTAGTTTTCTAAAATTTGGCTTTCTAACTATTTATATAACTACTAATCTACATAGGACTTTGAAATACTATGATGTAGCCTTAAAGCCTAGATGTTCTCATCAGAAGTGTAGTTTAGTGTTGGGCTCTTTACTCATTATCAGTACGACTAAGTGCAGGTTACTAGTTATGCACACTCATAGATAAAATGGTGGTAATAATATTATTTTCCTAAAAAGTTGTATTATTAAAGAGATGACATGTTGTATGGTAAAAACGTGTCCCATGGTGGGAACATTGGTTACAGTTTATCTCTCTTCTCCATCCATTTTCTTAAAATTTAAATATTATTCTGAGAAAGTACCTAGGCTTATTATAAAAGGTTAAAGTTTCCTCAGAAACTTGGAAAGCCTAGGGGAAATTGGGGTAGTGCCAAAGAAAAACAGCCAAAGCATAAACTTCACTGGTGACAATAAAGAGAATATATAAATACATGTATGCATGTTAATACATGCATGTGCATATACCCACAAACATACAAATGAAATGTGATTAAAAACAGGAGAGAATAGGACTTTCAGCCAAGATGGAGATGTAAGTAGACACACTGTGCCTCCTTGCACAGCCAGAAGAAGGACAACAACAAATTTAAAAACAAAAACAACCAGCCTGCCAGAAAATCAAACTGTATGGAAGTCCAAAAACCAAGGAGTTAAAGAAACATTCATCCAGACCTGTAGGAGGGGCAGAGACCAGAAGTCAGGTGGAGAGGACTCTCGGCAGCTGGAGGAGCAGAACAGGCAAGTTGGTGGCTTGCAGACTGGACAGTCCCACATTCATGTACAGATAAACTGGCAAAAACAACTGGGCAGTGAGGCAGACCACACAACCCAGGGTTCCAGTGCAGGGAAATAAAGCCTCAGAACCTCTGACTGAAAACACCTGTGGGGGTTGAGGTCGCAGCGGGAGCAACTCCCAGCCTCACAGGATAGTTCACTGGAGAGACCCACATGGTCCTAAAATGTACACAAACCCACCTACCAGGGAATCAACACCAGAAGGACCCAATTTGCTTGTGGTTAGCAGAGGAAGTGACTGAAAACCAGCAGAACAGAGCAAACAGCACTGCTCTCTCTCAGACCCCTCCCCCACATACAGTGTCACAACGCGGCCACTTTGCCTGTTCTGGTGAACACCTCAGGCTCCGCCCCTTACTACATAACAGGCATGCTCAGACAAAAAAAAAAAAAAATTGGCCCACATGAAAGAACAGATCAAAGCCCCAGAAAAAATACAACTAAGTGACAAAGAGATAGCCAACCTATCAGATACACAATTCAAAACACTGGTAATCAGAATGCTCCAGGAACTCACTGGGTACTTCAACAGCATAAAAAAGACACAGGAAACAATGAAGGTTGCATTATGTGAAATGAAGAAAAATATACAGAGAAGCAACAGTGATGGGAATGAAACCAGGACTCAAATCAATGGTTTGGAGCATAAGGAAGAAAGAAACATTCGACCAGAAGGTAATAAAGAAACAAGACTTCATAAAAATGAGTAGAGGCTGAGGAACCTCCAGGACATCTTTAAAGATTCCAACATCTGAATCATAGAGGTGCCAGAAGGAGAAATGGGAGAGCAAGAAATTGAAAAGTTATTTGAAAATATAATGAAGGAGAACTTCCCCACTCTGGCAAAGGAAATAGACTTTCAGGAAGTCCAGGAAATTCAGAGAGTCCCAAAGAAGTTGGACTCAAGGAAGGCCACACTAAGGAACACCATAATTATGTTAGACAAGATTAAAAATAAGGAGATAATCTTTTAAAATCAGCAAGAGAAAAGGAGACAGTTATCCACAAAGTAGTTTCCATAAGGCTATCTGCTGATTTATCAAAAGGAACTTTGCAGGCAAGAAGGAGCTGGGAAAAAAGTATTCAAAATCATAAAAGGCAAGAGCCTACATCCAAGATTGCTCTCTGCAGCAAAGCTCTCATTTAGAATGGAAGGGCAGGTCAAGTGTTTCCCAGATAAGGTCAAGTCAAAGGAGTTCATCATCACCCAGCCCTTATTATACAAAATGTTAAAGGGACTTATCTAAGAAAAAGAAAATTAGTGTGTATATATATATATATATATATATATGAACAGTAAACGACAACACACTCAGCTATTAACAACCAAACCTGAAAACAAAACAAAAGAAAACAAAAACAAACTAAGCAAACAACTAGAATAGAAACAGAATCACAGAAATGAAGAACACATGGAGGGTTATCAGCAGGGGAGTGGGAGGGAGACAGAGGTAGAAAAGGTACAGAGAATAAGTAGCATAAATGGTAGGTAGCAAATAGACATGGAGAAGTTAAGAATAGTGTAGGAAATGTAGAAGCCAAAGAACTTATATGTACAACCCATGGGCATGAACTAAAGGAGGGGAATGAGGGTGGGAGGGGGTGTGCAGGGTCAAGGGGAATAAAGGGGGGGGATGGGACAACTGTAATAGCATAATCAATAAAATGTTATAAAAAGGTTAAAAAATCAACCAAGGGAAAAAACTGGAGAGAATAGACTATGATATTTACTATTTTGGAATTAACTCAACTGCACTACTACTTACTATGGCAAACTTAAAGAGAGAAGACATTTTTAAAAGATTTTGTTTATTTGTTTTTAGAGAGAGGGAAAAGGAGGGAGAAAGAGAGAGAAAGAAACATCAATGTGTGGTTGCTGACCCACAACCTAGGAATGTGCCATAACTGGGAATTGAACTGACCACCCTTTGGTTCACAGGCCAGCACTTGGCACCAGCCAGAGCACAAGACATTTTAATGACATTTTAAAAATTATTTTTACAGTAATACCACATGAAGTATTCACTTTTAGCTTCTGTGGCAAGCTCTATTATTCTGTGGCAAGCTCTAAAACAATAACAAAATTTGTTTACCTTGTTAATAAACAAAAATTATAACCCTTACTGATCAGGAGAGATTACAAACATAAAATGTGATAACAGAATTAGTGCCTTATTTAAACACTGTATTCCGGCTTTGCTAAATGTGTGTTAGAAAATTTGAAGGAATAAGGAGAATCAAGAAAATAATGTAAAAAAATAAAATATAAAATTATTTTTAAAATTATTTAGAAGGGGGTGAGGGAAACTAAATTGATTTTCAAATGCAGTTTCATCTCATAACATGTTTATTAAAGTTTAGATGACAATATATAAAGTATCTGACTGAGATAATGAAACCACATGATGGATTTACTGAATCATTTTTTACTTTGTGATTTTAGCTTGCAGCTAGCTTTAAAGGTCTGGTATTTAGAAGGTGTTGCCTCTCTACTATTATGACTAAAACATTTTTCACTTCAATTTGATCTCTGTTCAAAGAACTAACCTCCTTTCAAATTAACTACTTTTTACAAATGCTTCTCTAGGTTTTATTTAAAGGACCAGTTTATTAAAATTTTGGATAATAGTTTACTTCTGTACATTTTATTGCATGTAAGTGCATTGGATAAATTCATTTTTAAAATGAAACTTGACAAATCTTGTTTTAAGGGGGAGAGTTCTCACTAAATACAATTGTTGTACCCTGATACATCCTTTCAATTTGTAATTTTTAAAATATGAGTTTGGTTAGAATTACAGCAAATAAAATACTCATCTATACAAGTCCCTGTCCTAAAGCAAGAATTTACAACTTGGGTATCTAACAAAAAGAAGATTTGCCTGTTCGTTTCTGATATAACATGGCTATTGGCTACTTGACTTTAAAGCTTTATAGAAGAATGTGATTCTGGGCAGACATGTTGGTAAATCTGTTTCTGATGCCAACAATATAAAAGTATGCCCACCTTTACTGTGGTGAACCTCATTTATCATCCTGTCAGGGTGCCATCTTTTTCCAGTTTCATCCTGAACCAGGATTTCATGGCACAGAAAGAAACCTGGGCATCAAACCATAACATATGAACACAAAGACAGCCCAAATGTTATGGAGCATAAACAGACCTGTTTCGCTGGGCACTGGTTGAGAAGTTTGAAGCCCATTAGTTGAAATTGCAGTTCAGACTAAGAGAAAAAAAAACTGTCCAGAGGAGGAGCGTTTTGAATGTTTTTATGGATTTGGATTTTTAATACCTTCTGTTACATTCCATCACTCTTCGCTTTGAGCATTTCCCAATCTGCTCTCCCCAAACCAATGCCATTATTTTTGCATCTTTTTTTTTCTCTGAGTTGCTCATTGTTTTCAAAAATTGTTTTTTCTCTACTCTTCTTTGTAAAACAGTCTCAGATTTGCTGTTTAGTAAATAGTAAAAATATAGATCCCCTAAGGAGCTTAAGTTCTGAAATAATATTAGAGGTAATTTAGTGTAGTATTTACTCTTTTTTTCATTTTATTTATCATTTATTTGAAGATGCATCTCAGTCTTATAGTTTTATTCTTTCTAAAATTACTGCCATTCATTTTTAAACCTGAAGGATAATACATGGAGAAATCGAACATGAAAACACATAAATGGAAGAAAGTTGTAATGCTGGTCCATGAATGAGTGGTAGATACGGTGTGTGAGTGAGATTGAACAGGATGATACTCTGCCCTAAGAGGGAGAGCGTGCCACACACATGGACAGAGCACATTTATCATGGAAGTGGGGTGCAACAGAGAGGGGTCACAGGAAAACTCTGAGAAGTATGCTAACAACACGCTACCAAGGAATATTGATGGGGCGGTATCGATTGTGACATTATCATCTAGGAAAGTGCATTTCAGTACTGTCATAGAATGTTAACACAGACCTGCTATTTTTATAATCTAGCTGCTTAAGACATTGAGACAAGACAACAAAATGACTTGAAATTAAAATTTATTTCAGATATTTTTGGTTGTTATTTTTATAGGTTCTCCTATCACAAATTTAGTCTATTGAATAAATGAATATGCATACTTGTTTTGTCTATTTTACTTCTATAATGTTACGTTGTATTAATATATTTAAAATTTAGTCTATCATAATTCTTCCAGAAGTCACCTTTCTTCTTATTTATTTCCTTCATGACATACCATTGTAACTGCTGTTAAAGTAATTAGACAAGGAGGCCTACAGAGGTAGATCTAATGTTTTGGCAGCCCAGTAAGCAAACCAATAGCTAAGACATAGTCAATGCACTAGAATTTAAGAAAAACAAATTTAATAAACACTAATCACAAACAGCCAAATAGGCTTTTGCAAATAGTGTGAATGGTTAAGCTATGGTTTTATTAATTTTAATCAAATAGTTTTTTTGTTTTACTTCTGTGTCTTCTCTGTAAAGATCTTTCCACAAGCCTCTGTCAGCAGGGAGCTCTTGACGCCTGCCTGTCTTGTGCTGTCCAATTTGAATGGGTTTACTCAAATAAACTCTTAAAAATTTTAATGTGTATTAGTTTATCTTATAATGCTAATTATATCTCTAAGACAAAAGGAACACTTTTTTGGAAGTTTCCAACCTTTTCTCTTTGACCTGGGAGGTAGTCTTTTTTTTCTTTATAAGCTAGAAGTAATGTATACATGTTGGTGTCTATTCATTATCACAGTAGAATCTGAGCATGGTTATTTAGTTGGATACTTACAAAATCCAAAATTCATTTTTATAGCCTAGCATACAGTGGGTAACTTTCTGGAGACCTAATAGTCTCAGTTGGTAGAAAAGGATAGCTGGCTACCCTCCTGCCTTGAGAATTTGCGAAGTGGGGGAGGAAACCTGACTTCCTAGAAATGCTTAAATTAATATTTTACATGATATCTCCTACATGATATCACTTATTCCCACTTTGTTTTTTCTCATTGTATATTTCCTTTGACTCTCCTGGACAGTGTGATTAATTTTATAGAAAAAATTCCTAATTCCATAAATTCCCTAGAATAGTACAGAGGGTACAGTACAGTGACCTGGATTTTTGCCCTCTCTCTAGTCTCTCTTCCAGCCACTGGTTCAATGAAGTTCAGAGCAGAGCATTATACCTAGAAAACTTCTTTTAGCCTGTGGAATGGACTATGGTTCTTTGTTCCTTTTAAGTTTTGATGACTTTATTCATTTCTCCTTGTTCTTGGAATACTCTTCCCCTCCTATTACATTTGGACAATTTTTTGACATTCTTGTAACATCATTTGAAACCATTATATTTTATATTTCTTGAATTTTTCCTTGAGTTTCCTTCTCCTGGCCTGAGATGGGCACTCTGTGCCTACTTAATGCTCTGTGCTTTCTTATTTAATAATAATAGCATTTCACATGCTTTACTTCATTTACTTACCCAACAGCCCTGTTCAGTAAACTACTATAATTATTACCAGCCTCTTTTTATACATGAGTAAACTGAAGCAATACAAGTTAAGTAACTTGCCTAAAGTCTTCCAGCTAATAAGTGACAGAATGGGTTTTAAAAATAAGAGGTCTAACATCAGAGGCCATAATAGTGCTGTCCTATTGAAATCTAATGTGAGTTACAGATGCAGTATAATTTCTAAATTTTATATAGGATACTTTATAAAAGTGAAAAGTCACTGTGAAATTAACTCCATTAATATATTTTATTTGATACAACATATCCCAAATATCATATATATATAAAATCAGTATTTAAACATGAGATGTTTTATTTTTATACAAGGCTTTCAAAATACATTGTCTATTTTATACTTACAGTATATTTCAGTTCAAACTAGTGTTTTAACAAACCTGTGGTGGCTAATCACTGCCTTTAGTTTATAACGCATGTGTTTGCTCTTAATCTCAGCACTCCACTTTGTATTGAAAGAGTTTTATTTGCCTGTTTTCACCATTGAACCATGAGCTTCTTTACTGAACAAGGATGTATTATTCATATTTTTTCCCTAGCACATAGACTCGTGCCTGATATGTAATAGAAACATAACAAATGTCTGTTGAATTTTATTGTGGCGATATTGCAATCAAAATAGATGCAAGAATGTTAAGAAGACATTCAAGAAGATGGTTGTAGCTCTCAGGAACAACAGTATATATTTTAAAGTTCCACTTGATTAGTGTATGTAATGCTGAGTTCTGCTAAAACCATTATTTATGAAGGGTATTTTAAAGATTTTATGTATTTATTTTTAGAGAGGGAAGGGAGGGAGAAAGAGAGAGAGAAGCATCAATGTGCGGTTGCTGGGGGCCATGGCCTGCAACCCAGGCATGTGCGCCCTGACTAGGAATCGAACCTGCAATGCTTTGGTTTGCAGCCTGCGCTCAATCCACTGAGCTACGCCAGCCAGGTCAAACCATTATATTATAAATATAATAAATGAAAACATGGTCTAAAGATATTCTAAAGTTTCTTTACTATTATAGAATACTGTGCTCTCTTAGTTATAATTGTTTAGCAAAAAAAGGGGGTCAAATTAGCACTGCACCATTGTGTTTGGTCAAATCATGAGTGGACTTATGCCTCATACATAGTAGGCACATAATAAATGCTAATTTTATGTATTTGAGCCAGTAGGAATTGAGTAGTAAACTATCCAAATTGCCACAGGTTTGGACAAGTTGGGCCAGTTCCTCAAAATGAACTCCATTATAGTCAAAATGTTCCATCTGTTTTCCCTAAGTGAAAGAAGCTTCCCTTGATGCTAGTCAGAGAATGAGGGCTCCTTGACTCAGAACCAGATGCAAGCTTAATACTAACCTTCCATTCAGCCCAATTACATTCTTGGCAACCTATGGGACTCATGGGGTAAATTTTTTATGACAGTTATCAATATCAGCCAATTTTTCAGAATGGACAAGAATAAACTTCAATGGCTCAAAGTCTCCGGGATGAGTTTTCTGTCTTTAAAGGTTCTCTCTGGCTAACTGCCATGGAGAATATGTAGGAATATAAAGAGTGAAGTTTTTATGTAACACTGTAGAAATCGTTTAACTTTATGTCTACTTAGTGTAAAGACATTTTCAGTTTCAATTAACTATTTGATGTTGTTCTGGTAACTTTTTGTGAGATATGAAAAATGATTATTTCCCTGTGATATTTTATGTACAGGCCCACAGCTGTGTGTGTGTGTGTGTGTGTGTGTGTGTGTGTGTGTGTGTGTGAACAATATCTAGCAATGCTTTGAGGCTAGCATATCATTGACTCTCTCATAAAACTATTGGGAAAGAAAGAGAAAGCATTTTACTTACAGCTTTTAGACTCACTAAAGACCGAGAACTTTGGATTCCCATGGGCTTCTGTGTGTGTACTGGGATTAAAGTTTCTATGAGGAATGGAAATGGAATTCAGAGAGCTATGAAATATTAAGTACTTGAACCCAGGAATGACTAAACCCTGTCATTATCTAGCATTTGCTCCACCTTGTGACCTCAGGTAGATCATTATACAAGGGGAGTACCAATTATAAACACATACTACTCTATTATTCACTGAGTGTCTATAACCACAAAAGTGAAATTCTTCTTTAAATAGCAATATATTTTTCTCAAGATTTAACTGGAATCTTTTTTTCTCTCAAAATTCTAAACCTGAGCACCACACTGCTAAAAACTAAAGCAAAAACTTCATATAAGAGAGGAGGTTGAGAAAGCGTAAGGGTCCTCTTGCCTCTCGGCCAGGCTCAAATGGTTTAAAGCCATGAAGGCAGGCATTTAAAAAGATACCAGAGCCCTGGCTGGTGTCATTCAGTGTATTGAGCAAGGCCCTGTAAATTAAAGGGTCACTCGTTCGAATTCCAGTCAGGGCACATGCCTGGGTTGTGGGCCAGGTGCCCAGTAGGAGGTGCATGAGAAGCAACCACACATCAGTGTTTCTCTCTCTCTGTTTTTCTCATTCCTTTCCCCTCTCTCTAAGAGTAAATAAATAAAATCTTTAAAAACTTGTCCTTGTTAGGAATCAGCTACAGAGATTCTGGAAGCATAAAACATAACCATACTCCAATAATTACCTTTGAATACAATGACCCCTCACATTGGTAATCATTCATTTTCATTTATACAAATGTAGTTATTAAATATCGAGTGCCCTCAAGAAGCTAACACAGCTCTTTCCATAAATACAAATTATATTTGGCAATATGTCCAAAGAATAGTGTGCCATCATTTTATGACATGTTAATAAATCTCCTTATTACTAGAATAAAGTATATAGAAGGAATGACAATAGATTTTATGCAAACTATTCCATCACAGACATAAATCTGAATACCACAGGCAAATAAGTTTAACTTTGCTTAACAATATCTTAGCCCTTTTACCTGTAGCCCATTTTTAGTGAAATTTGTGTTTCTTCTTTGAAGGACAGTTTTGCTGAATATAGACTTCTGTCTTGACAGATTCATTCATTCATCTATCTATCTATCTATCTATCTATCTATCTATTTTAGCATTTTAAATATATCAGTCTTGAGTCCACCAAGGTTCTGATGAGAAATTTGATAATAATCATATGGAGTGTCTTTTTTATGTGATGAGTTGCTTCTCTCTTGCCTTAGGCTTTTGACAGGTTGTTTATAATGTGTTTTAAGGGGTCTCTTTGAGCTCACCCTACTTCAAGATTATTGGATAGAGGTTAGCACCCCATCCTTGCTGAGATTCAGAGGTGGGTCTATGTATACCAGGCAAGCAGGAACTAGCTCCACTATTAGCCAAATGTTAATGTGCTACTCTCCTCACTTTTTAATGTGATTCTGGTGTCCGATGCTGACAGAATAGATGTGGAGGCATACTGTCCTGAATTTGCCATGTTCATGTTGGGGACCAGCCTGCCTGGTCTCAGGAAGCTGTAACCCCCATAACTTATGCTGAGTGAGAGACCTCCGGACTAGGAGCCACTAAGGAGACAAAACTTATTTCCCTGGCATGAACGCTGCCTGTTCTGTGCCTGACCTCCTAAGCTTGATCAGTTAGCCAATGACAGTTAGCCAATTTCCCACAGAGGGAATCACTTTAGACAAGCATGATCACGTGGAGGCCTCTGGGAAGAGACTCGGGGCTGTGGAAATGAAGGAGTGATGGACATCAACCCCTGCCCCCTCAGCTTTGTCAAAGCCTGAATCCTAGTTCTTAGAAGTGAGTAATCCAAGTCTCCTGGCTGCCTTTGTCTTCTCTGTTAACTCAGGCCTGCGGGAATAGCAGGGGCGGTGCAGCCCAGACCAGAAACAGTGGACCCCCGGGGTAATCAGGCCTGGGACATAGAATATGCAAGATCCTGTGAGATCTGTTTTCTGGAGGATGCTGTTAGATTAGAATTTGAAGGCACAGACAGGAAACCAAAACTAGCCCTTTGAGCCACATGTTAAAATTCCAAGCTCTGCCCAGAATCACAGCAGGGGTTCTGTCTGCACCTTTGTAAGTCACCTACTTCTTTTGATCTTTTCTGCCAGACTGTGAATCCACAAACTAAGTCTGTATTCTCAATAAATATCTGCTTTGGAATGGAAACGGAACACTCCCCACTAGAGAGAGTGGCCATTCCATTCCTACTTCCCCACAGGACCTGGTTGTCTCTGTGTATGTTTTTCTCATGTTTCAACGAGCCATCCACCGTGTTACGTGCTCAGTGCAGGCTGGTGAGCACACATCATGTTCAGACCTCAATTATTTCCCATAGGGGGGCATTGCAAGGATTTTCTAGAGCTGTCAACTAGTGCCTCTGTGTACTGCACATCAGAGCACAAGTCAGCACTGGGCAGGGTGTGTGCTAGACCAGGATAGAGATCGGGTAATAGCATCCCCTGGGACAACTATTTCAACTCTTATTGCCAAATTGTGTTTAAAGTCTGTCTCCAATCAGAATGTTGGCTCAACCATTCCCTTAATTATATAAAATGTTAGGCCAGTTAATTAAGTTCCCTGAGGCTAAATCATTCTCTTATGTGAAGGGGACCTTATTGTGAGAATTAAATGTCCTAAGTATAAATACCTAACAAAATGCCTTTCCTATTGCAAATATTAATAAATGGTTGTTTGTTTTTATGTACCACATAAGTTCATTTTATTTTACCAACTAGATTTTAGGTGCCTTTATCTTTCCCTTCATTTTTCCCAGGAACATGGTGATCACTTAAAACTAGTTGAATGACTATTCTAACCATAGATTGAAAAATGCTGTGTATTATCTTATCATATAGCAGGATATTTTGATAAGGACAAAAATTGTACTTATTTTTTTATCATATCTACATTCGTGAACATAGTTTTCTACTAGTTTATTGTATTTCTGCTTTTAGCTGTGCCCTAGAGCAATTATGATGACAGTAAATGCAAGTGAAGTGATACAGGAACTAAAAGTCGAGGTTCTTACCTACCCAACCATGGAGTATCATCATCCAGCAAGAAATCTCCAGCACAAAACTTCTCAAATCACCTTTGACACATTTGATCAGTCACAGCACTTTCTGTATACACTGCACAAGTCTTTTTGTGTGTGTGTTTCTGTTGCATTTTACCTTTCTTGAAATAATAAAGCATAATATACCAAAAATGTTGCTTACTTTCTTCCACCTCCAGTGTTAAAATGGCTACATAAAAATTCACCAATTTTGATAACTTTTTTAAATGTACACTGATATCCCGGCTGGCATAGCTCAGTGGATTGAGCGCGGGCTGGGAACCAAAGTGTCCCAGGTTCGATTCCCAGCCAGGGTACATGCCTGGGTTGCAGGCCATGACCCCCAGCAACCGCACATTGATGTTTCTCTCTCTCTATCTCTATCTCCCTCCCTTCCCTCTCTAAAAATAAATAAATAAAATCTTAAAAAAATGTACACTGATATGACTGCTGTCACAATATAATCTAACAAAATTGTTTCAAATGAAGTTCAAGACAACTAAGTGCTACCAGAGCAATCTTATGAAAAAAAAAATGAACTTTTTGACCAACTCAGTAGTAGATCTGTATGATTAATGTCTTAAATATTCAAAGTTGATTCCTGTGTAGAGCTTTGCATTAATAGAAGGATAAGAAGGTTCAAAGTAAAGGAAAAGACATGGTTGCTATTACAGATAACAACCCTAACACAAAAGCACACTGTGTATTTAGCTTTACTTTGAGTAGCTGGGACACATAACAGGTAAATAGCACATGCGTTTCTTTTCTTATTCTGTCAATAGTTTCACTTTATGACCAAAATAATCTAAAAAAAAGTTTTGTATTTTAAACTTTTGGCATCTCAGCCCTCTCTTTTAATTTTCAGCATTGTTTTGATTATGTATTTTTAATGACAACTTTACTAAGATAAAATTCACATACCATAAAATTCACCCTTTCCAGGATAATGTATTGGTTTTTATGTATGTTCAGAGTTATCCATCCAATCATCACAACTATGTCCAAAATGTTTTAATTTAATTGCCTTCCAAAATAAGCCCAATACTCATTACCACTCACTCCCCACCCCCTGTGTCTCCAGCCCTGGCAACCACTAATCTTTATTCTACTTATATGGATTTTCTTGTTTAGATATTTCCTGTATATTGAATTATACAATATACAGCTTTCAGTTAGATTGTTTTCAAGGTTTATACTTCTTGTAGCAAGTGTCATTAATTCATTTCTTTTTATTGACAAATAGTATTTTATTGTAAGGATATACTACATTTTGTTTATCTATTCATCAGTTCATGACTTGGAGTTTATTTTAATTCATCAATTGCTTTGGACCTTAATCTCCTCTTTTTTCCCCCTTACCATTATTGGTTGGGTAATTAACCCTTAGGAATTCACTCTGTTTTTCTTGCTGAGTTATCATCAAAAGTATAGAGTGATTACACAGTGCTCAAAATAGAAAGACATTAATTCAGTGAGACACATAAATACTTGGTATATACTCAGTTCTAGTCTAAGTAATGTGGTAAATTAGAAAATTTGATTATTTTCTTCTAGAATGAATATATGTCCTTTTTAGAGACTGATGACAATGTCTAATGACAATAAGGATGGAATAGAGGTCATGTGAAGAATTTTTTAAAATTTTAAATATATAACCATAATCATCATTGCTCCCTCCATCATCAACAAATACAGGATTATTTATTGGGCCCATGCTCTGTATGAGATACTGCATTTTTTTACATGCATTAGGG
Organism: Phyllostomus discolor; assembly: GCF_004126475.2. Classification (NCBI taxonomy): domain Eukaryota; kingdom Metazoa; phylum Chordata; class Mammalia; order Chiroptera; family Phyllostomidae; genus Phyllostomus; species Phyllostomus discolor. The sequence continues at coordinate 94,082,680 of NC_040906.2, read as the reverse complement.
TATTTTGTATTCATACAACTTATTTGGGACATGCTTTTTATTTTTTATTTTCTATTTCAGATGTTAAAAGTAAATTGCAGATAACAAATATAACCATGCCAAAAATAACTTCTTAGGAAGTATGGCTTGGATTTCATCTTAAATTTCTAAAACATACTGGTTTTTTTATTATTATATGCATTGCACTGTATATGTGTGTATATCTACATACACACATAAATCATATATACAACTATGTATGTGTGTATATGTATATATACACACATATATGCACACACATTTTTTAATTTAGAATGGAATCATGATGGATGGGATGGGTGGAACTTCAACTTACTGATGTGGTTTAGTGTCCAAGTATTCATGATTTGTTTAATGGTAATCAGAGTTAGAAATGGGGGAATGGTGTCAGTAATTTGAGAAAGATAGTGACAGCAAAAAAAACTTTTACAACAATGACATTATAATACAAAATGATTGGTTTTGGTTTTTTTTTACTCACTTAAAGGCATGTCCTTTGATTTTAAAGAGAGTAGAAGGGAGGGAGAGAGAGGGTGAGAAACATCAATTGATTGCCTCTTACATGCACCCTGGCCAGGGGCTGAACCCACAGACTAGGTACATGCCCTGACTGGGAATCCAACCACCACCTTTTGGTCCACAGGACAATGCTTCAACCAACTGACCCTCACCAGTCAAGGCACAAAATGATTGACGAGACTTATTTGTAAATTCAGTCTGTTTCTTGGCAAAACTGATAACTCAAACAACTCAATGGTAGACTTAAACCTTTGATGCAGATATGAGGTTTTTCCTAGGCATATAGCTAATCTCCTCAGCAGTCCCAGACTGACCTGCTGCCAAGATATTTTTCCCCTTTCAGGAGACTGGATCTCTGACTACATATCCTGGAAGAAGCATGTATTCCTCCTGGCAAACTTCCCTAATGGGCCACAAAAGTCTTACTATTTCAGGCAAAGTTACTTTTCTGTATGGGAAGCATAACTCAGGAATATGGCAGCACCACAGACAAACTGGAAAGTTTTCTCAGAATTTTAATAATTACTAAAATATATTTCCTTATATGGACCCATTCTTCTGCTACTAGGTGTGTATCTTAGCAGCTAAGTGTGTATCTAAGTGTGTATCTGTGTAAGTGTGTATACACAGATACACACTTGTGTTTACACATATACACACAAATGAATGTATATAATTAAATGTGCTACATGTTATTGCATGATAAAACGTGACTTATGTTGTTTGGAGAGGCATTATTTTTGTTATAAATAACACCATAGTTAAAATCAGTCATCATTAATGTACACACACTATGTAATAGATCTATTGTCTCTTTCACTAGACAATCTTGACCCTTTTCTGGTATTCATAAAGTATTTTTTTCTTACTAAAATTCAACACACATCCAGTCCTCAGCAGGTGTGGGCATGAGTATTATTTCTGTGCTTATTAGTACATTGTATATACATAACACCCAGGATAAGAATGCTTACCTTGCCCAATCAGAGCCAATGAGAGCAATGAATCTCTGATTAAAACAACCTTAATTTTTCCTATTGGGCTTGAAAGTGAGAGGCTGTAAGGCTCCTAAGTGCTCCAGCCATCCTCTGATCATGAAGGGCAAGCCTTTCTGAATAGAGCCATCAGAAAGAAAACTGTAAGATAGTACTCATGATCATGATAACTTCATTTGAGACCCTGCATCAAGTACCTAAAGCCCATTGTACTATGCACTCCTTTGTTGAAGTCCATTTGAATTGGGGCTTCTGATACTTGAAATAGAAATGATACTTTACTTTTCATACACCTCCTACTCTGAAATAGAAAATGATAACAATAACTTATGTATCCTTATGTGATCAATCTTCTAAAATCATCAATTTGTAAAATAGCTATTTATAGTTTAGTATGTTATATCGTAGGCATATGACAGATATGAGTAAACCCATTATATAACTTGGACTCAGCAGCATTTTTCTTTAATGAAATTTAACACTGTTTTTCTCCTGAACTTTAACAATTTTAAAAGCTTCCTTATGCTTTAAATGCAAATCCATCCAAATTCAAAAACAAAAACCCATTGCACAAAGTTATTACCTCATTTCTACTAAACTTACTCATAGAACTAACTCCAGTTTTTTGATGCTGATAATCATCTTGTAAGTATTTTCATCTACTTTATATTTACATTATTCATCTCAGGGTCTGATTGTCTTCAAGTATATGAATTTTTAATTGTTATATTTGTCAGTTATTTCAGTGTTGTTCCTGTTTAAATCAATGCAACACTTCTATTTTATTCAACCAAGTCAATTTTCTTTTCAATTGAGTCTTACCTTATGGTTCAATTATATACTTCTTGGAGTACAGTGATCAATTTAGTCTCTAGACATTTAATGAAAATGCAAAAACTGATAAAGGTATGCCATAATGCAATTGACGAGTCACAGCATCTGCTGTTTAGATGTTTGAATTAGTTTGTCAAGCAACAAAATTCCTCAGTGCTACTTTCTAAAATTATGTTTAGGGCCACAACATCTAAATTTCCTTTTTTGACATTTTAAATATTGGTACTTTTTCTCTTCTGTATTTGAAATTTTCATGTTTTAATTTATTTTTCTTTCCATGACATCAGTTTGGGCTGAAAATGTTAGGCATTTGAAATAGTCAATGGAAAATTTTTAATAATATGGTATAATGCCTAATCTATACTTTTAAGAGAAGAAAAAGTGATGCAAACTATAATGTACATTGATATCTCAAATGTATGTTCTATTAGAAAACACATTTAAATTTTCAGTTATTTTTATTGATGTTAGTTTTATATAATGTTAGATTTTTCAATGACATAAATTGATTTGTAATCAGAAGAAAGATGCTGTCTTGAATTCCATTTTTTTTCTTTTGTCATCTTCAGTGTGCTGATACTAAGCATGACTAGAAAAATATTTCATAGGATAAGAAAATATGTATAAGATAAGCTGGCATTGGACAGACAAAGGTAATGGCTTCACCTGTCCATTGAGCCAAAAGAACAATAACAACAAATTATATTTATTTTTATTATTTTTTTATTTTTAATTAAATCTATTGAAGTGACATTGATTAATAGAGTTATAGAGATTTCAAGTGTACAATTCTATGATGTATCAATTCAAAGTCAAATCTTCCATCACTGTATATTTGACCCTTTACCCTTTGCTTTTCTCCACTCCCTTTTCTCCCTGATAACCACCATACTGTTGTCTGTTTCTATGAATTGTTTGTTTGTCTCACTTGTTCATTTGTTGCTTTCAGTTTTATATTGCACATATAAGCAAAATCATATTGTTTTCTTTTTCTGTCTTCGCTTAGCGTGATATTCTCAGGATCCATCCATGTTATCTCAACTGGCAGTATTTTATCTTTTCTTATGACTGTGTAGTATTTCATTGTATATATGTACCACATTTTCTCTATCCAATCATCTAACAGAGGACTTTTCAATTATTTCCATGTCTTGGCCATTGCAAATAATGCTGCAGTGAACTATTAGGGAAATTCAGTCAAAATTACAATAAGATGCTACTTTACACCTGTTAGAATGGCTATTATCAGAAGGAAAAGTAATAACAAGTTTTGGAGAGGTTGTGGAAAAAAAGAACCCTCACTTACTGATGGTAGAAATGTAAATTGGTACCGCGACTGTGATAAGCAATATGGTGGTTCCTCCAAAAATTAAGAATAGGTTACCATGTGATTCAGCAACACCTCATCAGGTTATCTACCTGAAAATTTTTGAAATATTTATTTACAAAGATATATATACACCTATGTTCATTGCAGCAAGAAATTGCATCTTAGGACACAGCCTTATCAAAGATATTGAAGAGTAAACATGTTTGTTAGTGAAACATTGTCAATAGTTAATGGATACTTACTAAATACAGTACATGGTTGGGCCAGGAAGGATCCAGGGAAAGTAGTAAATAGCTAAGGGATTAATGGTTAAGTCTATGTATGTAGGTATTTAAATAGTGGAATTAAGAGTTCTAAATGGTTGTCAGGGATGCAGCATGAAAGCACAAATTTGATGTGATGAGTTAATGTTTATTTTGAGTTTCTAATTTACAAGTCTTATGAAAGATTATTTGATGTATAATTAAGTTAATGAAATTCTACTAAACACTTTGAGGCCCTTTTTTAATGATTATAGACAAATATAAAAATTGAAACCTTGAGAGAACAATGAGAAATGAGAAAGAACAGCTTTTAAATAAGTAGTTGTGAAGAAGCTGGTCTTTCATCCTGCTTGCAAAGTACCATATGCAAGGTCTTTAAGAAGGTATCCAACCATGTAATATGACAAATAGAGCCATTACTGAAGATGCAAGATACAAGTGATGTACATAGGACAATGACACCTTAGTACCTTCAAAGCAGGCATCTTGGAACCTCACACAGTTCTCCCAGTTGCCAGAGGCTGCCCCATCATATTTTCTGGAATCTCATTGATGGTCTGAAATCTCTTCCCTTTTAAAGGTGATTTTAGTTTTGAGAAAGGCCAGAAGTTGCTGGGCACCAAATCTAGGCTGTAGAGGGGCTGAGTCACCTGGGTGATTTGATGTTTTGCCAAAAAACTCTACACAAGATGTGATGCATGAGTGGGCATATTGTTGTGATGATCCACCAATCACCAGTTTCCCATAGCTGTAGCCTTCTGAATCATCCAAATAGTTTCTGCAGAAGAATGTTCAAGCTAATGCAAAATGTGATGCAGATTCATTTCTCTACTCTCTCAGTCATTTAGAATATGACGGTCACACAGTATACATGCTCACTCAATGTAGTCTACCACCCCTACCAGCTAGTACAGTGAAGTCATCATTGTTTACATATGCATATTCCAGTCCATTCTCCTTGGATACCAGGTCACATTGATATTGTGCAAACTACTCTTCTTACATTAGCAATGGCTGGACTTTTTCTGGATAGACTATATATATCTATATCTCTATCTATATCTCTATCTATCTATCTATCTATCTATATATATAAATGTACAGCCTTTTAATCAGTGACAAAGAGAATTTATTATTCATCGCAACACAAATCACCATTGCACAATGTGGTGAGGGCCAGATGGTATCTTCACATCCAGTAAGATGCTTTACAGCAGTAAAAGTAAAAAAAAAAAAAAAAAATTACAAAACCCTCATCTTGTATAGGATTCTTGGTGACCTGCTTATCTTTCAAAAGTTCATTTGGAGGCTGAGAAATCAGCCCAGTTGTATAATTTTGTAACCAAGCAAATCAGGGCTCATGCATGCGGTGCCTTGATACATGACCCAGTAATTAATGTTGAGGAAAACAGGTTTTCATTTACTGGATTTCAGCCGTGGGTGGGCTGGGAGCACTTCTGCTTGAAGCCCTGTTCTCCCACAAGACCCAGCACTTACCTTACTCCCCTCTAGGCTATAAGCCAAAAACATGCCCAAAAGTTCCCCCTATCCTTATCTCTTCTTAAGCCGGCTGCATCCCCTCTGTAATCTGTACTCATGGGTTTCAGAATTGCTCTTGCAGCAGCTCTCTCCTTCAGAATCTGGGGTATGTTGTCTTCAGCCTCCATGTAATAATAGTCCAGGAAAAGATGTGCCATGTTGCACTGAATCATGGTGAAGTCCAGGAATAAACACATCCAAAGAGAATGGCTTCTCTGTATGCCCTCCTGAGAAGCAGAAGTCAGCATTCGCTATACAATTCAGCATTCTAGGCATTTCCCATGAGTCCATGCTTGGTTAGGCAGGTTCTCACATAGCTCCATCAGCTTCATATCCCTGCACAGCTCTATCAGCTCTTTCCTTGTACCCTTTCCTCCTGCATCACTGCTACTTCACCACAGACAGCATGCCTGTTTCATTTCTACACCAAGGCTGCATGGCTTAATCCTCAGATGACCAGATATAGCTCCTCCCTCACTACATGCAGCATAGTAGAGTTCTTCTCACATGGTGGCCTCTTCACCGCAGACCAGCTCTTCAATAAGCAGACCAATTGCTTGTTGTTTCCTCACTACCCCATAGTAGACCAGCCCCCTTCTCTCTTTGCCTGCCCTTATTTTAAATGCTTTCTCAGACCTTCCTACATGACCTCATATCCAGCTCCTCCTACAACATGCTACATTTGCCATTTCTCTTGTACATTTACCTTCCTTTGGCTGCCATCTTTAGGGCAAGAGTGCCCCATGACACCAGAGCCTCTGGCTCTCTGCCTCTCCTGCACTATAAGTTCCCCCAGCTATGTCATGAGTCACTATTTGATCTGAAAGTAGACCTTTTGCCCAGGGCAGTGACACAACTATTAATTTGCTATCCACTTACCATTGTTATGAAAAGGATCTTCACCTTGTATCAGCTCCTTCCCACATCCCCTAACCATTGACTGTGGGGAATATTTTTTGCTGTTTTGGGGGACGATCCCCTTTTCACCCTATTACAATTTCAGAATGAGGGGAAAATGGTGACAATTTACTGCCTGTCAAAAACAAAAACAAAATTAAGGGACAGGAGAGTGATTTACATATTTTCCCAGCCTCTTTTTTTCTCTGCATATTGCAGTTTACCTATTACTTTAAAATAAATTCTATTCTCTGCATGTATCTCTGCAGTTTAGGCACCTAGACCTTTAGGACTGTGGAAATCCAATCAAAGTGTATATTCATTTTATATGATATGTTCAATGAGAAGAAGGCATGAATCTGTTTATGTCTTCCCTTTGCCTGCTAACTTCAATAGACTAGACCAATAAAGTTGGTTGCATATATGAGTCTGAAGTTAATACAGCTTTTAATAAAGCCCTAGTGACTTCTGAAGGTTTTAGCTAAAGGAAGTTGAAAAGCAGTTTAAAACAGTACTTAAGCTATTTCTGTGCAGTTTCTGGTGAGAAAAGATATTTGAAATTTCTAGAGAGGGTTGTTTTATTTTCCTCTTATTTGAACTTTTTTTTGCAAATAATATGAAGAATGACATGATCAAGTGAAAATTGCTGCTATTCACACTTAGTTTGGCTACAATCAAAACAACATCATTTAGTTGAGTGGCCATCAACTGAGTCATTATTGAGCCTAAAAAGGGCTCTTTATCACAGGAAGTGTCATTCACAGGATTGATACTTCCATATGAATTAATGATGATTACTTATGATTATGATGACTTTTAAATGAAGATAGCCTTTATTCTGGTTACTTTTCTACAAAAATGCATTTATTTTGCACACCTACTTTTCTAATACTTATCAGGATTTGAAATCATTTTAAGGCAAATATATTTCTTATACCAGGTTGGAAAATAAAAACTTTTGAGTATATGGGTATTTTGGGGGATAAAGAGCATTCTTTTACTGACATTACAATGATTAATCACTATCATAAGTAAAGTAACTAAAAATATGTTCTTGAATGCAAACAATTAATAACCTAAAACAGAGGTCAGTGAACTTTTTCTTTAAAGGACCAGACAGTAAATATTTCAGGCCTCTTGAGTCATAAAGTCTCTGTTGCAACTATTCCAATCTGCATTTTCATGTGAGGGCAGCCATAGACGTATGTAAATGAATAAATGTGGCTATGGGCCAAGTTTGGTGGGCATCGATTTGGACAACAGGCAGAGCCAGAGTTTGTCATATCCTGGTCTAACATACTAAACTAACTCTCTTTCTCTCTCACTCCAGGAGTATATAAAGTTATATGTAATTGATTATATATAATGTAATGCAATCCATTATATTTAATTAATATAAATCAAAATATTTTAACTAAATTGAAAACATCTATTATTTACATTAATTTAATTAATATTTATTTATTTTTACTATTTTAAAGATTTTTTTAAATTTATTTTTAGACAGAGGGGAAGGGAGGGAGAAAGAGAAGGAGAGAAACATCAATGTGTGGTTGACACTCGTGCACCCCCTACTGGGGACCTTGCCTGCAACCCAGGCATGTGCCCTGACTGAGAATCAAACCAGTGATCCTTTGGTTCACAGGCCAGTGCTCAATCCACTGAGCCTCACCATCCAGGTCTAATTAATATTTATTTATATAGGCTTATAATATATAATTTAAATTTAATTTTAGTACATAATGGAAGTAGGTTACCTAATTTTAGGTTTGCATGATTGTTTTAGAGAAAAATTATCCTGACTCTTGTTGAAATAGTAAGGAAGCCTTCATTTAAGATTATTACAACAGACGAGAGACTGTTGCAATAATGGTTCAGAAACTGAACTCAACAATGAATACAGCAAAGACTCCTGGGTATTTATAGCCAAAGGATAGAGAGAGGGGAACAATGGCTGAAAAATTACTAAGAGGACAGACATATCAAGGGTAGGGGGATTCCCACTGAAATGACTTAGCAGGATTCTTGCTAAAGGCAGGTCAAGAAGAAAGCCTGTTCTAGAAGAAGGATCAGAGAAAACACTAAATTTCAATTGAGGGAGTCTTTGTCAGTAGTGCTAAATGTATCTCTATATAAAGTCAATGTAGTGGAAAAATGAAATATGAATGATAAATATAGTGAAAATAATTTAATCTTGTAGCAAAGAAAAATATTTGTGCAGTCCTTCATCAATGGGATAGGTGTCTACATTGTGTACTATAGAAATTACAAACTACTAAATGCTGCTTCCTCCAAAATACCAACCAAATAACCTGTCAAACATGAGAAAGCATATCTGAGTTTATTGCTCACTGTGGTACAGGATATCACTGTCTCTATCAAGAGTGAGAAGTATATGGAGAGGGAGGATATAAGAGGGGTGCTTATAAGGTTTTTGTTCATTTGTTTGTTTGGATCTGTTTGACAGGTATTTCAGTAAGCAGTGTTGATCAGGATTGTGTGAAGTTTGTTTTGTAAGAGGTTAGCATTAGTGAATTTAGAGAGGTGAGGGTTTGGAAGAAGCTCTTGAATAGTGAACAGTTATTTGATTGAGCTGTATATTGTTCTTAGAGAGAGATTGACTTTAGTGAGAGTTAGTTAAGGAGTTCATTTTTCAAGCAAATGCATTTTCAGAAAGTTCCTGAAGAAAAAAAATAATAAGCCCTGGCTGGCATAGCTCAGTGGATTGAATGCAGGCTGCAAACCAAAGCATCGCAGGGTCGATTCCCAGTCAGGGCACACGCCTGGGTTGCAGGCCATGACCCCCAGCAATCGCACACTGATGTTTCTCTCTCTCTTTCTTTCTCCCTTCCTTTCCTCTCTAAAAAATAAACAAATAAAATCTTTAAAAATAAATAAATAAATAAATTTTAAAAAAGAAAAAAATAAAGTTGTTTGCAAACTCATTTCTCTGGCCAGAGTTTCCTAAAATATTAAAATCATGTTATTGCAGATAATTGAATAATAAACTCATATTAATGTAGGCAATAAGATGTATGGATGTGAATAGTTTCAGTTCTGAATGGAACAAGAAATAGGCCCTTTCTTGAATGTATAAAGTAATTGAAAACCAAGAACAAACACATCAAAACTAAATAGAAATAGTAAGCATTTTTAACAGAATTTTATGATTAAATATTAAATGACTGGTATACGAGTTCAGAAAAGAGAGAGATTAAGTGAGAACTTTAGAATTATTGGGAATAACAATGCTTTGAAAAAGAAAAAATATCTAGACCAGACCTGCATGTTTATTAGTGGATGTCATAAGCAAAAATGAGGTATGTGCACAACTGTAAACGGCAGATGATTTGGACTGTTTTACAGGCTATTGGGTGATGATAACTATGAAAATGTATGTTGAAGTCACACAGTCAGTAACCTAATGACAGTCTTTAATTGTATAGTTTATTTTTACTAGGGCTCTATGAGTGTCTTTGGAGCATATGAGAGAATATGAAATGTTACATAGAATGTTAAGCTGTGTAATAAAAATTAGCTAGAGGCATAGCAAACATTAAAATAGAAAGAAAAAACTAAATTTTCCAATTGAGAGTATTTAAAGAACCATATTAAAATAGGAAATGAAGAGATAAAGAAGGTGTAATGAACATAAATGTGTGTGTATAACTTTGAGAGATGGTGTATCCCAAAGTATGAGGAGTTTAATTTTAGTCTACCAAGTTTTATGTATCTGGAAGACATTTATGTGATTTAGCAGAAAACTGGAAATATAAAACTGGCATATGGGAGAGGTCAGAACTTGAGTTGAAAGTTTAAAAATGAATATAGAAGGTCTGAGTAGAAAGAACCACTCAGGGAATACTGTCTGGGAAAAAAAAAATTAAAGTTCAGAACTGAGTTTTGAAGGGTGTCTCTTTTTAGATGGCAGTTGGATAGGTAAAAGCTATTTTTGAAGAAAGAATTTCAGGGAAAATCAATGTTTCAAAATCAACAGAAGAGATTTAAAAGCCCTACTGTTCATTATTGTCACATATCTTGAAATCAAATGAGGCACATCTAAGTATGAGGGGAGTGCACAATGGATTTGGTTATTGCAGGTCATGGATGATATTGGAAGTTTGCAACTTCAGGAGAGTGAGGACTGAAGTTGCACTTCAGGGAGATACAGAGAATAACATGTATGGCAAACACACAGAAAAAGGCAGACACCCCATACACAAAATGTTTATTGAGACTTACTGTGAAAGAAAAATAGACTGGGAGAGAGCACAAAACAGAATGAAGATGATTGTGGTGACTATTATTATTATAGAGAAGCAATACATACATCATGGAAAGTACAATAAGCTAATAAGAAGAAGCAAAAATCAAAAATATCTAAGCAGAAGCAAGAGTTCTGGCCAAGATGGAGGCATAGGTAGAAACCCTTCCCTTCCTCGCACAACCAAAAGGAGAATAACAAACAATCTAAAATCAATAAACAACCAAAAGTGCCAGAAAATTAAACTGCATGGAACTCTGACAACCAGGGAATTAAAGAAACAGTCAACCAGAACAACCAGACCAGTAAGAATCCATGACAAGGTTGTGAGGGCAGGCTGGCTGAATGGGAATCTGAGACTCAGAGCTGACTGTGGACTATGGCGGTTGCCATGGCCAGAGAAACTCCCAGTCTCACACAAGAGTTTGTTGGAAAGTAGGCTAGAGCTGAGCAGGCAACCTGCATTGTTTCCTCTCTGCTCCCTCCCCCACAGGTAGCAAAGAGGGTTGCCCTGCCCTGGTGAATAACTAAGACCCTCCCCCCTTACAACCTAACAGGTGTGCCAAGACTAAGAAATATGGCCCAAATTAAAGAACAGAGCAAAACCTTAGAAAGAGAGCTAAGCAATGAGGAGATAGCCAACCTATCTAATAGAGAATTTAAAGTCCTGGTAATCCAGATGCTCACGGATCTGATTGAGCTTGGCTGAAAAATGAAAGATACCCAAAATGAAATAAAGCAGAATATTCAGGGAACCAACAGTGACAGGGAGGAAACCAGGACTCAAAACAATGATTTGGAACAAAAGGAAGGAATAAACATCCAAGCAGAACAGAATGAAGAAACAAGAATGCAAAACAAATGAAGAGAGACTTAAGAACCTCTGAGACAACCTGAAATGTTCCAATATCTGAATTATAGGTGTGCCAGAAGGAGAACAACAGGAAGAAATTGAAAACTTATTTGAACAAATAATGAAGGAAAATTTTCCCAGTCTGGTGAAGGAAATAGACTTCTAGGAAGTCTAGGAAGCCTAAAGAGTCCAAAGAAGTTGGACCCAAAGAGGAACACACCAAGGCACATCATCATTAAGTTACCCAAGATTAACGATAAAGAGAGAATCTTAAAAGCACCAAGATGAAAGGTGAGAGTTGCCTAGAAAGGAGTGCCCATATGGCTATCAGCTGATTTCTCAAAAGAAATGTGCAGGCAAGAAAGGGCTGGAAAGAAGTATTTGAAGTCATGAAAAGCAAGGACCTATACACAAGATTGCTCTATCCAGCAAAGCTTTCATTTGGAATGGAAGTGCAGATCAAGTGCTTCCCAGATATGGTCAAGTTAAAGGAGTTCATCATCACCAAGCCCTTATTACATGAAAGACAAAGATAAAAACTATGAACAGTAAAATGACAACAAACTCACAACTATCAACAAATCAACCTAAAAGAAAAGACAAATGATGAAAACAAAAAGTAGGCAAACACAAGTAGATCAGGAACAAAAACAGAGAAATGAGCATCACATGGAGGGTTTTCAATGGAAAGGAAGGAATAGGGGGAAAAGGGGCAGGGAAGAATAAGCATAATTGGTAGGCATTAAATAGATAGGGAGAGATCAAAAATGGTATAGGAAACAGAACTCAAAGAACTTATATGTACAACACATGGACATGAACTAAGGGGGGTTGGAAGTTTGGGGGGGTGCAGGGCATTGGGGGTAAAGGGGAAAGGTTGGGAAAACTGTAATAGCATAATCAATAAAATATACTTAAAAAAATAAAGTGCCAAGCAAACCAAAAATATATGTATCTAAGCACTTGGAGCATAGTGATTTGGTTACACAGCAGTTTTTTGTTTAGTTAAGGAGAAAAATCAGAAGTCTGGGTGGAAAGAAGAGTGTGTATGGAGCAAGATTTTGAGGTAAATGAAAGTGACAAAGCCATTTTTGATGGCCTTAATTTTCTCATGTAAATATGTGGAACTTGGGTGTCTTTAAAAAGTGAGGAAAGTTTTCCATAGTTGTGACCAGTGTTTTAGGAGAGAGAATTAAGGGACCTGCTGTGTTAGCTCAGTATTCTAGATTTACCATTGATATATTTAGTTAATTGTCAACTATTAATTTAATATTTAACAAATCCTTGCTACATTCATTAGAATATTTTCTGTGACAACTATTTCATCATTTTGTTATACTGTTTTTTTTAAAATGCTCAGTTTATTGAGTGTAAATTTTAAAAATGAAGTTATGCAAATTTTATTTTAGATATAACAAAATGGACTTTTAAAAAGATGAAGGTTATATTTGTATGAAAGTGTCTCAAATAGTTTTTTCCCTCTTTTTGAAAACTCCGCCTGTTAGGTAGATGATTGATTCAATATATAGATAGATTTGATTTTGAAACATTAGAAGCAAATTATGTCAAATTATCAAAAACATTAACAATAACCAATAAGGTGTTTTTTACTGATATACATGGGAGGTAAATTTTGTCAACTGTCAACTTCCTGGAAGACCTCTAAAATAACCTGCTAAGAAAAGCTAAGTTATTACCTATTGCAATCAGGGATGACAGCATTTTGTCAGTTCACAATATGCAGAAAAAGGGCATGGCATGGTTAGGGGAGATAGGTCTGTATACGGCTGGTTAAGACAGGTCTTTTGGTGAGGTTCTGGTCGGAGCTGGGCACATTTCAGAATATAATAGTTTAAGATTGGGGGACACAGAGAGGTAAGCATCTTGAAGTGAGTATTAAGTAAACAGTTGTTTGATAATTAAGAAATTTGTTCAGTTTTAGCAAAATATGGTTCAATCTTATGGATGTAGTCTGCTTTGGTTCATTGTCCTGACAGTTGAGGTGTAGGCACAAAGGGATGCAATGGGGAATGTTTGACTTGTGGCTTTGTGTGGAAGAGGTATAAATTAAAAGGTTGCATTTACTTGACAAGATCTTGAACTAGGCTATACTACTGTTTTCCCTTTGTTAGAAAAGGGATTAGAGAGAAATGACAAAAATATAGGGGAACAAAAATAAAAAAATACATTCTTAGAGCTTAGGATAGAGAGGCTAGACAGTGATGGTTTCATGAAAAGACACCTTTTCATGAAAAAAAAAACGGACTAAATTGAATATGTATTTTGGATAATTGACTCTTAACTTTCATTGAGCTCAAAAGGAAGATAGTATATTCAATCAAAGTACTATATAGATGTGCATAATATTGTGTTTTTAAAATATTTCAAGTATTCCTACCTTAACCTTCCTTTGTTAATGTACTTCACTCCTTGACCTGGTTCACTCATATGTCATTACCTAATATTAAACAAAATATGAGGTGACAGTTTTGAAATACACTTCCTGAAAGTAATTAATTAAATAGAATTATGGGAATTTTAAAACTGGGATTTTCCACGAGTGATTATAAATCAATAAAGTAGGATAAATATGACACCCAAAAGACCAGATTTGAAAAACCAGAAAAATTAAGATTAATAATGGCAGACATTAGATGTTTTTAAAATAATTTATGCATAGATCTGTATTAAATATTAGCTAGAGAGTTACATTTGAATTTTTTAAAAAATCTCCTACTAATGTAACATTGACAGTAAAGTTCACAAGAGAGTAGATCTAAAGGCATTTACAAAATCTCAACTTCTGTAGATTTACTCCAAGTCTAACAAAGTTTACCTTTAAAATATAGTAAGGGTAATTTTTGTTCTCTCAAACAAGCTTCACTTTAAAATGTAAACTAATTTTCCTTGTTCAACATCTTGTACAACCTCCCAGCTGCCTGGAGTTTTCTCTTGCTATGAGAGACAATGGGGCCACATGTTACTCTGTCTCTTCCATTGTAGGAGAGATACCATTCATACTAAAAATATTCTCTAATCTCTTCTTTCTCCTTAAGTCTATGGACTTCAGCACCATTTAGAATTCTTCAGTATACTTCTCCCCTGTGTGTGGGTGGGGGGGGGGGCACTCATCTAGTGACTTTTTGCTATATTCATCTCCATTGTGCAGTAGAAGAAGGGAAAGCCTTTTTCTCTTCATTTATTGAAAACTATTATAGTGATGATTTCTTAAGTCATGCTATTTGTTTCTTCTTGCTAATCTATGATGGTAATGTTCATAAATACCAAGAAATGATACAGAATTGAGAATATCAAGAAAAATAACAGACAGGATTGGTTTGGGTGTACTATTCATTCAAGCAAGCATTAATGGAGATCAAGAAGGCAGCAGACCAGAACCAGCTGACTAGATCAAGTAGCTTTGATGACTGGAATTGGTTTTAGGCTGTGATCATATATTTGAGATAGAAAACAAAGTAAATATAGGAAATAAATATGAATCAAAATAAATTTTATGATGTGTGTAAACCTGTTATTTCTTCAGCATCACCAGAAAGGACAACAGGTAAAATTAATAATAAAAGTAATGAAATGCACGTATAGCTGACAACAGGCATTCAGAAGGTTGTACAAAGAAGGAAAAGGGACATCAAGGAACATGTATAAAGGACCCATGGACAAAGCCAAAGAGGGGAAGGATTGAGGGTGGGAGGTGGGGACAGGTGGGGCAGGGGAAAGTGGTAGCAGGAAAATGGAGACAACTTTACTTGAACAATAATTTTTAAAAAGACTCATTTTATTTTATTTTATTTTATTTTTTTATAGTTTATTTATTTATTTTTAGAAAGGGGAAGGGAGAGAGAAATAGAGGAAGAGAAACATCAATGTGTGGTTGCCTCTCACACACCTCACACTAGGGACCTGCTCCACAACCCAGGCATGTGCCTTGATTGGGAATTGAGCCAGTGACCCTTTAGTTCACAGATCGACGTTCAATCCACTGAGCCACACAAGCCAGGGCATTTTTCCAATTTAAAATTTCTTTTTGCCCTGGCTGGTATGGCTCAGTGGATTGAGTGCCCGCCTGTGAACCAAAGGGTCGCTGATTTAATTCCCAGTCAAGGCACATGCCTGGGTTGCAGGCCAGGTGTTCCAGTTCAGGGTGTGCAACGCGCAACCATGCATTGATGTTTTTGTCCCTTTCTTTCTCTCTCCTTTCCCCTCTCTCCAAAAATGATCAATCAATCAATAAATCAATCTTAAATTTTTTTACAAGGCCTTATTTTAAAGACCACATAGGACTATCTTTCAGTCTATACAGTCTATACATGTCTCTGAGAGTAACTTGGAAGCATTGTTTCTTTTACTCCTTTCTTAAAACACCATTTGTTTTTCTGTGTACCAGTCCCTGGTTCAAACATGTCACTGTCCCTATGTGATTAAGGTCAAGAACTATTGGCTTTCTGTGCCATCCTTGACTCTAATAATAGGAGAGTCATACTGAACTTTCAGTCTTCTGAATGAAACAGAAAGAAAAACAAGCTTTATTTTTTCTAGTACTGATTTCTTCTCACCATATAATTTGTAGGTGTTACTATTTATAATATTGAAATAACTGGAAAACAGGTCAGAAAATCTTGCTTTGCCAAGGTGTCAGATATTTCTATATAATATTTATAACCCTCCGTTGCAGTATACTTGTATCATTACACAGATGAAGACATTCAGGATCTGAGTGGCTGTAATTTATGTAACCTGATTCATTACCAATAGTATACTAAATCCTCTTCAATACTGCCTTTCTTCTAAGAAGAGCAGGGGTATTGGGATGTTTAATACCATAGAGAAGGTTAGTAGGTAAGCCTGGAAAGATATTATAATTATTAGAAAGAAAACAACTCAAGATTGCTTTCTGGAAGTTTTCCCTCAGTTTGATATTTTTAGACTGAGGTATTCCTAAGATTTAATTTGCTGATGAATGTGATTGAATTTAACTCAAAATATATATATATAATCAACAGCTGTCCAGAAACAATTTAATTATTTTAAATGAAAACATCATTCTTCTAAAGTTGACAAAGTAGATACAATGGTATGCTGTTTCAGAAATTTTGTGTTTTCATAATCCTGATGTTTATCACATTTTATCAGTATTATTTTTTATTTGATCTTTATTGTATTTTTTCTACTATCATTTAGTCCCTTTATATCTCCATCCCCAGCAATCACTACACTGTTGTCCATGTCCATGAGTCCTTTGTTCTTTTTGCTCAATCCCTCCACCGCCCTCACCACTCCTCACCACTGGCTGCCATCCTGCTGTCAGTCTATGAGTCTGTCCCATTTTCCTTGTTAGTTCAGTTTGTTCATTAGATTCCACATAAGAGTGGAATCATATGGTACTTTTCTTTCTCTGACTGGCTTATTTCATTTAGCATAATGTTCTCCAGGTCCATCCACATTGTTACAAATGTTAAACTTTTCTGTGTTTGTACTGCTGAGTAGTATTCTATTATGTAAATGTCCCATAGTTGTTTTATCCACTCATCTACTGATGGACACTTGGGCTATTTCCATATCTTGGTGATTGTAAATAGTGCTTCAGTGAACATAGGGATGCATATGTTCTTTCAAATTAGTGTTTTGGGTTCCTTCAGCTATATTCCCAAAAGTGACATTGCTAGGTCAAAATGCAGATCCATTTTTAATTTTTTGAGGTATCTCCATGTTGTTTTCCACAGTGGCTCTATTCCCACCAACAGTGCAAAAAGGTCCCCCTTTCTCTACATCCTCACCAGCACTTGTCGTTTGTTGATTTATTGATGATAGCCTTTCTGACAGGTGTGAGATGTTACCTCATTGTGGTTTTTAATTTGCATTTCTCTGAGGATTAGTGTTGTTGAGCATCTTTTCATATGTCTATTAGCCATCTGTACATCAGTGGTTGTATCTTTATTTGGCTTTTAAAATAAGGGAAGTTTCATTATACTGATATGCTGGTAAACTATATGAATATAAAAAAACTTTTTAAAGATTTTTAAAAGGAGGCATCTCTGTTTAGCATGTAGTACATGAATATAATACATTTATTGAAAATCCCATCATCATAAAAATTTGGAAGTAATTAGTGTAGCTTGAAATGTCTTCATTTTAGAATGTTATGCACAAGAAGAGCCTTATCATTAGAAATGTTTTATCTGTGATCACACAAACCAGATAAAATGCCAGAGACAAAATTTCAACCCAAAGGAGAAAGAGGTTGAGTAGGAATTGATAGTAGTAAGACTGGGTACTTGAAAAAGCCTACATGATGGTGATTCAATGTGAGTTGATTTAGAACTGTGTACTTATAGCTAACTGGCAGCACTTTCTGAAAGTTTAGTGTGATCATTAATTAGTAATAGCTTACATAGAAAACTGGAGGCACTTATTGTTCCGTCTTTGTCATCTCAGAACAGGAAGCCAACTGCCCATATTTTAATTATTTTTTATTTGTTAAACCAGGAATCTGAGTGGCTCTCTCACTAACCTTATTTTCATTGCACAATAGACCACAGATTAGGTGGGCTTCCATATCATCGAAAATGATTAATTTGGACCAAGTTTAGAAATCTGCTCAGGTTATTAAAAGCTAACAATGATCATTTTAATGTGTCTGTTTATTACACACATTTTTCCTCTACAGCTATTATATTAGCTACTCAATGTATTTGTCTATTGTTAATATCTTTATTGTTGCAGATACAGATGTGGTGTATAAAAGCGAGAATGGACATGTCATTAAACTGAATATAGAAACAAATGCTACCACATTATTATTGGAAAACACAACTTTTGTAAGTAATGAACAATTAATTATTTATGCATTTTGGTATTGTTTAGAATGTTCTCTAGGTGTTCATATCTTTATTTTCTTCAGCTGTATCCTTTGCAAAGAAATTTAGGTGAATAGTTAGGGCTGGGATCTCATTAGAATCAGTATATGTATTGATGGAAAATACCCAGGGGACCATCTGCTTCATTTTCTTCCTGTTGAGCCTTTTTAGTAAATAAGTCAATATTTCCAGGAATAATAATTCCTTATAATTAATACTTCCTCCAATATTTTCATGTAAAATTAGTCATATAAATTCCAAGATTTTTTTAAAATGTCTAGTCCAAAAAGTTATTATTAGCTTTTTCTCTCCCTCTACTTTTCCTTCTGTCTGAATTCTTTCTACTCTGTTGTGGTTTTCTGGATGAAGCAAAAGGAAGCCTTTCTAAAATTGACCTTCTGTAGGAGATGAATGGTTTACTTTTAAAATTCAATATTCTGTCAATATTATTTCCTACTCCAGAATCATTATTTAGTGTAATTGTTCAAACAAATGAATGTATGTATTTTTTCTTAGAAAGAAATATAAATGTTGCCATTTCTGTTAAATTTGGTCATCTTAAAATTAGGTTTAGTTATAATTACCTGAGAGTAAATGATAATGATCTGTAGCAGATCTTCAAAATCTAGCCATAAAATACCACTGAACAGTTATTTGCTCACTTTTCTATATAACTAAAGGTTCAATATATTGCCTATTAGATAAATTTGTGATATACACAAAACATTGTACAAGGCCTCAGGAGACTACAAATAAAAGCAATGTGTAAATCATTTTTAAAACTTATTTCTTCTTGTACATTTGGAAATCAACACTTAGTCGTCATGTGTATTTCCATGGCCAGGTGGAAGAGATGGACTTAAGAGGGGTGTCCAACCTTTTGGCGTCTCTGGCCACACTGGAAAAAGGGTTGTCTTATGCCACACATTAAATATAAAAACCCTAATCAAAACAAAAAAATCTTATGTTTTAAGTAATTTATGATTTTGTTTTGGGTTAGTGTTCACAGCCATCCAGGGTTGCAAGTGGCCCACAAGCTGTGTGTTAGACACCCTGGACTAAAACATTCTGCTGTTTATTGTTTTTATGTGTTAAGAGAAAACAGTCTTTGTAAATCGTGAAGTGATTATATGGTTCATATACTTTAGCAATTAGGTTATTACTAACAGAGGGTAATGACATTTTTATTTTTAAACTAATAAAGTAATTCATGGATATTAAAGGAACACCTATTCTGGATGCAACTCTTTATAGCATTTGTGGAATGCTGAGTGCATATAAGGCATTTGCTAACTTTTTAAGAATATTATTTTCCTTATGGGAGATAATACTAACCCTCATGAAAAAGTTTAATAAGCAGTATAGAGCAGTGTCTATTATGTCTTAGATGGTCCTCAGTGATACTAAAGAAGAAGCTAAGGAATCACTGAGAGTTGCTGAGCTCAGTGGACAGGAGGCATAACAGAAGAGTTGGTAATGAGTAGAGGGTATAGTAATTGTTTGCTGGTTAAAGTCACTGTGAGTTGATTTTCAATAAAATTTGTTAAGAGAAAAAAATAAATGCATTTTCAACTTTGTGCCCTTTATTATAAAGTATCACTTTTAGGGGGTAGTGTATGCTGCCAGTGGCCAAGCATTTAAGGTAGGTATAAACACTCAGTACCTCACTGAATATTTGGTTATGTGACTGTTCTTTAGTGATTATTCCCCTTACACAGGTTAATGAGGTCTTCCCTGTGGTCACAATTTATGTGACCATCAAAAGAAACAAAAACAAAACTTTTGCTTATTATTTTAGTATCATAGTTTTATTATTGGTCCTTCACACCACCCTCACATCATCTCATTGTAGTTTTCTTCATAATGCTGATTAACACCATTTTATTTTTGAGCCTGTGTGTTTAATCTTCTTAAATCCTTTTAAGATTTTTCTTTTCTCTTCTATGTGGGTTATGACTCTTAATTACCACAAAGTCTTATTTAGCAAATATTCTAATTCACTGATATTCTAAGATCCATAGGCTCCCTAAAGACATTTATCTCACAACACAGATAATTAAGCAATTTCTAAGTCCTAGAAGTGTCAGACTTCAATGGGAGGGTAAACAGATAAGTGTGACATATATTTGCAACCACTTAACCCAAAACTGTAAACCAAAATAAAAATTACCATGATTCCTGATGATTTCTGAGGAACTCATTTAATCATTTCCTCCCAATTCTAAGATAGCATTATTAAATAGAGTTGTGTTTTTACAGCGTATGTTAGGCTAAAGTCTGGATTTATGTTTTATCTGAGCCCTTTCTTTTAGAAAAAATCTCTTGTCACAGCTTAAGAGCTTTATTTGCACTGCAGTTTTTCATTGAACAATTATCAATATTCTAATTGTAATCATAGTTAATTGAATCTGATTATTCTAAAAAGCTTTATAATGAAAGTGTGCCAAGTTACCTGCAAAAAATCACATTATTGATAAAAATGTGATAACAGATTGTCTATTATTAACAAGACATATTTTGCTGTCAATTTATTTCAGAAATGAAGATAACATCACATTGTCATTTCCATGCTTAAACATATTTTAAATATAGTGGGTACTTTTAGCTATGTAATTGTGGTTAGCAGACTCTGAAACAATAATAGCCATGGTTGTCAAAAATAAAACACAAGTAAAGTATTTTCTTGAAATAATTTTCATAAGACATTCTTTGGGATTAACCATAGGTGGATTTCTAATGAAGGAGGAAATTAAAGGCTATATAACTTTTTGAAAGGGGATTATATAAAAGAAGTGACTTAGCTCCAAAACTGCTCTAGTCTTTTCTAACAGTTTGAAAATGCTGTCTCTTACAGCCAGAGCTATTTCAAACAAAATCGCACTCACAATGACATAATGAGGAAATGTTTCACAAGTATTAACTGTTGTTCTCTTTCTGCTGTCAGTAAATTGAATTTCACCAGTTGTCTTGGCAGAACATACAAGCAGCCATAAATAATTGTATCAAATCACTTTTTCAAATTAAAATGAAATTGGAAACATGAGCTCAAGCCATGTACTTAAGCTTTGTCCATGATACAAAAAAAAAGTTTGTGTGCTAATATGGAAAGATATACAAGGTCAGTCCAGAAGGTATACAGCCACGTAATATAAAAAATAGAGACCTTTATTGAAGAACATACAAGATACAAGGAACATTGTACATATGACAGTGATGCTTCAGTCCCCTTCAAGTAGGCACCTGGGGACTTAACACGGTTCTCCCAGTCGTCATCAACTGCCCCATCATATTTTTGTGAATCTCATCAATGGCCTGAAATATATTTCCTTTCAAAGGTGATTGTAGTTTTGGGAAAAGCCAGAAGTCACAGAGCACCAAACCTGGGCTGTAGAGGGCCTGAGTCATCTGGGTGATTTTCTGTTTTGCCAAAAAATTCTACGTGAGAATTGGTGTATGAGTAGGTGCATTGTTCTGATGAAGATGCCAATCACCAGTTGCCCATAGCTGTGGACTTCTGAATTATGAGAATAGTTTCTGAGGAGGAATGTTCAAGCTTAACACAAAATTTGAGGCAGATTGATTGCTCTACTCACTGAGTCATTTAGAATGCAACAGTCACACAGTACAAATGCTCACTCAATGTTGTCTACCCTCCTTACTGACTCTTACAGTGAAGTCGTCACTGATTATGTGTGTACACTCCAGCCCCCTATCTTTGGCTGCTAGGTTACATCGATGTCACGAACACCATTCTGTTTATGTTAATAATGGTTGGGTTTTTTTCTGGACAGACCTTGTAACAATAGATGAGAATCATACATCTCTTTGATTCTGAAAATCTGTAAGCTTTAAAAACATGATATATATAAATATCCTAAAATAGAGGGGGGAAATTTATGTATGGCAGCAAAAGGATTCCAAGGAAAATGTTAGCTACATATTTTTTTGGTCCAACTCTCTATTTATAGGTCATTACATGATAGTAGGTTTAACTATAACCAGGAGATATTTATTGACTTACCATGCAGTCATAGCATTAGGTGGCTTGCAGGCCATCATAATATTTTTATTTGTTCATTTTTTATTTGTCCTGCCACTGCATATATGCAGGTTAGGGGGTATATCCAACTCTCTGTACAACCACAAAATTAAGGAACTTATTTTCTAATTCGCATTTAAATAAATAGGTACCTATGAAATATTATAGGAGCACAAGTAAAGAATTGCTGGATAAAGGCACCTAAAATTTCATCTTTTAAAATTTGAAATAAAGAAAGATTATTACATATTTCTGACTAATCAATGGCCTCACATGCTATAGTCATAGAAAATTTGCTGTTTTTCAAAAGACCTAGACTTAGCAGTATATATTAGTAACCCAGTAGTGATTGACATTAGTAATGTAATGAATATTGATTAACCATTGAAGTCACTGGAACAGTACACATATGCATGTTGCTATGCCCATGACAGTACAGTTTTTTTCTTTCTCTAGATCTGTGGTTCTCAGTCTGGATATCTTTGCCCCTAGGAGATATTTGGCCACTTGGGAGACATTCTTGGTTGTTATGGCTGGAAGGAAGGGGTTAAGGGAATCTAATGAGTAGACATCAGGGATTCCATGAAGTATTCTACAATGCTCAAGACAGCTCCTCATGACAAAGAATTAAACAACTGAAAATGTCAGTGGTGCCAAGTTTGAGAAATCCTGCTTTAGACTGAGACACAAAGGAAACCATGATGGTTAGAAGGTACTTTTTCAAGGTGGATTCAGAGCAATAGCTCTCCAATGAGAAATTAACAGGGAAAATCTTAAAGTGTGGTTTATAGCTTCCTTATCTGTAGACAGTATCCTTATATTTCCTCCCTTCCCTTCCCTTCCCTTCCCTTCCCTTCCCTTCCCTTCCCTTCCCTTCCCTTCCCTTCCCTTCCCCTTCCCTTTCCCTTTCCCTTTCTTTTCTTTCCTTTCCTCTTTCTTTTCTTTCTTCCATTCTTCAAAGACCAGCATGCATGAGTAGAATCATTTGGTCTTGAATTTCTTTCTTTTGCATAGTGCAGGATACAGACCAAAAGAATAACCCCAGTTTTCTTATAGTTTTGGGGGGAATACTTCTAATTGAGACTTTGATTGTTGTTCAGATAAATTAATATCACTTTTTTTACTACTGTCAGCTTCTTTGACCAGGAAGCAAGTGTTCATCTGCTAAGTTAGAGGATAAAAATCTTATGAGTATTAAGGACTCCAGCGAGCATAATTATTTCCATTGTTGCACTTTATTTATAAATAATTAAATGTACTTGTTTTTAGATTGGGTATATCTCTGCCCTTTCCAATAACAAGCATCACTTCATATTGTTAGATACATTTATATTTCCTTCATTGTTGTTATTCATCTTAAAATATAAAGATAATTTTAGTCACATTATTCATTTTGAAAATTATTATATTTATTTACATTATATAATTTCCAACTCTTAGTCATCAAAGAAGGATATAATTTGATTCATATAACTATGAATAAATAGTTATATTTAGGTAAATAGAAATGAAGTTTTACATATTTCAGCAAAGATTGGAGTATTTCTTTTATATTAAATCATTTAGGAAGGAAAATCTTGAATATACCATAGATATTTAGCTTGTTTAAATTTTTCTGTAAGTTAGGCAGATGTAAACATGAATTCTACCATAGTTTTTGAAGTGATGGGCAATTTTCCAAAACAGGAAAATTAAGAAAGTTATGATCTTCACCCTGGAAGTCTATTTGTGTAAAAATTCAAAATTTGAGAAGAGATACCCTTGTTTCCTTATGTTTGAAACTATGATATGATTACCCTATAATTCCATACATTTATTTATGCATTTCCCCCTAAATGAAGAAGGTTTTACAAGAAACCACTCTATATTATGTTTCACCTTAAAGTACCACTGTGAATAATCCAGGAAAGAGATGCTACCAACAGATTCATTCACTGGGACAAAGTATTTTAGATGGGTAACATTTTTCTGCAAGAGTGTAAATTGCTGCTAATAAAACCATATTATCAGCTATATAAATGATTATGCAGATTCTTAAATAAGTCATTTTTGAGAAAAACAAAAATTACCTGAGTAGTATATCTAAAGGTCTCCTTTGAATAGGGATAAAACACTGATATAAATGTAACCTTTTATTAGACATCATCTGCTTCATTATTTCAACAGAGCTTATTTCAATTGTGTCTGATTTATCCTGTTAGAAATGAACAATAAAATTATTACAATTCCAGTATTTCCTTCTTTAAAGGTTCTCATTAATCTCCTTAGAGGTGTACATTGCTTTAGTATGTGTCAGATAGGATGATGGAAGCTAACAGACAGCCAGATTTTTACTGCATTTAATTACATTTGTATTGGAATTCAGCTTCCTGAGACATCAATGCTCTGGATTCTGTCCAGGCCCAGTCAGTTCATTTTGACTAATTCAAGACAAGTTAGATGCCTTTGAGCATGTGATGAATGTTTCTGCCTTTCAATTTTTATGAACAGTTTTATATTGGGTTATCTCCCAGTAATGGGAAGTCAGTTATAAATTAAAAAACACTATTCTATTAATTTTGGTGGAATTTAAGCAAAAATTAATACATGTTCAAGAGAATTTTGAAGGCTTTGAATATGATGACCTAGAGATATGTTACTGCCCCCTGTTTTTGAGGTTGAGAGAACTTTGGTCTGTGTAGCTTTATTGAGGGACAAGCATGCATTAGCAGAACTTTTGTAAAGTATCAATTCTATAGAGTACAGACTTTTCATACTACAACAGAAACAGATTAGTGTTTTAGTTTGCTCATGGTACATGAATGAGCATTTAAAGAAGTTTAATTTTCAGCAAATCTTAAATGATAATGGCAGCACATTATAGAGCTAGAAAACATTCTCCCTGTCTCCCATTTCAGTTCAAATAAAATGAAACTGAGACCCAGAGGAATAAAGTGACTTAAAACATCTAGGGTAGTCCTGAGGATAGAGTACAAATTTCTGGACTATTAGTCTAGTATTGCTTCTAATACAACAAGATGAGTATTCCATTCAAAATCCCTTATAAATAAAGACAAATGATTTCATGTTATATGTATAAAATGTTTATATATTTGTGTATATCTTAAGCATTTTATAAAATTTGATTAAATTAAACATATATGATTAGTATATGAGCCTGTGTGTTTGTGTGTATATATATATTTTTTTTCTTTCCATACAAATATTTTCAGTTCTTGTGAGAATACTGCCTATGTTAACAAAGAGAACCAACCTTGGCTGCATTACACATGCACGCTCATATCACCAAGTCATACACCACTATGCTTTTCCTTCTTTCCCATGGTAGATTTGTCTGAAATACTCTTATTTATATTATATATTCTTCCTTCTTTAAAATCTTGTAGAGCTTTTCCTCCCTCACCACCATTATAATTTTTCTGCATTATTGTTGAGATGACCCATATGTCTTAGTTTGTTCATATGTTTGCCAGATGCTTACTGAGACCCTGCTATGTGTCAGATAATATTCCAGGTTCTGGGGATACATAGTGAGCAAGACAGGCTGGTAATCCAACCATAAACAAATATCAAGTAAAATTACAAGTTATATCTAGCATTGAGTCCTTGCCAAAGAAAATAGCATAAGGTGGAGGCTAGAGAAGGATTATGTGTTTAGGAAAGGATCACTACAGAGGCAAACTTTTAAGGTCAGGCTGAAGAGTTTTATCAGCTGAAAGAACAATAATTACAAAGAACTTTGTGTGGGAATTGCATCCATCTATTCCAAGAACAGAAAATACACATGTAGAAGAGGATGTGGAGAATGGTACAAAATGAACCCAGTGGGATAACTAGGAAGAATATTATGTTGAGTTTTATAGGTGTAGGCTTTATTTTCTGAGCAACAAGCACAATTTGAAGGAAGTCACAATGTCTGAGTCATATTTTAGAAGAACACTCTGTCTACAGAATGAGCAATATATTTTAGGGCAATTAAAGTAGAAACTGGAAGACCCTTTGAAGGCCACAGCATTGTAACAGATAAGAGAAGATTCAGAGTTTCCACTAAAATGGTACTAATGAAGAAGATGAAAAGCAGGTATACAAGGGTTTGTCTGAAGATAAAATGAACAGGTCCTTGTTGACTAACTGCTTCATTTTGGACAGAAATAGATCAATCAACATTGTCAGATTTTTAAATGACATTAAATCAGTAATTCTGTTTTAATATATTCCAATTAAACTTGACAATAGAATAGTTGTAGTATTTAATTGTTTTATGTGTATATTTATATGCATTTTCTGTATATACCAGTACAATAAAGGAAGTTTTACCGGCCTGGTTGGAAAAGACTTGCAGTGAAATGAAGAAATTAACATAGGATGTAGCAATACAATCCATCATCCTTGAGGGTTAAAAATGTACTCTTTTATTTGTGATCATTTGATTGAATCATTCAATACCTTTATTATGTCTTTATTTTATCTTACATATTGTAATACTGCTGAAGACATGATTGTGAGAAAATAGAATAGTCCTGGCCCTAATGATCTCATGGTATAGTGAGCAAGAAGTGCACTAATTAGATAATCAGATACATGAACATTTATAAGCTATGTTATGGAATGAAAAGGAAGCATGGGAATAAAAGACTGAAGGGAAATATTGCATTCATTTTAGAATTTCTAATATATTGATGTGATGTACTTTGAAGAAATCATAAGAAGCTTCCTAATGAAGTGAAGATGAGTGAGGAGAGATTAACTAGGTGAAAATAGAGCTTTGAGGTAGTGGAAATATTATGAGACAAGGAACATTAAAAACCCTGAGAGAATGCCAGTGTGGCTGGAGCCTCACAAGGAAATAGAAGCCAGATGAGCATGGTAAAGAAGGTGGATGCCAGATCATTCAGATCATAAATAGTGGATTTTTAATGTATTTTTTATTGTTCTAGTATAGTTGTCTCCATTTTCCCCACCCCCACCCCTGCCATCCCCACTTCCCACCCATGATCCTAACCCCCTTTAATTTTGTCCAAGTGTCCTTTATAGTTGTTCCTGAAAACCTTTCCTCTTCTCCCACCCTGTTATACCCTCCCACCTCCCCTGTAGTTACCGTTCTAAAGTACAATGTCTGTGGTTATATTTTGCTTTCTTGTTTGAACAGAGATCTCTGTTTTTGAAACAAAGATCTCTCTGTTGTGGTTGGAGAATAAATTAAAAGGTGTGGTTTAGAAGACAAAGGCACTATTGAAGTGAATTATGCTTGAGATCATAAGTAGATGGATTTAGGCAGTGGCAGTAAGGATTGAGATAAGTGAAAATATTTGAAGGTAATATGAAGTGAAATAAAGCAAGATAACAGAATAAGTATGGTGGTGATTGTGGTGATGGGGAAGATTACAATGGGGAGGTATCAAGGGTAGTGATTCCTAGGATTTTGGGTCTGGGACTTAGTTAACCATTGAGGTGGGGAATGCTGAAGAAGAATGAAGTTGAGGATGTGGTTGGATGAAAATACCTGTTATACAATACTTAGGAAATAAGTGGGATATCAAATGAGCGTAGTTCCTTTATTGAAATGTTAAAAATAAAAATTTTAAGAGAGAAAATAGTTGATATAATTAATAAAGTCTTTATTGATTTAGAAATCTGAAAATAAGTAACCTTATTCAGACAACTTTACTATATTTTGATTAAGCAGTTATGATGCATTTTTACATCTTTAATTAAAATTCTTACTAGTTTATAAATTATTTAAAAGAGGCTAACCAAGCCTTAGTCAACTTTGTGTCTTCAGTGACTAGTGTAATGATGGCATAGTGTAAGTTAGGCACCTAGTGAACATTTTATGAATTAATCATATTTATTTTCTTTTTCACACAGCATCATTTATTTAAATATTTCATTCAGAGGCTCCCATGAGAGAGCACAGGAGAAAAAAAGGGATTCAATTTACTCTCTTAAAATTTGAATCACCTTCAATGATTTATATACCAAATTAATTATTATCCCTAACTACTAAAAGTGTGAGCCCATCAGACTGCAAGCAAGTAAAGAGAGCTTCTGGTTTGAAATGAATAATACTTATTTTTAGCAAAGATCAAAAACAAAAAAAATACTTGATTCTTCATAACTATCTCTGTTATTTTTAATGTTTATCAACACATTTAAGCATTTAACTTGTGAATAGCATAAACTATTTTTTAATTATTTTATTGTTGTTCAATTAGAGTTGTCTGTGTTTTTCCCCCACCATGCCCCCCACCCGAGCCAAACCCACCTCCCTCCCTTGCTTCCACCCTCCCCCTTGCTTTTGTCCATGTATCCTTTATAGTAGTTCCTGAATGGATGAAACTGGAGAGCATTATGCTAAGTGAAATAAGCCAGGTGGTAAGGGACAAATACCATATGATCTCGCCTTTAACTGGAACATAATCAACAAAAGAAAGAAGCAAACAAAATATAACCAGAGACATTGAAATTAAGAATAACTAACAATAACCAGGGGGGAGGAGTGAGGGGACAATAGGAAGAAGGGTTTTCAGGAACTACATTTTTGGAAACACTGTTAATTTGCAGGATATTTAAAAATCATGTAAGTGCAAGAAGAAGCTTCTCTTCAACCTCATGTTGTTTACTAGATATTGAAAGGTTTCTTACACATTAATCAAGTCCGTAAACTCTACACATGTTAATTAACTTACATTTATATAATAACTAAAATGACTTTCTTAATTGATATTTGTCTAGTTTATGACTAAAGTGAAAATCGGAGCTGAATAAAAGTTTATGCTTAACTTTTGGGAAAGAAATTAGAGTGTGGATATACCCTAACTCTGACTGTATTACACTACTTTTTTTTTTTTTTAATTGTTGTTCAAGCACAGTTGTCTCCATTTCCTCCACCACTTTCCTCTGCCCCACCCTCACTCCTTCCCCCTTTTGGCTTTGTCAATGGGTCCTTTATACATGTTCCTTGACTAACCTTCCCCTTCTTCCCCCCTCCCCCTCCCCTCTGGTTAGTGTCAGTTCTTTGTTTCAATGTCTCTGGTCATATTTTGCTTGCTTGTTTGTTTTGTTGTTTAGGTTCCACTTATAGGTGAGATCATATGGTATTTGTCTTTCGTTGGCTTATTTCATTTAGAATAATGCTCTCCAATTCCATCCTTGCTGTCATGAAGGGAAGGAGCTCCTTCTTTCTTTCTGCTGAGTAATATTCCATTGTGTAAATGTAGCATAGTCTTTTTGTCCAATCATTTACTGATGAGCACTTAGGCTGCTTCTAGCACTTGGCTATTGTAAATTGTAACAATCCCATTAAAAATGAGAAAAGGACCAGAACAGACACTTCTCCAAGGAGGACCAAGAGTCATATTAAAGAATGCACAGCACCAGTAGCCATCAGACAGATGCAAATTAAAACCACCATGAGATACCACTTCACACCAGTCAGAATGGCCATCATAACTAAATCAAACAAGCGCTGGCAAGTTGTGGAGAAAAGGAACCCTAGTACACTGTTGGTGGAAATGCAGACTGATGCAGCCACTGTGGGAAACAGTATGGAATTTCCTCAGAAAACTAAAGATGGAACTGCTTTTGGATCCTGCAATTCCACTCTTGGAATTAAACCCTAAGAATCCTGAAACACCAATTCAGAAGAATCTATGCACCACAGTGTATCATACTACTCTTGAAATTTGTTTTATCTCCTCTCTCTCTCTCTCAACAGCTTTATTGAAGTACATTTTACATACCATACTTTTCACTCATTCAAAGTATTTTTTAGTATATTCACAGAGTTGTACAACCATCACTGCAGTCTAATTTTAAAACATTTAATGATGCCCAAAAGGAAACCTGTACACAAGTAAACTGTCTCCATTCCTGCTTTCCCCTCTATAGCCAGGAAACTACTAATCTACTTTGTGTCATTATGGATTTCAATATCCTGTAAATTTCAGATAAATGCAATGTGCAATAGGTGATGTTTATGTCTGTATTCATGCACTTAGTATAATATATCCAAGTTTTATACATTTTTAGGAATATAACAACTTCATTTTGTATTACTAAATAGTATTCCAGCACATGGATATACCATTTATATTGTGTTTTTCTTGTTCAGTTTATTCAGTAGATTCTACATATGAGGGAAAATATACAGCATTTTTCTTTCTGTGACTGGCTTATTTCACTTAGCATAATGTTCTCAGGTCTATCCATACTGTTGCAAAGGGTAAAATTTTCTTTTTTTACAGCTGAGTAGTATTTCATTGTGTAAATGTCCTATACTATTTTTATCCACTCATGTACTAATGGACACTTGGGCTGCTTCTATATCTTGGTGATTGTGAATAATGCTGCAGTGAACATAGGGGTGATTAGGTTCTCTTGAGTTAGTGTTTTGAATTCCTTTGCATGTATTTCCAGAAATAGAAATACTGGGTCAAAAGGCAGATCCATTTGTAATTTTTTGTGGTATCTCCATACTGCTTTCCACAGTGGTTATACCAAGCTACAGTCCTACCAACAGTGCAAAAGCATTCCCCTTTCTCCACATCCTCACCTGTACTTGCTGTTTGTTGGTTTATTGATGATAGCCACTTGTTCTGACAGGTATGAAATTACATATCATTGTACTTTTAATTTGCATTCCTCTAATGATTAGTGACATTGAGCATTTTTTCATATGTCTGTTGGCCACCTGTGTCTTTTTTGGAGGAGTATCTATTCAGGTCTTTTGACCATTTTGTAATTGTTGTTTTTTTTTTTTTTTTACTGTTGATTTTTGTAACTACTGGATAAATTTTAGATATTAACCCCTTATCTGATGTATTGGCAAATATGTTCTCCCATTCTGTGTGTTGTCTTTTTATTTTGTTGATGATTTCCTTTGTTGTGCAAAACCTTTTTAGTTTGATGTAATCCCACTTGCTTATTTTTCCTTTTGTTTCCCTTGCCTGGGGAGATATATCAGATACAATATTGCTACAAGCAATGCCCAAGATTTTGCTGCCTATGTTTTCTTCTATGATTTTTTTAGACTTTCAGGTCTAACATTTAAGTGTTTGATTCACTTTGAATTTATTCTTGTGTGTGGTATAAGAAGGCGGTCTAGTTTCATTTCTCTACATGTATTTGTCCAGTTTTCCCAACACCATTTATTGAATTAACTATCTTTAGCCGATTGTATGTACTTGTTTTCTCTGTCAAATATTAATTGATTGAAAAGTGTGGGTTTATTTCTGAGCTCTCTATTCTGTTCCATTGGTCTATGTGTTTGTTTTTATGACATGCCCTTCTGTTTCTGATTACTATGGAGTTTTAGTATAGTTTGATATTAGGTAGGGTGATTCCTCCAACTTTGTTCTTTCTCAGGATTGCTGTTGCCATGCAGCCCTTTGGTTTTTCCATAAAAATTTTGAAATATTTGCTCTAGTTCTGTGAAATATGTCATTGGAATCTTGATAGGAATTGCATTGAATCTATAGATTGCTTTGAGTAATATGCGCATTCTGATGATCTTAATTTTTCCTATCCATGAACACGGTATGTCCTTTCACTTATTTGTATCTACTTCAATTTTTTCTTCAGTGTCTTATAGTTTTCCAAGTACAGGTCTTTTGCATCTTGGTTAGGTTTATTCCTAGGCACTTCATTCTTTTTGAAGCAATTGTGAATGGGATTGTTTTCTTAATTTCCCTTTCTGTTAGTTCTTTTTTTGGCATATAAAAATGCAACTGAAGCCCTGGCTGGCTTAGCTCAGTGGATTGAGTGTGGGCTGCAAACCAAAGTGTTGCAGGTTTGATTCCCAGTTGGGGTACATGCCTAGGTTGCAGGCCATGACCCCCAGCAACTGCACATTGATGTTTCTCTCTCTCTGTCTCCCTCCCTTCCTTCTCTAAAAATAAATAAATAAAATATTTTTAAAAATGCAACTGATTTCAGGATATTAACTTTGTATCCTGCTACTTTGCTGAATTCCTTTATCAGTTCTAGTAGTTTCTTGGTGGATTCTTTGGGGTTCTCTATGTACAGTATCATGTAATATGCAAATAAAGACAGCTTTATTATTTCCTTTCATTTGGATGCCTTTTATTGAATGCTTGTAGTTTTGCCTGTTGAGTATAATGCTGGCAGTGGGTTTGTCATTTATGGCCTTTATTATGTTGAGATATGTTCCCCCTGTTTCCACTTTGCTGACAGTTTTGATCATAAATGGGTGCTGGATTTTATCAAATGCTTCATCTGCCTCTGTTGATATGATCATGTGTTTTTTGTCCTTTAATTTTTATGTAGTGAATCACATTTATTGATTTATTCTTGTTGTACCAACCTTGCATTCCTGGGGCAAACCCGACTTGATTGTGGTATATGATGCTTTCGATGAGTTTCAGTACTCAGTTTGCTAATGTTTTGTTGAGAATTTTAGCACCTATGTTCACCAGGGATATTGGCCTGTAATTTTCTTTCTTTGTAGTGTTTTTATTTAGGATAAAACTGGCCTCATATAATGAGTTTGGGAGCCTTCCCTTCTCTTGAAATTTATGAAATAGTTGGAGGAGTGGTGTTAATTCTTCTCAGAATATTTGATAAAATTCACCTGTGAAGTCATCCAATAAAGGGCTTTTGATTGCTGAGAGGTTTTTTGTTTGTTTTGTTTTGTTTTTTACTGCTTCAGTTTCACTAGGTATATCTGTCTATTCGGGTTCTGTGATTTTTTCCTGATTTAGTTTTGGAAGATTGTATGTTTCTAGGAATTTATTAATTTCATCCAAGTTCAGTTTATTGGCATATAGTTGTTCATAATATTTTCTTAAAATCCTTTGAATTTCCTTAGTGTCACTCGTCATTTATTCTCTTTCATTTCTGATTATATTTATTTGGGCCCTCTCTGTTATTTTCTTTATAAGTCTGGTTAAAAGTTTGTCAGTCTTGTTTATGTTTTCAAAGAATCAGCTTTTGGATCCATTGATCTTTTGTATCATTCCTTTAAGCTTCTTTCCATTTATTTCTGCTCTGATCTTTATTATTTCCTTCCTTCTACTCACTTTAGGCTTTTTGTTGTTGTTCTTTTTCAAGTTCCTTTAAGTGTAAAGGTACTTGTTTATTTGAGCTTTTTCTTACTTTTTGAGATAGGCCTGTAATGCAATGAATTTCTCTCTTAAAATTGCTTTCCCAATGTCCCACAGGTTTTGGATAGTTGTGTTCTCATATTCATTTGTTTCAAGGTATCTTTTGATTTCTCCCTTAATCTCATTGCTGACCCATTCATTGTTTAAAAACATGTGATAGCCCTGGCTGGCATAGCTCAGTGGATTGAGCGCAGGCTGCAAACCAAAGCATCGCAGGTTCGATTCCCAGTCAGGGCACATGCCTGGGTTACAGGCCACGGCCCCCAGCAACCACACATTGATGTTCCTCTCTCTCTCTCTCTCTCTCTCTCTTTCTCCCTCCCTTCCCTCTCTAAAAATAAATAAATAAAATCTTTAAAAAAAACATGTTATTTACCTTCCATGCCTTTTCATGCTTTTCAGTATTCTTGTGATTTATTTCTATTTTCATTAGTCATGCAGAAGCATTTTAATTTGATGTGTTTATTCTTTGCTTTATTTCCCTTTCTTTAGGGAATATATCAGTAACGATGTTGCTGTGTAGAATGTCTGAGATTATCCTACCCATGTTTTCCTTTAAAACTTTTGTGGTATCATGACTTATATTTAAGTCTTTTATCAACCTTAAATTTATTTTGTGTATGGAGTAAGTTGGTGATTGAGTTTCATTTTTTTTTTTTTGCATGTAGCTGTCCAGATCTCCCAACACCATTTGTTGAAGAGGATATTTTTCTCTATTTTATGCTTCTTCCCCCTTTGTCAAACATTAATTGACCATAGATACTTGGGTTTATTTCTGGGCCCTCTGTTTTGCTCCATTGGTCTACATGTCTGTTCTTATGCCAGTACCAGGCTGTTTTGATGACTGTGGCCTTGTAATACAGTTTGATATTGGGTTTTGTGATCCCTCCTACTTTGTTCTTCTTTCTCAAAAATTACTGCAGCTAATCAGGTTATTTATGGTTCCATATACATTTCTGAAATTTCTGTTTTTTATCTGTGAAACATGTCATTGGTACTTTAATAGGGATTGCATTGAATCTATAAATCTCTTTGGGTTGTATGGCCATTCTGATGATGTTAATTCTTCCAATCTATGAGCATGGTACATGCTTCCATTTGTTTGTGTCTTCCTTAAGTTTTTTTCTTCAGTTTTGTATAGTTTTCTGAGTACAAGTCTTTTACCTCCTTGGTGAGGTTTATTCCCAGGTACTTTATTTTTCTTGTTGCTATAGCAAATGGGATTTTTTTCCTGATTTCTGTTTCTGATATTTCATTGTTGGTGTACAAAAATGCCTTTGATTTCTGAGTATTGACTTTGTATCCCACTGTTTTGCCGAATTCATTTATTAGGTCAAGTAGTGTTTTGGTGGAGTCTATAGGATTTTCTCTGTACACTATCATATCATCTGCAAACAATGACAGTTTTGCTTTCTCCTTTCCAGTTTGGATGCCTTTTATTTCTTTTTCTTGTCTGATCACT
The DNA here is from genome assembly GCF_004126475.2 of Phyllostomus discolor. Classification (NCBI taxonomy): domain Eukaryota; kingdom Metazoa; phylum Chordata; class Mammalia; order Chiroptera; family Phyllostomidae; genus Phyllostomus; species Phyllostomus discolor. The sequence goes on along the minus strand of NC_040906.2, from coordinate 94,047,669 downwards.
GTGGCTAAATAATCAACTGTGATTGTTAACTGTGATTAACTAAATAGAGATTTAATTCATACAAATACACAAAGTCATCTTACATCTTTATATATTTTTATATATATATATATATATATATACACACATACCATTATTTAGTAATTTTTTCTAGAAAAAAAACAAACACGTTTACATTGTAATTATTTTTTATTGGGAAAAAAACATTTATTTTCATGTTTTAAATAAATCAGAGCTTCCTTATTAAATACCACTTATACAATTCTATGGTGTTTTTCTTTTTTATCTTTGGTTATATCCCATTCTACCCATAACTTTTTATGTGTCCCTTAAAAATTAACATTTAATTGATATTTTAATAAAATATAGTAAAATAAGAATTAAATTTTTTTCTTTATATCCCTTATTGCCATTATTAAGAATAAGATATTGAAAACATATGGTTAGGAAATATAAATAGTATATTGAACTATCCAATATGAGTGATACTAACTACAAGTGGCTAAATCATTATTAAATTCATTAAAATAACATAAAATTAGAAATTCCATATTTTAGTCACACCATCCACGTTTCAAGTGTTCAGCAGCTGAATGAAATCAGTGGCTACCACATTGGAAATATACACATAAAACATTTTCATTATCACGAAAATTCTGTTGGACAGAGCATGTACATATGCATAAATAATGAAAACAAAAATGTCCTTCCATGTCACTCAGTACACCTTTAGAAGGTAGTCCTGTGCATATTTGTACCATTGAAAATTCCCCAGAAATATGTCTATATGTCTTGCTGCATTTGTATATACACAATATATTTAAAAATATACACAGTCAATATAAGTACAGACATTGAAATTAAGAACAAACTGACAGTAACCAGAGAGGATGTAGGAGGGATAATGGAGGGAAAAGGGTGAAGGGACTACAGGACATATGGATATCAAGGACATATGGATAAAAACAAGGGGGTGTGGAAACAGGAAAAAAGTAGGGATGGCTGGGAGGGAGGAAGGTGAGGGGGAAAGGCAGAAAATTGTACTTGAACAACAATAAAATTCAAAAGTATTTAATTAAAAATAAATAAAATATAAATATGTGCAATCATATGTGTATTTAATTTCAACAGATAAAAAGGTGTTGAACACTTTTATCCACTTCTTATTTCCCTGTAACATCATTCAATGGCTACACAGAATTTCCTTGCACTACCATTTATTTCCTATTATATAACTATAAATACACCAGGCAAATATTTTTGAAATATATTTGTGGGCTAAATTCATAACAGTAGTATTGCTGGGTCAAAGAAAAGGTCAATATGAAATTTAATAGACAGTATGAAATTGCATTAATAAGGTCCATCAATAGTATTTGGTATTGCCTGTTAGTCTACTCTTGCTGTCACTGAGCATTGTTAACATTTTAATTATTTTCAATTTGGCTGATGAAAAATGACACTTAATTGTTGTATTGATTTGCAATTATCTAATTTTGAGTGAGGTCAATCATCATCTTGCCATATGTGCAATGGCAATTGGATTAGTTATTTGTATGAGTTTTTTTGCATTAGCTTTTACAATTTGGATTTAGCAAGTGATGCTTATGCGCGGCAAAATTTTCTTTTATGTATTTCTACTTAGCTTGAACCTTAATGGAATTCACCATTTGTTAATTCCAATGAAACGATTTTGTTTATATTTCAAATCTCTTACTAGACCAGTATCTTGTATTAACAGATGAAATAAAGAATGCATGATAAGTGTAAAGAAAGGTGGAACAATGGGAGAAGTTATGAGTAAATATGTATAGTAAACTCATTTGGATATAAATACTCACTTAATAAAAGTTAGAGGAGTCATTTGCCCCAAAAGGTGTTAGAATGTATCCCTTAAAATTTCTCTCAGTGTTTCAAGTGAAATATGAATAAATTAATATAGGGAAAAAGAAACATGCAAACTGAACATTTTTTTTATGCTTTAGGCTTAATGCAGTCTTCATTTGGACATTTAGAAATGTGCAGAAAATGTATTGATCTTAGCATTTTGTAAAATTATTGAAACTTTTTCATGAACATTTCATAGAAAGGGAACAATGCAAGAAATGGCTCTGGACTTTGGGCCTCTAAAATGCAAGGTTAGTGAATAACAATTCAACTCAAAATAATTCACTATGGAAATGATTTTTATTGCCATTTCATTGGATTAGACTTGATTTTATAGGCCCTGTTTCTTCCCCCAACTAAATAGCAAGTGCTATACCACCAGGGAGTAAATGGGAAAATAATTTTCCCTTTATGATTGCTCTTTGCTTTGGTAGACAAGGAACATTTATAATAACTGCTTATCAAATCAAATGGATACTGACAGATAAGAAAGAAGTAGAAAATCTTTTTTTATTATGCATCTTGAGGATCAGAGTAAAAGTCTACCTGTTAATATACTAAAAAAAGTACTGAGTTCAAGGCTTATAACCTGAGCTTTGTTATTCTCTGGTGTTTCAAATTAGTTGTATATTCAGAATCTTCTTAGTGTTCATATATTGTTGTTTGCATCCTATATCTATTATAATCACATTAAAATTAGACTGTGCAGACTAAAAGAATGCAAAGTAGTAAATGAGAAATATATGGTGAAAAGCATAGTTCACTGAAAAGGGCTTATATATTTAATGTAAGAACAAGGGCATATAATTCAGTTGAAAAATTAGCAAAAATGTAATATAAATAGGCTTTTCACAAAAGAACCACATTATTGATAAATTAATAACTAGATGTTTAACATAACTTATACCTAGAAATATGGTGATCAAAAAGAGATAATATTTTGCACCTCTCCCACTGGTAAAACTTAATTCTGATATTATCAAAACTTAATTGCTAGCTGGAGTGTCATGTGCATTTTCACTTTTGTAAGAGTTTGTAATTGTGTGAAGTAGGACATTGAAATGTCCTGCTACCCATGTATTCCTCCCTCAACATATACTGTAAGGAGATGGTTGCACCCACACATATGTACACACCAGAAAACTATATTCATATACACACACACATGCATATACTCTTTTACACATATATATCATACTGAATAATATATAAATATGTGCACTCATGCATTTATATATAAATTTATATATTTATATGTATGTGTATGTTTGTCTACCATATTACAAAGGAGGGCCCCCCAAAACAGAATTTATTTATAAAAAATGGCATATTTACACTTACATGTTTAAACTTCAGCTACCATCAAAGCACTCTCCATTTGATGCAATGCATCTATCAAGACCTTTTGTCCACTGCTCAAAACACTTTTTGAACTCATCATTTTGATGCATTTTAGTGCTTCTGCTGTTTTTTTCTCCTCTTCCACATCAAAAAATGTTTCCCTTTTAGAACCTTTTTTCATCAGGGAAAACAAACAAAAAAAGTTGCTCAGGGAGAGATCAAATGAATAGGGAGGGTGAGGCACCATGTTTGGTCAGCAACTGCTGAACACTCAGTGTGGTATGGGCAGGTGCACTCCTAAATCACCCCATCATGAAATGGGCAAGAACATGGAAAGCATCTTAAAAAAAATTCACTGAAGCTAAACACAACCTCTCACAACAACACTGGCTAGTACACTGATACAGATGGGTTGCTAGAACACTCGCCTAGTGGGGGAAGCCCATGTTATAAGCAGCCCACCCTCCAGGAGATAATTCCATTTTCTGGGTGTTCCTTCCTCATATTTTATCTTAGTTGGCCTTGAACTTGTAATAGGCATATTAAGCAGTCAGTGATCTCATTTTTTTTTGTCACTCAGCATTCAGTTACTGATTCATGCATATTTGATTTTAGCTGTAGCTCACTTTTATTCATGATGGCTATAGGATATTTCATTCTTTTCATGTTATTTTCAAGGTTATATGGTATTTCATTATTTTAATTAATTACCACATGTTTGTTATTTATCAGATATTAAAAGTTTACTAACTCCTGTATTTTTATTTGCTAAATGTATCATAAATGGATTTATGTCAAAAGGAAGTTATGATCGATCTAACTGTATGCACCTAAGGTCCATTAAGATAAAAGAAAACACACAATAACTATTATACTATCTATATACAATATTTAATCAAAGAAAGAAAATAGAGAACACATAGATAGCAAACATGATATTGTGAGGAATATACTAGAATACATCAAATCTGTAAAAATAAGGTACTGGTTAGTTACTGTCTTCTTTTTTTCTTATTTTGAGGGAATTATTAGTGGTAATACTGAACTAATGATGTCTTTTAAAATAGTAACTCTATTACTTAAGTTTAAGAAATAATACTAATATTTACTTGATGGGCTCTCATAACAAAAATGAACTTAATGATTGGCTGCTGGAGAACTCTACTCCATCCATCTTAACTTTTGAGCATTATACTGAAGCATTGTATTAGGCTAGGATGAAAAAACTGATCTGGGAACTCCAATGTGATATTTTTAGAACTTCCATAATTTTTCAATTCTTTATATATGGTGTATTCTTTAATGCAGTTGTTTAATGAAGAATGTAGCAGCATCACTGAAGAGGAAAATATTTGAAATATGATTAGAAATCATTAAGACAATTTGAAGAATCAGTAGATTAGCAAAAACTGAACTTCAAAGATATGATTTGTGTAAATTTGCAACTTCTTTCCTTCCTTTTTCAGCTAGAGTTTTCTAATTTATTGACTTTTTGGTGAAAAAATATTGGCACTCTTCTCAAAGTCACCTTGTCTGTCCCCTTTTCCTAAAGTTAATAGAATTCAGAGGTCATTAGTTTTTCCTTTCTATTAAAAATAAAGATTGTTTTTTAAATGTTTTAGTGTATGGCCTATGACCCAAATCAATAAACTATTAATATGGCTGTTCACATTTATTGAGTAAATAAGCATACATATGAGCCACTCTACATAGGTTAGTAGGTACAGATTCAATAGTCTTCAACACTACTTGTACTATGGCATTTTCTGCACTCAGTTGTTTTAGAAAATATTCTAGCATCAATAAGATGCCTGGTGCCAAGAAAAAAAATAAGCCCTGTACTATGTTTATGCTATTTGAATATTGTGGGTTTTACAAAGAAATATTATTTAAGCCCTATACTAAGTAACTAGGCTACTAAGAAGCAAGAACATGGGGCCCTGGCTGGCGTAGCTCAGTGGATTGAGCGCAGCCTGCAAACCAAAGTGTTGCAGGTTCAATTCCCAGTCAGGGCACATGCCTGGGTTGCAGGCCATGACCCCCAGCAACCGCACATCAATGTTCCTCTCTCTCTCTCTTTCCCTCCCTTCCCTCTCTAAAAATAAATAAATAAAATCTTTTTTAACAAAGAAGCAAGAACATGGAAAAAATTTAAAGAATATTTAACTTTAAAGTTTCTTGTATATAAACACAGTTATGGCTTTGGTTAGAGATGCACAATAAAAAAGAATCTGTTTGTCTCTTCCTCTTTCCTTTTATTTGAATCCAGGCAGAGAAAAGGAGCTCTTTTGCATAAACCACAAACAATTTGGTTTCTTTTTTGTCTTCTCTTGATCCTCTTTTCCTCTCTATCCACTTCATATTACCCATTCTCCCTCTCCCCATCCACTTAAGGTCAGCTGGCTTCCTGAAACCCTTCCTCATGCTTATTTCATGATCACGTATAGGCTGTACTGTAAAAGAAACATATTCATAATATATACTTAATCATAGATTTGAAAAAATAATATTTACCTTTATAGAATAAGATGTGCCTTTTCCAAACATTCTTGTCAGGTATTAATAAATTAATAATGAAATTAGGTAATGAGAGAAGTTATGGCCCAAATAAATTAAGCATAAGAGGGGAGCGTGTGTTTGTGTGTAAGGAGTTTGGTGGGGTGGAAGTGGAGAGAACAGGAAGAAAAGACCATAGGGTCCAGTAAGACCTAACTTCTTGTTTTCATCATTTTCTAACTGTTGAAAATGTGTTCATTTACACTCTAAGGCTGACAGGATTATCCAGCCCAGGCAGGTTTCTGGACTAGCATTTTTTGGTGGGAGGGGAAAATATATATGCCTATATCTATTTTTTTTTATCACCAGCTTGTTACAGGATCTAGAACAATACTCTGCTGAACTGCACAGTTCTCATGCTTCTGTCATTTCTCAGTGTTAAGACAACCAAATCTTTCTTGCAAAATTGTGTTAATTTTAGTCCCATCTCTTTTTTCGTTTGTTTGTTTTCTGTGTTTGTTATTTTGTTCTTTAGATTCCATCTCTTATTTCTTCTCCTTTGCTCAGTCCTTTCTCAGCTTCAAGTCATACAAGTGCATATTTTACATTTTTGGCACTTCTGACATTTAAGTTTATGTTTAATGATTTCTTGCCATGATCTTCAATGTCTGACATCTTGGACCACCATCATTATCTTATTTCTTTTTCTAATTATAATGTTACTAGCAAGAGTGAATCATTGCAATGGAGCCTCTTAACAGGGACATCACTGTGGCAATGAAAAATGTCAATTGCAGTTCCAAACAACCTAGAAGAGGAATCATGAAGCAGTGATCAATGTCAGATGAACTGAACATATAATTATATGCATATGAAGTCACACGAATCACTTGAGCTGAAAAGGACAGGGGAGGGTAACCAGGGAGAATTAAAATGATATTTTAGAGAAATGCAATTTGAGTAAGGAACAGGCAGAGGTAAAAGTATTACTAGAGTTGAGCATGTTGAAAAAAGCTACCAGAGAAAGAAAACATACACCTCTAAAGAATGAAAGTAATAGCCCTGGCTGGCATAGCTCAGTGGACTGAGCACGGGCTGTGAACCAAAGCATCGCAGGTTCGATTCCCAGCCAGGCCACATGCTTGGGTTGCAGGCCATGCCCCCTAGCAACTGCACATTGATATTTCTCTCTCTCTCTCGTTCTCCCTCCCTTCCCTCTCTAAAAATAAAATAAATAAATAAATCTTAAAAAAAGAAACATTAAAAAAGGGATAAAAGTAGTAGTAAACAATACTCATAATAACTACATTGTTACTGATCCATGCCAAGTGGAACATATTATTTGAGAGCCCCCCTTATCTGTTAAGGATGGGTTTACATTGAACATCAACTTTTATTGAAAAACTCTACAAAAGTAATGATGATGCTCCCAGATATCTCTTAAACTGCAGGGTTTTCTTTTTCAAGATTTTATTTATTTATTTTTAGAGAGGGAAGGGGGAGAGAGAGAGAGAAAGAGAGAGAGAGAGAGAGACATCAATGATCAATGTGCAGTTGCTGGGGGTCATGGCCTGCAACCCAGGCATGTGCCCTGACTGGGAATTGAACCTGTGACACTTTGGTTTGCAGGCCGCACTCAATACACTGAGCTATGCCAGCCAAGGAAACTGCAGGTTTTTATATAAAAATCATGTACATCCCTATCAGATATCATTAAGGGACTATAACCATAACACATCTAAAATGTGCATGTCTGAAACTTTCCTCAAAATTTTTTTTTGCTTTTTTCCAGCTTAGCTTGTCTTAGCAACATCCACCTAGTGATAAACACTTGCAAACCCAGAAATGGTTTTGTACACACATTTCTCAATCTTCAAATCTAATAATTAAATTGCTTTGTCACTTGCATATATCATCTTCTCTGTGCCCTTGCTTCTTCCTCAATATCTTGACATTGCTTACCTGAATTGCCACAAGAGCCTCTTACCATATCTCATGACCTCAAGAAGTCAACAGATTCAATTCATTCTCCACTCACCTAAAAGAGTAACTGTTGTAAATTCAAATCTGATTCTGTTGTTTTCTTGGCCTTAAATTTCATGAAAACAGTGAACAGTTCTGCTATATTGATGATGGTAATAATGCATGTAATCCATGGGCCAGTCCACCATCTCTACAGGAATCTTTTAAAGCTGCTTGTGCATTTTGTGAAAGTTATTTTCATAATGTTGTCTCTATATTTTTATTTAACTGGAAAACACCAGGTCATGAAGTTTTCATATACATTACTATGAAATATGTGAATAAGATACCATTTAATTCTTTAAATCTAATATCATCTTCTTTCCCCTCCTTCATTCTTATGGTAGTTATTGCTTTATCAGAAATTAGCAGCTGGCAGCCCCTAGGCAGAATATGGCCCCCATGTATAAATTTTAAAGTATTGGGCTATAATTTAAAAGTCATGAGATTCTAAATTAAAATGATTCCTAGATTATCTTGAAAACTTGGAAAAATAAAAATTATTTGTATACTTTTCCTGTAAAATAATGGTTATTGAGAACAGAGGGATCCCTGCCTCTTTAAGGCAGTCTTACTATTCCATTTGTCCCCAGTTTACCCAGACAGCTTAATTCTTCCAGTACATACTCAATCCATTAAGACATTAGGGTTTTGAGCCCCTGCTCTACCTCGAACTATCTGGAAACATAGTACTTGTCTAATCTTCTTCCCAATATGAGATAAAGAAGTGGATTCTAATGGACATTGTTTCTTAACTTTGTAGCAGTATCAGTGTCTACCATGGTGCTTGTCATATTGTGAATGTTCAATAAATGAGTTTTAGCTTAACAGAATGATATATACAGAAGAGGTACTACAAAATCTTCCTAAGCTTATTGAAAATATGCATTAGTTTCTCAACTTGATCAAATGCCTTGTCTTCCTTGTTTAATTGGTTTAGTTAACCACCTGCATCTTAATCTTTTTTTTCTGTACCTTGTTTGACTTTCATTGAACATTCTTAGATGGCAGAGTTCATGCTTTTTAATGTGCTTTGTATCATGTTCAGTGTCAAAAATACACTGGTAGGCATCACTGCTAAATAATACCAATAAAAATATGTAGAAATATTTCTTCATTCATTTATTTCAGTAATGATTAAATACATAGGTAACAAAATAGCATTATTAGCTACCATGAATTTCCCAAAATCCTAATTTGAAGCCATGTAAAATTGAAATTCAACCAAACCATATTTATTTCTGTAATTAGGGTCAATGTAGACCCAGGGGTTTCCTGTGGCTGCTATAAGGAATTAATTTCCAGTGCAGTCAATGATGACATTAATGGCTTACACTAGGAGGGTCTTGCCTGAGACTTCAAATGTTCCTTGACTAAGCTGCAAGGATGTATTTCTTATATGTGTTATCTTTAGCACATCTCTGTAGCACCAGTGACTTGCATAAAACTTTTTAAATTCAGAGAAGGTTCAGCAGCTTGGCCCCTAGAAAGGTATTTGGAAAGTTTCCCAGTATGTGAATGCTGCATAAGCTAGAGGCAGCATAGTGATAATTAATAAAGTGTCAGACTGGATAATTGTAGGAACTGTAAAAGATACTAAGACATTGTTACTGGAGGTACAGATGCACCTGTGAACGCATGAAGTTAATTTGTGTGAAGAATACCACATGAGAGTGGATGGGGACTAGAGAGGTGAGGTTTTCATTAAATAATTCAGACTTCGGACCTGGAAGTTCTTGTGAGGTGGGGGCAGAGGTTAGAAAGAAAGAAACTCCTGCTGGTGAGATAGTGCAGGATTTATGAAAGGAATTACTCCTGTATTCTTTTGTTCTCTGTGTTGTTCTGTGATCTTCAGAAAAGTTTAAGAACTGTGGCATTAGAGTTTTCTAATCCCCGCAGGACAGAATGATGGCATTGCCCTCTTAGCTGATTTAAAATAGCAGTGAACCTCCCCTTACTGTTACAGTAAGGTTGAGAGAGATGGCCTTGAGTTTTCAATGTGACCCGAACTTCCCCACTGGCTAATGTCTATCGAGTTTCAATATACAATAAATTAATAAGAGAAAGAAAGAAAATAAGAATGAGCATGCCTACCTCACAGTGTTGTCATGAGGACTGAGGATTACTGAGAACTATGAAAATCTAAGCAATTTATAGAGGTCATGATAAATGATAGATCAATAGTAGCTCCATTGTTGTTTTTATCATTTTTATTGTCATTGAAATGGATTTTTGAAAAAATTTAAAAATCATATGGATTATTGCTAGTGATTATTCTGCCCTTCTCCTAAAGCATCTTATACATGGGCTGTACAAGATGGGTGTACAGGGTGTGGCAAAAGTAGGTTTACAGTTGTTTGTATGAAAAATAATACAATAATAAATAAAAAATAACATAAAATAAACTGTTTTGCATACACACATCTGTAAATCTACTTTTGCCCCACCCTATATATAGGCAAAATCTCTAAATTTTAGCATTCTATATAATAGTATTTTCTCCCAGACCACTCTACTCTATTGCAAATTTGGTTCAGAGATTAAATTATGTTATTTTAACCATAATTCTTTGACCCCCTAAATAGGTGACTTTTCTATTCTATTCTATTCTATCCTATTCTATCCTACCCAGATTTAGTGCAGACAACACAGATTAAGGACACAATTATTGTTCCCACTTAGATATGATCTTTAAGCCTCTAGTTCCCAGGTAACCTGCATTTCTTTAGCTTGGCAGTTTCCACAATCTTCCTTCAAGTTTGATTATTCACCAGAATAACTCACAGAAAGTGCTATGCAGTTGATCCTTGTACAACATGGGGAATTAGGGGTCCCAGGCCCTACACAGTGGAATATTCTTGTGTAATTTCTGACTCTGCAGTAGGTCCCTCACATTACAGGATTCAACCAAGTTGGAGATTGAAAACAAAAATTTTAATCCCTAGTTGGGAATCCACAGGTCAAAAACTGCAGTTGTGATGGTGAACATACTTTTTTCCATCTTGGTCGGTTAAATCTGTAGATGTTAAACGCGTGGATACAGAGGACAGACTGTATTTATTTTAAAAAATCCACATATAAGTGGACTGGCACAGTTCAAGCAGTTTTGTTCAAGGGTCAATTTGTGTCTGTAATTACTGGTTTAAAAAGGATACAAATGAAGAGCCAGAGGGAGAGGTAAATAGAGTGAATTCAGAAGGGTCCCAAGTCTTTGTCTCTGTGGAGTTGGGGTGTACCATCCTCCTTATACATTGAGATGTTTAGTAACAAGGTAGTCTTCAAATATTATCATTCAGAGTTTTTTAATCTCTAGGTTTCATTACCTAGGCATGAATGATTAAATCTTTGGGCAGGTGACTGAACTTCATTTCCAGACCTTCCACCCACCCTGACCTCTACACAGGTTTGAAAATTCCAACTATCTAATCAGGGATTTGGATACCCTGGAGGCCAGCCCCCTCAGAATGCATCAAGCCCTCTCCCCACACCCTGAACCTAAAGTCATTCATTAGCATAAACCTAGAATGTTCAAAGGGAATTACTTATTAGTAACAAAAGGCACTCCTATTGTTCAGGAAATTCCAAGGGTTTTAAGAGCTCTGTGCCCAGAAGCTAGGGGAAAAAAAGGCTAATATATTTTTTGTTAATCCACACAAACTTTACCAAATGTATATTAGCCAGAGTTTCTTATTTTCTCCATTGTGTTTTAGGGATTTCTAAGTAAGAAGATGTTGGCTTCAACCACTTCTAGTCTTCAAGGGGAAAAGTATTGTGAAAACTACCTTGATGTAAGGTGTACAAAATTATTGTAGATGTATATCTCTGTAAAACTAGATGAAGGAGGTTGCCCAAAATTCATATGTACTTTATTTTCTTTGTATTTTTCAGGCTTTTGATAAATCAACTCAATTTGCTTGCCTTTGCTTGAGATAGGAAGTTAAATATAATCTTTATTGTAAATAAAGTTATTTTTCCACTTTCAATGTATTTCTTCCTCATTTTATTTTCAATTTTTCTTCTGATATCAGGTCTATCCAATGATAAGATTATAGGGTCAAAATTAATCAGGTATTGTGTTGTTTTACATAGAGTTTTATGTATATAACAATTATGTATTTGTGTTTTAAACTATTTCACTCTCAGAGTTTACTTTAAAGAGATTCTGTCTTTAATATAGGTGTCTTCTCCAAATATAAATTTACAACCTATAAGAAAAGTAAAGTCATAAAATCGTGATATCACAGAGTGTGTATTTCTTTTCATTTTGATGAACATGCAAATATAAAAGCATGATGGTTACTTACAAAGTTCAAAGAGTTTTTGCTTTTTATTTCTTATAATGAAAATATTAACATAGTTTTAAAGTGGTAAGATGTAGAAAAGATATGGTAGCACATTTTTTCTTAATAAAATGTCTAATATAATTTAATTTTATATCTATCTGTATAATCACACATATATGGTTGCCTGTGCATATTTAATACAATTATGTGGATATCTATTTAACAGGGTTATGAAAATTGAGATTTTTAAAAAATATCATTAATTAATGTAATCTCCAAATGTACATTACTCTCTCTGTTGTCAAGATTTTAAAGATAGTTATTTTGTTTTGTTTTTAGGTAACCTTCAAAGCATCAAGACATTCAGTTTCACCAGATTTGAAATATGTTCTCCTGGCATATGATGTCAAACAGGTAAAGTTATCTTCCTTGTAAACTTTTCTATGTGATAAATTCCGGTGATATTTCACAGTTTTCCTTAGCCATCTACTCACCTAAATAAAACTTGGCATATCAATAGCCACAGGGTTCACTGATGGTCAGTGCTATACAAGAGAAATTTGTAGGCAATGTCCTTTCTTCCATACCTGGCTATCAAATAAAGGAGGCAATTTGCCAGGTACTGGTGCTAGTCCAAGTCCACCTCTTTCAGAGGGGACTGTTTCAGGATAACAATCTTACAAATGGGGGATTCTGACATTTTCGAGTTAGCTTTAGTCTGTACTTGAGTACAGATTTCCTTAATGGCTGGGTCCTGAATGGCAGTGTGGATAGTGGGAAAGGACTGGTGAAAACATTTATTTAAGTTATGGGGAATGAGTTCTTTGGTAGTATTTAAGCATAAGCCTCAAGGTTGTAGAAAATTCTGAAAGTGGGACAAGCCAAGAAATTCATACCAAACAAAAAAAATATTCTTATTGTAATAGGGTTTCATTATTCCATGTCAGCTCTACAGCACAAATACAGCAGTATGTATGGTTACTGAGTCTTTTGTACTTAGACGTAATTCACACTGTTAAAAAGCAAAGTAAATGCAGAAAAGCCAGATCAGCAGATTAGTTTCTGTGGAAAATGATTGAAATCATTCAGGAAAGTTTTATGTGCTTTAGGACGGACAATAAAAATTTATAGACAGGACAGAAAGCCTCATATAATTCATTGAAAGGTTTTGAGCACATGAAATTTCACAGTTCAAAGGACCTTCTGTTTAATGGCTTTAGTCATTTGGAATACATATGTGCTATGTTTTTAGATGAGTTGTTTATGTTTTCTATTTCAGATAATTAATTTACACTGAAAAATGTCAGGGAGATTGCAATCAAAGATATTTTTTTCCTATAACATACCTTGCTTGGCCTTTTATATCAACTTTTGCTGTGTTATCTCTAATGACATTTTAAAAACCACATGTAATAGTAAGCAAACTACTTGACTTTTGTAAACAGAAATGTTACAACATCCCCCTATTTTAAAAATAATATTATTTATCTAAACAGTTTTAACTTAAAATGAGTGCTATAATAAACTGATAATACACTGTAAAAACAAGCCTCGGAAGCTACGGTAATTAAGGCTAAGTTGAACTGACAGAGGGATAGATGCATAAATCAATAGAACAGAATAATGAACCCAGAAATAGTCCCATATAGATATGCCTAACTGACTTTTGACAAATGTGCAAAAGCAATTTAATGGAGGGAAGATATCTTTTTCAAAAAATGGTTTCTGGGCCAAATTGGACTTGCACAGGCAAAAGAAACAAAAACACATTGAACTAAGTTTTACACTATAAAAAACTCAAAATGAGTTATGAATTTAAATGTAGAAATGTAAATCTATAAAACTTTTAGAAAAAAAGCAAAAAATCTTTGGGATCTATACCTATGAAAATAGTTCTTCCTATATCAAATTTATAGTATATACAAGGAAAAAGTATTGCTCTGTGAAAGACCCTGTTGTGAAAATTAAAATATAAGGTATAAAGTGGGAGAGAATATTTGCAACTTGGGTATTCAAGGAAAGACTAATATCTAGAATATATCAATACTCAAATTTCAGAGTTCCCAAAAAAACCTCATAAAATTAGAAAATGGACAGCCATGAGACATGTTCTTGAAGAGGACATACAGATGACAAATAAGAACACAAAATATGGTTAACATCATTAACCATTAAATAAATGCAATTTAAAACAACAAGCAATGTCACTACACTTATATCAGAGTGGCTAGAATGAGAAAAAATAACTCTACCAAATGATGGCAAGCATGCAGGGAAACTGGATCACTCATACACATTGCCATAGAGAATGTGTAATGGAGAGCAACTCTGGAATATAACCTATAAAATTAGACTAACTTTGGATATTTGGGCTAAATATGTCATGATTATTTGAGAATATGCTTAATATCAAAAATGTAAATTAACACCATTAACATATTAAGAAAATCTTGTTATTGTCTCTCTCTTAATTTCTTTCACTCTCTCTTCAGTTTATCTTCAAGAAAAATAGTTTGATACATTAATCCTGGATTATTTTAATATGAAAAAATAATCAAACTAAATATCACAATCTTATATTAATTTATTTATTACTCATTTTATTTATTCATCATGTCAGGTATAAACTACTGGAATTGACATTATTTAAGTCTATGTGTACGTGCATGGTGTGTGCTGGCTGAATCATCTAAGAAACAATTCAGTAGAAGTAGTATGACCAAACGTATCCATCACATACAATGAGATAATCTTGTTGGAGAGAGAAGCATATGCTGGACTTTGCAGATCAAATAAATGCAGATGAATGAAAACCATTCCAGGTGGGCAGATAGCATAGTACTTCACAGAAGCAGCATTAAGGTTCTGAAGGATAGCAGTCAATTCAAACTTGCCCATAGGTTGACAATTTAGTGAGAAAAGAAACAAACCTGTAAGTCTTGTTAAGTCCAAATTATAGAGGAACTTGAATCTCATTTTATTCTATATAGATTATACTGAGATAGCAAATTGGGGTTATTGATGAGTTTAGAGTAATTAAATACCATGTTTACCATGTGGGAGGGTGTGAGTGTGTGTATCTGCACACACGTGTATAATGTCTATTAACAAAGTTGGAAAAAACATTTTTTTACAAAATCCAACCATTCAAATTCATCCTCTCAAATTATTTTGTTTTACTCCTCTTATCCCCCTTTCTACATAACATAAAAGTAGAGAAAGAGGAATTATCATGTGTTAAGCATTATTTTAAGTAGATGCTGTTATCCTGGTTTCCACAAGAGAAAAGTCAATATCCTTGAAAAGCTGGAAAATGCAGTATTAGACAGATTTGAATATTTAACCAAGGGCTTTCAAGTAGGAAAAAACAGCTGCACTCTAGCAAATTGGCTGTGTACGATTTGTCTTTACCTTTATTACAAGGCAAATGAGCTGAACTAGAAAAGCTCAAAATAAAGGTTGGATTCCAACTTGCAGATAGTCTACTGGTGTTCCTAGTGCTTAAACCTGGCTGCCTCTGCTGAAGTGCCCTAGTGGTGGAAGGAAGTATCTCTGATAATTCAATCCTTTTATGCCCAGGCTTCTTCTCAATTGAAGTACTTGTTTGAACTTTCTAGGCATTTCAGTTGGTGACTTCTTACACAGAAACAGACTGGAAAGCAAAGCAAACAGAAACCTGTAGGTAGATGCCCCTGAAATATTGGAAAAAGTAACAAGAAATCAGATAATCCTTAACATTTCCCTCTTTTTTTAGATACCAAATTTTCATGATCAAAGGTCAAATAAATATTAAAAAGCAAGTAAGTTCCATCTCATCTATCCACATTGTTGAGTTTATCCAACTGTTTTTTAAGACAAATATTTGAGAAAAATATCTTTAAAATTAACAGTATATTATTTGATCAAGGAGAGAGAATCCACTGCTTTTCTCTCTGGTTTGTGGCCATCAGTATGAACACTGATTAATTTTTAGTAATTCAGTGGGATTTTTCCTGCCTGCTTTCTCACATCCGTACCCTTATCTAAAGGATGGAGGAAGGGTGAATAAACAGTTCCAGGGAGAAAGACAAATACTATATGATGTCACTTACATGTGTATTTTAAAATGTCAAACTTGTGAAAACAGAGAATTAAATGGTGGTTACCAGGGTATGGATGGTGGGGGAACAGGACAGGTATTTTCTTAGGGTTCAAACCTATAAGAAGTACCAAATAAGTCCTAGAGAAATGCCCTGGCTGGCATAGCTCAGTGGATTGAGCGCAGGCTGTGAACCAAAGCATCGCAGGTTTGATTCCCAGTCAGGGCATATGCCTGAGTTGCAGGCCACAACCCCCAGCAAGCGCACATTGATGCTTCTCTCTCCCCCTCCCTTCCCTCTCTAAAAATAAATAAAATAAAAAAAGAGATTAAAAAAAGATGGCAATTCCATTAAAAAAAATAAGTTCTAGCCCTGGCTGGCATAGCTCAGTGGATTGAGTGCGGGCTGGGAACTAAAGTGCCCCAGGTTCGATTCCCAGCCAGGGTACATTCCTGGGTTGCAGGCCATGACCCCCAGCAACCACACATTGATGTTTCTCTCTCTCTCTTTCTCTCTCTCTCTCTCCCTTCTTTCTCTAAAAATAAATAAATAAAATCTTAAAAAAAAAATAAGTTCTAATTGGGAGTAAAAGGGAGAAAACTGTACTTGAACGATGATTAAAATAACAAAAAAATAAGTGCTAGAGAAATAATGCGTAATACAATGAGTTTAGATAACAATATTATATTATTCTTATCAAACTCGCTAAGAGGCTAGAACTTAATTATTCCAATTACTTAAAAGAAAGGATAATTATGTAACATGGTAGAGGTGCTAATTATCCCTACAATGGCAATCACATTATGATATATAAATGTATCACATTAACAAGTTGTACACCTTAAATTTACACAATGTTATATGTCAAATATATTTCAGTTATTTAAGAAACAGAATTCTGGGTATGGAGTGATAAAATGCTTACATTATCTCAGAGAGAAGGTGGTGGCTTGCTTGCAGGTTTTCCTTCAATCACTTTTGTACGTTTTAAGCAATGTTTTAAATATATTTTATTGATTATGCTATTATAGTTGTCCCATTTTCCCCCCTTCGCTCCCCTCTACCCTGCACGCATCCCCTTTAGTTCATGTTCATGGGTTGTACATATAAGTTCTTTGGCTTCTACATTTCCTATACATTTTTACCCTTCCCCTTTCTATTTTCTACCTACTATCTATGCTATTTATTCTCTGTACCTTTCCCCCCGCTCTTCTCCTCCCACTCTCCTGTTGTTAACCCTCCATGTGGTCTCCACTTCTGTGCTTCCCTTCCTGTTCTAGTTATTTGCTTAGTTTGCTTTTGTTTTTGGTGTGGTTGTTAATAACTGTGAGTTTGTTGTCATTTTACTGTCCATATTTTTCATCTTCTTGTTTTTCTTAGATAAGTCCTTTTGACATTTCATATAATAAGGGCTTTGTGAACTCCTTTAACTTGACCTTATCTGAGAAGCGCTTTATCTGTTCTTCCATTCTAAACTAAAGCTTTGCTGGCTAGAGTAATCTTGAATGTAGGTCCTTGCCTTTCACAACTTGGAATACTTCTTTCCAGCCCCTTCTTGTCTGTAAGGTCTTTGAGAAATCAGCTGACAGTCCGATGGGAACTCCTTTGTAGGTAACTGTCTCCTTTTCTCTTTCTGTTTCTAGGATTCTCTCCTTAATTTTAATCTTGGCTGATGTAATTATGATGTGCCTTGGTGTGTTCCTCCTTGGATCCACCTTCTTTGGGACTCTCTGAGCTTCCTGGACTTCCTGAAAGTCTATTTCTCTTTTGCCAGATTGAGGGAGTTCTCCTTTATTATTTGTTCAAATAAGTTTTCAATTTGTTGCTCTTCCTCTTCTCCTTCTGGTACCCCTATAATTTGGATGTTGAAACATTTAAAGATGTCCTGGAGGTTCCTAAGCCTCTCCTCATTTTTTTTGAATTCTTATTTCTTCATTCTTTTCTGGTTGAATGTTTCTTTCTTCCTTCTGGTTCACACCATTGATCTGAGTTCCAGTTTCCTTCCCATAACTATTGGTTTCCTGTACATTTTCCTTTATTTCACTTAGCATAGCCTTCATTTTTTCATCTAATTTGTGACCAAATTCAATCAATTCTATGAACATCCAGATTACCAGTGTTTTGAACTGTGCATCTGATAGGTTGGCTATCTCTTCGTTGCTTAGTTGTATTTTTTCTGGAGCTTTGATCTATTCTTTCATTTGGGCCATTTTTTTCTTTCACCTTGACGCGCCTGTTATGTAGTGAGGGACATAGCCTTAGGTGTTCAAAAGGGCAGGGTAACCCACATCACTCTGTTGTGATGCTGTATGTGGGGAAGGGGTCTGAGAGGGAACAATGGTGTTTGCTCCACTCTCTGCCAGATTTCAGTCACTTTCCCCACTTCCCACAAGCAAATTAGGCCCTCTGGTGCTGATTCGTCTGTGGGTGGGTTATATATATTCTAGGACCCTGTGGATCTCCCCAATGAATTCTGTGATGTGGGAGTTTCTCCTTCTGTCTCACCCCCCACAAGTGTTTTCAGTCAGTGGTTTGAAGCTTTATTTCCCCAAGCTGGAGCCCTGGTTGCATAGTCCATCCCACTCCCCAGTTTTTTCTCCTGGTTTATTTGCATGCAAATGTGGGACTGCCCAGTCTGCAGTGCTGCCTTGTCGGCTACCTTGTGCACCCCACACAACCTGCTGCCTCACTGGGCCCACCAGCCACTGCCTTGTCCGCCCAGGTCCTCCATGTCACAGGTCTTCTCTGCCCAGCCACCTGTCTCTACCCCTCCTACCGGTCTGGATGAATTTTTCTTCTTTAACTCCTTGGTTGTTGGACTTTCATACAGTTGAATGTTCTGTCAGTTCTGGTTGTTTTTTGTTTTTAAATTGTTATTGTCCTTCTTCTGGTTGTGCGAGGAGGCACAATGTGCCTACCTATGCCCCCATCTTAGCCAGAAGTCCCATATTTGCATCTTAATATTTCTGTCATTATACTGTACATGTACATTTATCAGTATATCACCTTGATGAAACTGTTATAAGACCCTTACAGTTGAGAACTTTGCTTCATTCATATTAATTCACATAGAGTTTTCTACATCAAACAACATGTTGGATAAGGGGACAGCAGTCTTAAACCACATGCTCTGTATAAGCTCCCTGCTGCTAAGTCACCAGCTGCTTGCCTGCCTTGGGCAATCTCCCTCCTCCAGTGGCTCCTCCCTTCATAGGGAGGATAACCCACTATTAACCTTCAGTTCTGCCTTTGGGTTTTTCCCCTCATCCCTTGCCTTGTCTTGGTGATTGGGCATAACCCCTCTGTTAAAATTTCCCCTTTTAAGATGCTCAGGACTTTGTAATATTACAGAGACAATGGGTGATAGTTTAAGTCTTCTGCTGGCCATGGGCATAGTCCTACCTGTCTCCTAGGTTCAGAGATCCCTAAAAAATGGAGAGTGGATTATAATGTAGGGTGGACTTCACACACAGGGAAAGATCTTGCAGAGTCCAGGTCAGTTGGCTGTCCCTGGAAAGTGGTGTGCTCAATGTCTAAAAGATGGCTCTACTGGACAAATTGGCACTCTTGTCATACTCAAGAGATGACAAATTTGAGAGAGTGTTAGAAGGCCCAATCAAACCTTAATGACTAAATGACAAAGATAGGGACCAATTCTACAATGTCCAATGTTAGGAAAGTTGTGGCATCCTTACAGGAATGTGTGCAAGGTTTGTCACAACTCTCTGAAGCCCTTTTGCCTACTATATTTACCTTTGGCCAAAGGAAATATTCTGAGATTCCCCCTTTAACACATCTGGGCCCTTTCTGTCTAAACCCTCAGGGCAGAAAAAGAAAGTAGCTTTAAGCTAAGCTGACAGACTGTCCCATACTTTACCAACTTAACCACTTAGTCCAACCAAACTAAGTCCACTTATTCCAACCAACCAATTGAGTCTCAGGACAATGTGATGCAGACAGGCTTCTAAAAGTGAGGCTTATACTCTATAAACAATTACCCAGGTAAATGAGATCATAGGTATATATTTTATTAAAAAAGAAGTGAGAACATACAGGTTAATTCACAAAACAAATTACAAATCAGTCTGTGAGCCCACAAAACTGCCTTTTGAGAAGATATCCAGTTGCAAGGCCTTTGCTGGAATGACATTAAACAGTCACAATCTGACAAACTCTTCCCGACTATAAATTGAACATCTCTGATGATGTCACAAACTCAGTTCATGGTCCAAGTGAAAACAAAACTTTGAAGACAGTTAGCTGCATTAGATTCTAGTGTCCACCACTGAGCATTGTGATTTTCCTTGAAGCCTAATTTTTCTCATGGTCACCCTAATTGTCCTCAAAAGGGACTATATTAAGTCCAGTTTCGTTTTTACCCATTCATTTGCATAAACACAAAAAAAACAACAACTAATCACATAGACTTTTTAAATTTGCTTCGCTGGAACTTACACAAGGAAACTTTAGACTGATCTTTATTGTGTCCTTCAGGGCACAGAATCCAAGCCCCACAACTGCTATCAGGCTTTTCCTGCAGTACCTACACCCCTCAAGTTCTTGAGGTTCCCATTGTGTATTAGGGCCCCTCCTTGCTGTCTCTCAGAAAAGCAGCCCTGATCCCTTCCCTGGAAAGACTGCTATGCCATGAACCAAAAGACCAAATAAGGTAGCAGGGTACTTCTCCAGTGGGCTTATATTAGCTTTGAAATTCCATCTCAGTCCCTCAGGGCTTTCTGGTAACAACCAGAGCCTATGTATGGCTCCTTCAGGCATGACATTTCAGTCAATGTCTTGGTTAATAAAACCACAAGTGGAACTTGGTTTTAATGGTTTTATTCAAAGAAACTTTATGCCATCACTCACTCATTAATTATGCCAAATTCTTAAGGGATCAGGTAAGGGAGAAAAATACAAAGCAAAAAGGAAAATCCTATCTACCCAATATCCACCAAAATTACATCTCCATGCCTTATATCTTGCACTGCTTACTTTCTTACTTAGAGTGAATTTTTAACAAACTCCCATAAACCTCAACTACCTTCCAAACACAAACAAAACAAAATGTAAAGCAAAGACAGAGTTGAAAAGGAGAAGGGACTAAATACTAGCCTTCCAATCTTGTCTCACACCCACCACTCTTACCAGTTGGTCACACAGACAACCTTTCCTAGGTCCCAACTGGCCTGAAGCCCCAATGGTAGAGACATTGTCTTGCCTACAAGTGCATCCCCTGGTCTAGCTGAGACATGACCCCCCACAAGCCTGTCCTGTGGCAGAGACATGCTCTCTTGCCCCCAGCTGTACTGCACTGGCACCAAACGGCCTTTCCTAGGTCCCAATGGCTGAGGCACTCTCTCTACTACCAGCCTCACAGATGATCTCAACTATTTACCAATGGCCAAACAACAGAGACAGGATTTCTAATGTATACAAAACAGCAAAGTTCAAACCACATCCCCTAAAATCAGAAAGCAAGAAAAGAAAACAAACAAGCAAAGAATAAAGCAAACAAAGAATGCTGTTCCCAAGAACTGACTTTTGCTTTTCTTCCAGCTTTAAAATTTTCACCACCTTCTATTTTTCCACATTTAGCTATAACTCATTTTCAGTCCTTGTTCTCTTCAACAATAGGAAGAACCATACTCGAACTCAATATCTGGCAGCTAAAAGTCCCTAGGTCTCCAATGACATCCTGCAACTGCTGAAATCTAGACCCTGCAAACATCTTATTGTGCAATGATCTGAATGCCTCAACATGTGGGATCTCATTCCACTTCCCTAATGATATGCAATATAGTTCCAACTCCATGATGGTATTGCAATTTAGGGAACCATACATGGTCCATCCATCTTTCCCCATAGTCCAAAATATACATGGGCCATACAATGTTGCAATAGAAAGCCAATTTTTCCTAACATTGGAAAATGGCTGTACCTACTCAGTCCTCTAAAATTTTACCCGGAGGGTCCCCTTTAGGAGCCAACACAGGATAACTTTTACCAGACCAGTATAGGCTACATGGTATAACCAGAAAAGTGTTGGCTAATTGGAAACATACAAGCAACACTTGAACCCACAGCTTCATCTCCCAAGCATGTATTGGGATCTCATCTTCTGCCAACTGGTGCTATGGCACTTTAGAACTCTGCTGCTCTTCACTCAATCCTAGCCATAGAGCTTCTTTGGGGAACCATATGTGGGGCTGAAGGACCAAACAGTGACCTCTGCACAGTAGCCTCTTAAAGCTTGGGTGATCCCCACCCCCTCTTAGAGTCTGTCTCTTTTCCAGATCCATTTCCTCACTGGTTCTCTTGAGCTCAGACAGCTCACACTTAAAGTGCTGTTCCTGGCTACCAGAGCTGTTCCTGTCAGACATTGGTCCGTGGCCTTCCAAGCTCAAATGCCCATCATTGGACCCCAGTTTAGAACTCACATGGTCCCCCTTGAACCCTAATTCATGGCCCTCAGAACCAGAGCTGTCCCTATCAAAAGTTATGCAGAGAACCTGACTGGTATGGTGCCTATGTGGTACATAGCTCAGAGGGTGCATATAGCCCACCAAATTGCCTAGAGCCAAAATGGCGTAACAACCACATGACTCATCTCCTATGGTGGACCACTCATTCCAGTCATTCCCCGTGACAGAGTACTCATGTAACCCACCCAAAGTGGTGGAGCACTTACAAGGCACAGTGCCCAATCCCCAGCATGCATGTGAGGTTGATTCTCACAGTCTTGGGGATCCACCATTCTAGCATTCCTGGCAACCAGCACTGTGTTACCACCGTTCAAGGGCGGACAAATTCACACAGGATTCAGGCAGATGGAAGAAACTTTGTGGAGCTGTGGGGATGTCTGACGCGCCTTTATTCAAAGGTAGGGTGATCCACGCACGGTGCAAACCATGTGTTGCAAAGCAGGAAGTTGTAACTCCCTTATATACTTTTTTTTTTCAATTTATTTTATTTATTTTTTACAGAGGGGAAGGGAGGGAGGAAGAGAGGGAGAGAAACATCATTGTGTGGTTGCCTTCATGCACTCCTTACTGGAGACCTGGCCCACAACCCAGGCATGTGTCCTGATTGGGAACCTAACCAGCAACCCTTTGGTTCCCAGGCTGGCACTCAATCTATTGAGTCACACTAGCCAGGGCTGAGGGTCTGCCTTCGTAAAATCCAAGTGTTTTATCTGACAAAAGACCTAAGTGGCCAGAACTGAATGAACTATGTGTATGACAATGATTTAGAAAAACAATACCATATAAGGCAAATGATATACTAGTATTTTTCTTTCTTTTTAAAAATTATTTTATTTTCACTTAGCATAATGCTTTCCAGTTCCATCCATGCTGTCACAAGGGTAGGAGCTCCTTCTTTCTTTCTGCTGCATAGAATTCCATTGTGTAAATGTACACCTTTAACAGGAATCTAAACAACAAAACAAAGAAACAAGCGAAATATAACCAAAGACACTGAAATAGAGAACAGGCTGACAGTGTCCAGAGGGGAGAGGGGAGGGAATTTCAGGGGAAAAGGGAAAGGGTTTATGGGAACAAGTATAAAGGACACATGGACAAAAACTAGGGGGGATTGAAGTGAGAGGGAGGTGGGGAGGGCTGGGTGGGTGGTCTAGGATGGGAGTAAAGGATAGAAAATTGTACTTGAACAACAATTAAAATAAAATTTAAGAAAGAAAAATAAATAAAATTATTTTATTTTTATTCAATTGCAGTTGTCTGCATTTATCCCCCACCACTTTCCCCTACCCCGCCATCTCCACCTCCCTCTCTTGCTTCCATCCCCCCTTGGTTTTGTCCATGTGTTCTTTATAGTTGTTTCTGAAAACCCTTCCCCCCTTCCCCCATTATCCCCTCCCACATCCTCTCTGGTTACTGTCAGGTTCTTAATTTCAGTGACTCTGGTTATATTTTGCTTGCTGTTTTCTTTTGTTGATTAGGTTCCAGTTGAAATTGAGATCATATGTTATTTAATATTTTTCTTTAGTGTTTCAAAATAAGTTGATCCTGGATTTAATGTCCAACTGTTCCTTTCTGGACTTGGACACAGGTCTGGCCTCATTTGCCCTTTCAGATTGATGCTTAATCTGTCATGTTATAATTATATGTGATTTAGTGAGTAGTGAATGGAATTTGGAGCCAAATATGTGAGTTTATGTTTAAGCTATTCATACTTAAATTTATGGTTGAAGTGTTAACACGCATACAAATGCACATATTATGAAGAATGCCTTATGAATATTTAAAAACTGAATATATCCCTGTAACCATCATCCAGATGAAGAAACAAAACATTACTTTCCAGTCACCACTTACCACAGGGCTAACACTGGTCAAGCTTTTAACAGCTTAGATTAGTTTTGTCTGTTTACATAGTTTAGATAGATGGATACATACATACATACATACATACATAGAAAGATAGTTGGATTCATATAGTATATATTATTTTATGTCTTCTTGTCAGCATAAGTTTGTGAAATATATCCATATTGCTCCATAGCTGGATACTGTGTCTCAACCTTTTGGCTAAGAGCAAGTGTAGTATCTGTTCTTATCAGTTTAATAGTTGAATAGTCCCTAACTCACTTTTCCTACTATAAGAAATTCCACTACCTATTCCACAGTTTATCCATTCTACTGCTGATTGGACTGTAAAAAAAATGTGTGGATTTATATAAATAAAAGATTTAGGCTTTGGATTATTTATTTAATTATCCCATTTCTATCATTACCTTGTTTCTCCTTTAGCAATTATTTTAAAAAGAGACTGTAGTAGAGGGAGCAAGCCTTTGTTGAATACTCATATCATATTTCTTATGTGGGAAATGCGATTGTCAATTTAAACCTCCCAAGTCTTTGCTTCTTTGTTAGTGATATTTTTGCAGAGGTAGGAGACTTAGAGATGCTAAGGTAAGGACCCCATTCACAGTTGCAGAGCTGAGACACAATCCCATTGTTCTGATGCCAAAGCCCCTAGTCTTTGATCATATTGTCATTTTGAAAGATCTTTTACATGTCTTCATACATTTATTCTGTATATTGGCATATTTATTTTTCCATTCATTTCAAATAATATCAACTATGTTCTAATTAACTGCAAAACAAATGTAATTTATATTGCATATTATTATTTTCAATGCTCAGGTAGCACTTATTATATTTCTCCAGACTTAGTTATACATTTTATTTTTACATTTCCTTCTTAGAAGTTGTTTCTCATAACTTCTCAGTAATAGCCAACTGAATTATTGTAGAATGCATGGCAATACTATAAATTTAAAAATATTTTAAGGAAGAAAATATACATTTCAAATATGAGGAAGTATAGACATTATACATCTTGATGGCCAGAATATTTGTGGTTGAGAATCATAATCTAGTATATGACATTTTCCATATCAGAAAAAAGTTATTTTTCTGTAATTCTGAGTTATGTGAAATCATAAATAGTATTTGCTATTTAAATCCAGTTTACTTTATATATTATCCTAATATGTTGGAAATTATTAGTTAATTTGAAATATTTAACAATTGCATTTTAAACCATCCTTGAAGTCAATTTTGTTTTACATATACATTTCTTTATTATAGCTGAACAAGTAGAAACAAGTATTTAAAAACAAACTATTTAAATAATAGTCATTTATTGGTTTTTGTTATTTAAATTAACAATATACATAAATAAACTAATGAATAGTTTAATTAACTATTTTACATTGTCAACTTCCTTATGTCTTAGGTTTGGGATCAGATATTTTAATTAAATTAGCTGTTATTTTGGCATAATTAGACATAAATTTTCATGAGAGTAACCTTTATCTGAATAAAAAGTGGAAACTGAATGAATTTTTAAAATTGTGTGTAATAAACCCTGGCTGGCATAGCTCAGTGGATTGAGCGTGGGCTGTGAACCAAAGTGTCGCAGGTTCAATTACCAGTTAGGGCACATGCCTGGGTTGCAGGCCAGGTCCCCAGCAACTGCAGATTGATGTTTCTCTCTCCCTCTCCCTTCCTTCCCTCTCTAAAAATAAATAAAAATAAAATCTTTAAAAAAATAATTGTGTGTAATAGAAGGAACAAATCAATGATACGTATACTGGAGTTGCAGTATCAGTGTATGTCCTCCAGAGCTAATGCTCTGATATTCTCTCACGTTAAATGTGTGCATTTCAGATTATGTTTTTACTGGTCTGAGCTCTGTAGACAACCCCTTCTTATGATAAATATCTATTCTAACTAAGAAGTAATCACAGTAAAATGAATCTTGAATGCATTACTGCCTGAAAATGTAACTCTTCTCTAGTGAATTATCTAATTAAAGTCTGGGTCTTAATACTTCAGTGCTTTACAATTACAGACACGTATTTAAAAAGTCTGAGGGTGTGGACGATCTGGTCATGGGATTGCCTAAGCTATTAAGATTCATACACTTGGGTACACTAATATTTCAAATAATCCTATTAATAATAAACTCAGGGAAACTGAAGTATAGCAAAGGGACTATATTTAAATGTATGGAACTTGAAGTTGACTCTGAGAGCCACCTGCCTTCCAGAGCCCATCAAATGCACTTATATGTTCTATGTAACTGCTGCTAAACTGCCTTCCTAGTTAACTTCCTTGTTACTAAAGAGGAGTAATAAAGCATAAAAAAGATATTAATATTAATTTTGGAATTTTGTTTTTGTTAAAGCAGGAGAATCCTAGGAGAAAAAAAAGTGGAAGGAAGAAAACTTAAGTTTTGAAAGATAGTATTTACAATTTGTAGGAGCTATTAATGTATTTCTCAGATTATTACTATTTCACACACATGGCATTTATTTTCTTTTGATTTTGAAAACAATATGTTTATTATAGAGAATCTGAAAGTGCTGAAAAATATGAAGATAATTAGAATACCTGTATTTATCTTTCAGAGAAAAATCACTGTTAATATATTGAATTATCTCACTCAAGCCTTGTTTATGTCAGAAATATGTATATCGTTCCATTTATAGATAAATGGTCTATAAGATTCATTAGAATGCTTTGAGAATCACTATATTAGCAAAATACTGTCATAGTGTTAAGGTCTTGTGTAATTACTTCAAAACTTAGTGACATATAGCAATACCATCATCATCATGGATTCTGTGTGTCAGGCATTCTGGAAGGACTTAGGTGTACATCTGCCACCTGTGGTCCCCTACATGATTGCTCTCAGGTGTCCACTGGAGCTGCAGTCGTCTGAGACCTCACTGAAGCTGGAATATTTGCTCCCAAGGTGGCTCACTCATACAGCGGGTGAGTTAATTCTGGCTGGTGCAGACAGCGTCAGTGTTTCTCCAGGCGAACCTCTCCATGAGGCTGTTGATGTCCTTATGGCACAGCAGCTAGATTCTCCTAGAGTGTGTGACAGAAAGAAGCAGGAGTATTCTTCAGTGCCTTTTTTTGACACAAGGTTGGGACTCATAAACCTTCACTGCCACTATGGTTTTCTAGTCACACAGGGGCTGCTGTGATTCCAGGTTGGAGGGGAGGACACTAGGCCATGAAAACCAGGAATTGAGTCATTGGCTGTCACAGAGCCTGAAATGAAGGAATTGAATTGCATGAACTCTTTGGATAGTACATCATGAAAACATGGTAGTAAGTGATTACATGCTGAGTGCCCATGAAGTTAGGTGGCTTTAAAGTTGGCTAACTAGCCAGTGATTAATTAATTAATATGATGTATGAGTCTCTATCAATATATCACAACTTTTATTATTTTCATGGTTCTTTCCTGTTCAGTAGGATTAATCCTATTTTAAATAAATAAAGAATACTTTAAAAGTTTTGAATGAGCAAATTGGAATCAAGAGTTGAATTAGTAGACTACAGAATCAAAATTCCAAACAATCTAGGGACAGGAATGCTGGTTCAAGCCAACACCTGTGTTGCATATAAAACATGGTTCTTGGGATAATCACTGCTATGCCAACCTATTTTATTGACTATAAACTCAGTGTAAACTTAGACTGTTGTGTGGACCTTAAAAACACTGAAATGTTTCTAGGCCAACTTAATAAAATTAAATTATCTAGAACTGCAGCCACTGGCCACATGTGGCTGTTGAATCCTTGAAATATGGTTAGTTTAATTTGAGTTGTTCTGTAAGTATAAAAATAAATACTCTGGATTTTGAAGGCTTAGTAAAAAATGTAAAATATTAATAATGAATAATTTATAATATGCATTTGTATATATTAAGTAAATATATTAGTAATTGTTTTAACCTGTTTTGTTTTGTATTACTATGCCTACAAAATTTAAACCTAACTATGTAGGGCTAACATTATATTTCTGTTGCTGGTGTGCTCAGCGTGTTCATCAATGCCCAGCACCCTGAGTGGTAACTGGAAAACACCTGAGATCCTGTACCCAACTGGAGTATGGTATAGGAGACAAGAATAATTCTCAAATATTTAGAAATGATAATGAAGCAGTTAGATATGTAGTTATGGGAAGAGAAAACTTGGAAAAATATAGGGAGAATTATAGGTATGTTGAGTATTGTAGAGCTATCATAGCAAATAGAAATTAGATGTATTTCTCTAAGTAAAACTAAGGCCAATGGTATTAAATGGCATCATGAAGTCAGATTTTGTTTCAGCATGAAAAAGGCCTTTCTAACAATCCCTTGTTCAACAAGTCAGAGGCCCCTGTGAGGGCAGCATCTACTTTCTTTAGAAATTTCCAAAAGGTAAATGGATAACTGTTCATCAGAGGCATTGTGTTAGGATAAGTTATATTTCAAAGCCTTTCATTAATCCAAGAAAGATAACAGTTTTCCCCCTGAAACACATTATACCATAAACACAGGAAGAGATGTATAACTCTCCAACTAATATGTCAAGTTTGAAATCTTGCAGAATATACAGTCTCTGACTATTCTTGCTAGAGATTTCAAACAAGAGCAGTGGAATTTGCTTTATTTAATTGTAAACATTTTGAAAAGGATCAAATACAAGGTAACTTTTCAGGGAACAGTAACAATGATAATTCTCACTGAAATAGAAAACTTCAAGAGGAAACAAATAAGCACATATAATATGCACACATAAAAAGAAATTCAGAAGTAGTATTTTCTGATTATGGCAAGAAATAACGTATGGCTTCTAAATGGTGTTTACACCAATCAACTTACAATTGTTTTTGTGTTGCCTATTTTAAAAAGAAAAGCAGTTAGACTTTGTGTGTTGGTATTTAACCAGCTCAAAGATAATGTGTGGCGTAAGTTGCCTCATGATTAGCCAAATGGAAAAGACTTTAGCATTTCTGAAGAAAGAGGGAGTAGAGAATATAATTGCAATAATGAAGCATGACTTTCCATTTATTTATTTATTTTTCATGGTAAGACTTCTTTTCAGTCTCTATTTTTTTTAAAGATTTTATCCATTTATTTTTAGAGAGGGAAGGGAGGGAGAAAGAGAAAGAGAGAGAAACATCAATGTGCGGTTGCTGGGGGTCATGGCCTGCAACCCAGGCATGTACCCTAACTGGGAATCGAACCTGCGGCATTTTGGTTCGCAGCCCTCACTCAATCCACTGAGCTATGCCAGCCAGGGCAGTCTCTATTTTTCTTAATTATATTTTTATTGTTGGCACTATATCTGTAGTAGTGAATTTTTTAATTTTTTCTCACTATTTTTTGAGAGAGAGAGATGGGAAGGGAGAGAAACATGGATTTGTTGCTCCATTTATTTATGCATTTATTGGTTGACTCTTGTCTGTGCCCTGACCAGGGATTGTATGTGCAACCTTGGTGTACTGGGACAGTGCTCTAACGAACTGAGCTACCCAACCAGGGCTGAAGCTATGACTCTTTAAAAGATCTCAGCCAGAGCCCTAGCTGGTGTAGCTCAGTGGATTGAGTGTGGGCTGTGAACCAGAGTCACAGGTTCAATTGCCAGTCAGGACACATGCTTTTGTTGTGGGCCGAATCCCTAGTGAAGGCCACGTGAGAGACTACACATTGATGTTTCTCTCCCTCTCCTTTTCTTTCCCTTCCTCTCTCTCTAAAAATAAATGTATAAAATATTTTTAAAAAACTCAGGCAGAAAATGACCAAGGCTTATGGTAAACAAACTGAGACTTCATTTTTAAGAGCAAAATTTTTGTTTATATGAGATTTAATCCAGTGTATCTGAAACATAATGGAATATAGCACAATAATACTTAGTTTTATTTATGTTTAATTATATTTATTTTAAATTTGTACACAGTTTTCTACCCTTGTGCCTTTTAGTTCATTTAATACTCTAACTGGAGCTTAATCTGCGTAGCATCCCTGACACAAAGAAGCATGCAGGTGCACACTATTGTCATTTGTTTGTTTTTCCAATAAGAGAATGTTTGGGGGGGTGAGAGGCAAAACTTCACTACTTCCCTGCTTTTTAAAAATTTTTATTTTTGATTTTATTTTTTAAATTACAGTTAATAATCAATATTATTCTGTATCCATTTCAGTTGTACATGATAGTGGTTAGGCAAGCATAAAATTTTTAGTGTTCCCCTTGATAATTCTTTGCCCACCTGGCACTATACATAGTGATTACAATATAATTAACTGTATTTCATAAGCTGTATTTTACATCCCTGTGACTATTTTGTAACTACTGATAAGTATTTCTTAAACCTTACACATTTATTACCCAAGCCCTCAACTCCCCTCTCATCTGGCAACCTGCAGTTTGTTCTCTGTATCTACGAGTCTGTTTCTGTTTTCTTTGTTTATATACTTTGTTCTTTAGATTCCACATATAAGTGAAACTACATAGTATTTTTTTTCTCTGACTTATTTTACCGAACATAATTCTGCATAGGTATATCTATGTTGTCACAACTGGTAAGATTTAATTTTTTCTGATTGAGGAATATTCCATGTATATATGTACTGCATTTTCTTTATCCACTAGTTAACTGATGGACACTTGAATTGCTTCCACATCTTGGCTATTATAGATAATGCTGTAATTAATATAATCTCAAAATAGATTAAAGCTTTAATGTAAGACATGATAACATAAAATTTCTAAAAGAAAACATAGGCAGTAAAATCTCTGACTTTCTTCTTATCAAGATTTTTATATATCTCCTTGGGTAAGGAAAACAAAATAAAAAATAAATGAAACTACATCAAGCTAAATGTTTTTTTTTCCCAGCAAAGAAAGGCATCAACAAAATGAAAAAAGTACTGAGTAAGAGAAAATATTCAGTAATATTAAATTCAATTAGGGATTGGATAATATCAAAATTTATAGAGAACACATATAACTCAACACTGAAAAAATAAAAGACTTAATTTAAAAAATGGGCAGAGGACTTGAATAGACACTTCTCCAAAGAGGACATACAGATGGCATAGATGACCAATAGACATATGAAAAAATGGCAATGTGACTAATCATCAGAGAAATGTAAATAAAAACCACAATGAGATATCCTGTCATACCTGTCAGAATGGCTATCACCAATAAATTAACAAACTTGTTGGTGAGGATGAGGACGAAAGCAGACCTTTGTGGACAGTTGATGGGATTCCAAATTGGTGTAGTCACTATGAAAAACAGTATGAAGTGTCCTCAAATTTTTTTTTAAATACAACTACCTTATGATCCAGCAATCCCACTTCTGGGTATATATCTGCAGAAACCCAAAAACACTATTTTGAAAAGATATAAGAGGTCTGCCCAGAAAGTAAATAGCCATGTACTATGAAAAATAGAGGCAAGTAACATGTATCTTGTATCTTATTGAAGAAGATACAAGATACAAGAAACATTGTACATAGGACAAATGGTGCCTCAGTCCCCTTCAAAGTAGGCACCTGGGGACCTCACACAGTTTTCCCAATCACCATAAGCTGCTACATCCTATTTTCTTGAATCTCATTGATATCTGAAATCTCTCCCCTTTCAAAGGTGATTTTAGTTTTGGGAAAAGCCAGAAGAAGTCACAGGATGCCAAATATGGGCTGTAGGGGGCCTAAGTCACTTGGGTGATTTGATGTTTAACCAAACAACTCTGCAGGAGAAATGGTGCATGAGCAAGCACATCGTCGTGACAAAGCTGCCAATCACCAGTTGCCCATAGATGTGACCTTCTGAGAATCATCCGAATGATTTCTGAGGAGGGATGTTCAAGCTTAATGCAAAATTAGATGCATATTCATTATTCTATTTGCTCAGTCATTTTGAATGTGGTGGATACACAGTACACGCTCACTCACTGGCGTCTACCACCCCCACTGACTAGTACCATGAAGGTGTCATTATTCATGCATGCACATTCCAGTTCACTCTCCTTAGGTGCCAGGTTACAGTCATGTCACCCAAACTGCTCTCTTTATATTAACAATGGTTGGACTTTTTCCAGGTAGACCTCGTATGTATCAACCCTGGTTCTTATTAACATCCTTTCAATATCCTGTTTCAAAATAAGAATGTCATCATACTTTTCAGAGATGATAAAAAGCCAGTGTATTTATGTGAAATTTGATCTTCATAAAAGAGGCAAATTAAATAATTAAGGTTCTTCATGTATAATTTTTCACCTTAAATTAGTTTTTGCACCTATAATTATGCTCTTAAATTTATGAAGTGTCTCATTGATAATGATTTTAATCATTTTTCTTTCTGAATAGAAAAAATTCTTCCTACAATATTTCCAATGCAAAAGCATTAATAATTTTTGATATAGGGGTATGATTTTTCATTATTACTTTTCCTTATACATGGAGTTCAAAAACAATCTTTTTTAAATTTTTTTCTTTGCAATTTAATTTTACCCAATATATATGCCTATCATATATAATAACACATGCTGGGAGTGGGGCATTTTATTAATAATTTAAAAAAAACTTTATTTGCATATTAAATAATGCATTGAGACCAAAATAATGGAATGAATGCTCACTTACTCTCCCTTTTAATTGACAATTATTTTTGCATTTATAGATGTAATACAAAATGCAACCACTTGCAAAAGATAGTGTGAAAGGGGAATTATTCTAAATAATGAATGTTGTTGATAGTCACAATGTTAAAAAAGAATAGAAATTTAAAATCTGAGTAACTGACTTGTGGATTAGATCTGTAGTTCTTACTCATTTATAAAATAGAAGGAGGTCTGTGTTTTCAGAAAAATGCTCCTAGTATGTACAGTATGTCGAGACATAGAGACCTTTATTCTATTGTTGTACATTTAGGTTATTTCATATTTCCCTACTATATAATAATGTCATGATGAACATCCTTGCACTTAAAAGTATGTCCACATTTCTGATAAATCACTATGTCAAATGATATTAATTGTTAAGGGTTACTGAGGCATATTACTGTATTTGTTTCCAAGAATTTATCTCAAGTAATACTTCCTGCAGCTCTATATTACTGTTTTTTTTTAATTTAACCTTTTAAACATTATTACTTTTTGGATGAAAAAATTGAATAAAAAGTTCAAGAGATTTGATTAAGACCTTCTAGATAATAGCAGAACTGGGATCAAAATCAAAGGTCATGATATTAATCACAATGTTAAAATCATTTTAACAGTAAGGTATATTCATTAATCATAAACTTATTCAGTAACTATTCATAGAAAGCTTACTGTGTGCTCATAATTGGTCTATGTGCCATGATTATAGCATGAAAAAAAACCAGTGAGAATTCATTGTCCACGTGGAGCTTGCATACTGAGAGGTAGAGAATTTAAAAATATATTATATAGCATGTTAGATAGTGCTAAGTGCTAGAGATAACTTTTTAATTTCACCTTTTAGTTACTTTTACTTTTAAATACAAACTCACAAAGTTGCAGCCCCCCATCTCCAAGCTTCCCCTGGTAGTAAGCACTTGCATAACAGTGCATTATCAAAACCAGGAATAGTACATTTATCAAAAATTGCCAGCACAATAAAATTAAGTTAACTATAGATCTTATTCAGATTTTACCAGTTTTTGCATACACTCGTTTTTGCCATGCCTTTGTATATAATTCTATTTAATTTTCTCACATATGGCCAACACCACCAGTGTAATTAAGGTATAGGTCTGTTCTGTCACCACAAAGGAAATCTCTTAGGCTACTTCTTTATAGTCATACCTTCCCTCCCCTCCTATAATCTCTATAATTTTGTTACTTTCAGGATGGTATGTACATGGGACCATATAGTTTATAAACTTGTTTTTTCATTGAGTAGAATACCATTAAGATCCACCCAAATTGCCATGTGTTATCAATAGTTTGTTCCTTTTTGTTACTGAGTGGTATACAGGGAAATATAAAACACAAAAGGAAATGCAATTAAGAGGGTGTGTTTTCAGTGAGGTGATTTCTGAAATCATTTTTGAGGAAATGACCAAACAGTTAAGGATGTTAGAATTGCATGTGTATCTGGGGAAGTGCTCCCTAGGTGGAGGGAATATGGAGACATTTGCCCTGAGTAGAAGTCTGGAGCTGCACAGAAGCCCAGTGTGGCTAGGGCTGTGGCGGGGGGAGGCAGCAAGCATGATGAGATGGCATTAGGGTTAACAGAGGAACAGATCTTGTAAGCCTCTGTTATCCTCCGCAGATAGTATAATTGGAGTGATAGTGTAACTCTAATGGTTATAGAACTATAGTCACTCAACAGTTTCCCATAACGTTACTTTCAAAAGCAGGGAAGACTGAAAGGTTTCTTTTCTCTGTGGGTATCTAGTAAAAATCAATACTTCATAATAGAAATT
The DNA here is from genome assembly GCF_004126475.2 of Phyllostomus discolor. Taxonomy (NCBI): domain Eukaryota; kingdom Metazoa; phylum Chordata; class Mammalia; order Chiroptera; family Phyllostomidae; genus Phyllostomus; species Phyllostomus discolor. The sequence continues at coordinate 94,012,789 of NC_040906.2, read as the reverse complement.
ATCTTGAATTATCTTGGAATTTTATCTTTAAAAACAAGTAAATGAATTTTGTACTCCATTTATAAAATGTGTTGATTTTATCAACTCTTTATGTATATTTGGCATGAGCGGGGAGCAAACAGATTCAATTTTTTTTATCATCCATGAGCTACTGATTCCTGCAGACCTCTCTCAGGGGACACAGATGTCTTAACAATTTACTGGAAGAACAGAGATGGGGTCTCCTCTGAGTCACAGGGCATTGTACCAGGGTGAGGTCTTCAGCACAGAAAAGTCTCATGGAAGACAGGGAAAATGGAGATGAAGTCTTATTGGACAATATCTGTGGTTCTTTTAGATTGTGATAAATGGCAAGCACTAAGTGGGCCTGTCAGAAAATCCAGTTCATTTAGGAAATTATGTGACTTTAGCTTAGTCTTAGCCTTTCATTCTGTCTAAGAATAAAGGGTGTGAGTTCCTTCGAAAGGGCCCAAAAGCAGTTCAGTAAATGAACAGCTTTGTCAGTTAAAGTTGTGTCTATTCACGAAAACTGAATTGAACTGGTGCTAGGAAAAGCCAGGAGTCCTAATTTCAGTCATGAACATGCTGATAACAATAAACTTTTAGGTAAAAAGATAGCCAAATACATAGAAATTCATTTATTTCAGCTAAAGACTAGCTTCTCTATACAAATTCTGTCTGATCTGGCCTGTAATATGTAATTGGAAGCCTGCCAGTGTCATAATATGCTGTATTTCCACCATTGAGAATAAGCTCCCAGAGAGCAGGCACTATTTTCTTTCATTTATTTTCCCTACCATGGTTAGGATGTAGTAGAAAGCAGTGGGTATTCAGTCACTCTTTGTGAAAAGAACACATTTCTTGTACATCAAAGAACACGAGTTATGACTTGCAGGTGTGCGTGAAACTGTGCCTACTGCTGTAAACAATTCTAGACAATATCATCAATGGGAACCAACACCTGATTATTATCTCCCTGCTTATAGCAAAGAATTAAGAGATAAAACCTAGCAATAGTCAGTAGGCAAAAGTAGTAGTTAGGTTGATTTGAATGCTTGCTGTGAGAGTGGCATTAATATTAAATGGCTTTTTATTTAACAATTGTATCTTCAAACAGGAAAATTAATTATTGAAAGAATTCAAAGTATTTCCTCCCACTGTATAGTTAAAGAAAACAAAAACTGAAGGAACACTCTCACATGCCATTTTCTTTCTCAAAGTGTGAGACAGTGAAAACTGACAAATTAAAATGTGCCTTAACCATTTATAATGTCACAAAACAATAATAAAAATAAAAATTAGTTTATGGTGTTCAATTTTAGAATATTAAAGTATTCTTCAGAAATTGTCAATATTAATAGTCAGTTTTCTGGAATTACAGGTGTTTGATATTATTGTTTTAATATCTTGTTTTTATAGTTAAATTTACTAGGCTACCTGCCACATAGGTATCCATGAACAATATGATGAAGATGAACAGTTGCTATTTCTTCAGGTCCTTTTATACTGCAGCCAATTTTCCCATTTACTTTGTATTAATTTCTATGAACACAAGTCTTTAAAAATTAGGTGTGAAAGTATAATCTTGATAGAAGCCATAGGAAATACAAGACAGTTTGGTCAAGGTTGTAAACGTCAGGGGATTATATTGTATCTGCCCCAGTATTCATTACAGCACAAAATCTAACTGTAATCCTATCACTTCATATTCAATTGATCAAGAGCAGAACTTCATTCTGATCAAGAGTAGAACTCTGATTAAAAACTTTTAGTCTGGCTCAGTTTAGGTCTGGCTCATTTTAAGGGTCAAAGCCAAATTAGGCCAATTATATTTAGACCCATTTTTCACTTGTATTTGCTGTCCTTAAGGGCAACAAAACATATGACATTCAAGCATATGCTGCTTATAAGTTGGAACTTAACATAGGAACAGGTGCAAAATGTTCCTCACTTGCTGCCAGAGGTGAATTGAATGTTGGAAATGAAGTTAGAGTTTTGGGTTATTTCCTTTTGGTTTATTTCATCTCATATTTTCTGTTTGATAAAAAAGAGAATGTTCACTGAAAGTTTGTCATGAATGTTTGTTGCCTTCCCTTCCGATAAAAAAAAAAAAAAGGTGCTCTGGTAGAGTTACGAAGAAATGACAAAATTTTTATGTTTGAAGGGTCTTGAGAACACTTTGATTTATTGCCAAGGAAGATGAGGCTCAGAGAAATCAAATGACATAAAGCTAGGCAGTGGCAGAGTTTGACCTAGATAGTGGGTTTTTGAATTCTCAAGTAAAGACTTTACTCAACATTATTTTTTAAAATATTCCATATCAAGAAAAGAAGGAAAATTCCCCCCAAAGGAGTTTGAAAAAGCCACATGTGTCTTAATCCATTTCAAAAACTAATAGCATTTTTTCCACCTACTCATCATTTTAGTATAATCGAACATCAGGAAATGTGCTAGGAAGTATAAATAAAAATAGTTACATATAATTCCTGGCTTTCACTTGCAAGGTTTACACTCTAGTAGGGAAATTCATATAAATAAAAGATTTATAGTACATGGAAGCAAGGTTTTCAAGAGTCAGAGAAAGCTGAAAATACCCAGAAGAAAACATAAACACTTTATGTGGATAACTAAATAGGAATTGTCTAGGATTAAAAATATAAAGTAGGAAGATGTCTCATGGCTTCTACAGAACCAGAGTCCCAGAAGGCCCCATCATGTGTATGGAGCAGTGAGATATTTAGGGTGGCAGGGATTCTGGAAATAAGGTGTGGAAATGGTTTTAGTTCATCTGCTTGCTAAATATTTTCCATCTTTGAAGTTAATTGTGATAAAATAAAATCACGAATACCCAAATCCTCAATCACTTAAAGGCTCACAAAGAGTACATGAGCGTTTTTTTAATTCTTTAAATTATAGTCGACATTCAGTATTGTATTAGTTTCAAGTGTACAACATAGTTGTCAGTAATTTATATAACTTATGAAGTAATTCCTCCTTGATAAATTTAGTACTCCCCTGACACCATACATAGTTATTACAATGTTATCGACTATATTTCATATGCTAGTATGTGAGATTTTTATACCAAGCAAAGCAAATCCTCAATCACTTAACAGATTTGCAAAGAGTGCATGAATTTTTTTATAGCAGGCAAAGCTGCATATTATTTGAGATTGTTTGCCTTGGCATGGCACCTGTATTTCCAAAGAGCTTTTCAAGATGACAGGAAACTACAGTCTGCTTTCCACTCTTCAACTCAAGACCAGCAGTAAAAGTTGGTGCCTGGTCCTATATTTTCTATGTTTTCCTGTTTGGTACTCAGAGCTTTTCCAATCCTTTCTTGACCTTGCTAATACCCTTTATATGAGGAAGTAGAAAAGGGGGCAAGAAGAAGTTCTGAGCAACCCCTAGAGATATGAGTCACCTCTTGGACCTAAGGTAGTCTGCACTGGGGTTTGGTAACATTTTCTTTAAGTTTTCACTTTGGGAAGCTGTGGCACAGATGGGTTCCATTCCCTCCCTTACCTATCTTCTATTCAAGGTAAAATGGCCAGGACCTACCATAGAGGCTGGTTACAGTCAGATGAACATTTCTTTGGTTAAGATGTAACATGTACATTGATTATTAAGTTCTGCTCTAATCCAATGTTAAGTATGTATATTGTGTGTACATATGTGTATTTATATACATTTTCTTCATATATGTAGATCATTTTGTAGGTGTCTTCAATCTGGATAAAGCAAAATCTTTAACAAATCCATAGTTCCTTTGTAATGGAATGGATGTATTTCATTCCTTTCCTGTTCTCCATATTCTGTTTTTCCTTCAACACTCCAAATCCTTTTTTTGTTTTGCATTCTGGAAGTTGTAACAAAGAAGATTAGCTAGTATCACTAGTATGAATTAAATAATCATGGCCCTGATAAAATATGGGTGTGGGATAGGATAAAAAGAAAAACACTGATAATGAACCTCTCAAAGACTAACTCTAACACCTGTATTCAGCTCCTTTCTTTGGAGATAGTTAAGCACTGGGGAGTGTAACATGAGGAACTAAAAGTCTAAAACCTTTGAAAGACCTGGCAAAGTTGGATGGCATACTGGACAATATGAATATGTCAGGGAAGACAGACATTTTGCATCTTTCACTATTGTTGGACTACAGGTTTTTTTCAAGTCCTCCTTTTCCACTTACAACATTGTGGCTTCAACAGATGTATAAGTGCAATTTAGTTTGAACATTGATTATGGGGGTCTCACTAATAGAAGCAATATCTGCTAAGCTTGATGAAGAATCAACATGAAATCTTTAAAAGCCATGATCCTAACCTTTGAGAAGCTTGTAATCTGGTATTCTTTCCTTGACTCATTTTAAGCTCTCCGTTCTACCCTTTATCCCTGACACCAAGTGTCATCTTGTATTCATTTCCATCCCAGTATTGTCCCAAAGGAAAAAAAAATCTAAATAAAACATGAATGATAACTTACTATAAAATTCTCAGTGAAGTCATTCTTTATCTTTCATTTTGTTAAATAATTGGAGAACTATTATAAAAGCTCTCTGGCTTCAATGTATAAAGCCAATTTGGAAGGATGCTTTTGAAGAGTTATAGCACTGAAATCTTTTTTTATTAGAACTTCAGGATCTTTGAAAAATCCCTTTGTACATGGGACTATTTAAGGCTTCCATGGTATAGTGGTAGCTTATATTAAAAAAAAATGGTGTCTTATTTGACATTTTTAATGCTTCATAAGTCCATATCATATATAATTTTCTCTCTCTCTCTTATATATATATATATATATATATATATATATATATATATATGGTAAAATGACTTACAAATAGTTTTATTATGGCAAAATGTTAGACAATTGGGCATGTTTTATATTTCTTTACAGGTAAGAAAAGCACTTTTCTAATAGTCTTGAGTAGAGTTGAAATCTTTGCTTATTAAAATAAAATCTCTCTGTTTCATTGTTTAAATGCATTTTACTTACTAACCCAATTAGACTTGAAAATAGTACTCAAATAAATGTCATTTTAACTTTTATACAATAAAATCTTGATTAGTTTGAGCAAAGCTAACAAAAATATCAGTTATGCAGGAAGAATTAAATTATAAGTTCAAAAGTACCTGAAATTTAGAAAGCTACAATAGAAAATCTGGAGGAAATGTGCTGAAGGTTATAATCGTCTATTCTAGTTCCTTTGTTTTTCATGCTTTTTTTTAAAATCACAATTTAGATGTTTAAATTTTCTTGGATCTTCTATACATTAGATTCTTCTTAGAAACCAAGAAAGTGGAATAAAGCATAATCAATAGAGAATGAAAGAAAGGTTTCTGATGACTCCTTAGTTAACCGGAGTCCAGCAGAACTGCTTTTGCTGGCATTATGCTGAAAATACATGCAAGGGTGAGGTGATGAGGGAGTCAGTGAAGTAGACAAAATAGGATCTGAAGCACAGAGAGAGACATTATGTGAGGGGATCTTCTTCAAACCCCAGTATAGAAAAGTCAATGATGTCATGAGGAACTTTGTATCAGAGGCTTTTGCTACTTATTCAACAGATCTGAAGACCCTTTAAATTTTCAAACATTAATCATTATAAAGAAGACACAATTCCTGGCCTCCATAAATATACCATCTAATGGTGGATGGTGGAGGGAGGTCAGTAATTAACATGTAAAAATAGCCATCAATAAATAGCATACCCAGGTTTGATGTGTCCACAGTATAAACACATTTGCACTTTGAAGAACTTGTATACTCATTTGGAAATAATATCTGTTCCCATCTCAGTCACAATTAGTTTTACTTGATTCTATGGAAATATGGCAATGACAGCATAGCATTTAAAGTATTTATACAATTATTATTCTTTCACCAAAATATAATATTTTCTTGATCTTTCTTTTTTAATTGTATTTATTTATTTTTAGAGAGAGGAAAAAAGGAGGAAAATAGAAAGGGAGAGAAACATCAATGTGTGGTTACCTTTCACACCCCCTACTGGGGACCTGGCCTGCAACCCAGGCATGTGTCCTGACTGGGAATAGAACCAGCAACCTTTTGGTTCACAGGCTGGCATTCAATATACTAAGCCACACCAGCCAGGGCTTGATTTTTCTTTTTATTTTTAAATTATATTTTATTGACTATGCTATTACAGTTGTCCCAAGTTTCCCCCATTTGCGGTTCCTCCACTGAGCACCTCCCACTCCCTCAGGTGATTTCCACACCATTGTTCATGCCCATTGGTCATATGTATGCATAAGTTCTTTGGCTTTCTCTTTTTTAATTAATGTTATCAATATCCATATTACTAACAAAATGAAAAGCCACAGTTAATCTTTGTCCTGTCATCACTACCACTTATCTAGTTATGTTTTGATATCAACAAACCCAGCTAATGCTTCCTCTGCATTTCCACTACACAGACTTACTCAGGCCCTGTTAGTCCCCTTCTCAGCTGGGACTCTACAAGCCATGTCCTTACTACTGCAGATCCATACTAGTAAAGTATAACTTTGAATAAACTGATATCCTGAAAACCTTGCATGGTCCAGTGTCTTCTGTTGAATAATGTACAAATGAGTCTACCTTGTATCAAAACCAACACAATAAACCCACAACTGAGGATTTCTGACATTGTTTTTTATATTTGTATTAAGTGTTCCTTTTGTGTCCAAATGTGTGTGATTACTCTTTACCCTGCCCAGTAGTTTTTGTCTTTTCCAGTTTTACTAACTGCTCACAGATGTTGCTTCTCTGACCTCCATCTTTTTTAATCATATTGTTTATTCTTCAAAGTTTAGCCAGCCCCAAAATCTCAATTCCTATACATTGGCTCCTTATCCCTTCACTTAAAGATGGTCTTTTCTGTCACTGAAATCTTACAAACCTATCTACCACCCCTGTGATACTTTTATAAGTATTGACTTGTGGGAGTCAAAACATCTGTATGCCACTTGATCATGCCTATTAATTCCATCTCTACAACCACACAAGTCAGAATCTTTATCATCTTTCACCTGGATTGCTGCAATAGCCTCTTAATTGGTCTGTCTACAGCCAAGGCACCTCCCCTCCCCTCTCGTTCATTCTCCACACAGAAACAAGATGATGTTTTAAAAACACAAATATGACTATGCCAGTCACTTGCTTGAAATTAATCAATTATACCACATTAGGATAAAGTCTCAATCTTTTTTTTTCCTTGTCTGCAATGATTTGCAAGTTCTAGGTTGTGTCTATAGCTCTAGTTTTGTTTTGTTTCACTGTTCTTTACTATATGTATTCCAATCATATTGGACAGAATTCACTTTTTTACATACCATAATTCTTCTTACCTCAACCTTACCTCCTACTCCCCAAACTGTTATACTCTCTTTCCTACCTCACAACATTCCTGAGATGATTACTATGAAGATGAGATTCTCTATATTGCTCAGTATATAAAGATCAACTCCATCTATGCAGCTTGGGTGGAATTAATCTCACTCAAATCATTTTAGTCATGCAAAAGGAAGTAGAGAAAAACACCTAAGAAAAGTCAAAATGCTATTAAGAACATTTAAAAAAGAGAACAGATGCTAGTTAGGCAACAGTGAAACTTCTCTACAATTAATAATGGCTTATGTAATACAGCCTTATACTGAATTCGTGAGCTATGAGTGAAAAATGGAGAAAAGTCATGATTATATATTGGGCATATCAGTCCAATGGCTAATGTAGCTGACTTGTTTCTTCAGTCCAGTTAGAAGTTTTCATTCTCATAATAGCAATCTCTTTAACATCGTCATTGTCACTGCATGTCTAAAATATTTTTCCTACCTGATGGCTATAATGAAATATATGATACAAAACATGCACAACACTGTGCTCACAGGAATAGCACATAACTGAAAGAGATGATGAGAGAGTCCCCAGTGTACTCCCAAAACACAAGAATATCGACTTAATATTTTTATTTTTCATGCAGAAACTGACCCGCAGTTTTTGGTATTTGCATGAAGTACTCTGTAACCATCTGCTTAGGATGTGACCTATTTTCAATCTTTCTCAACTTTTCAGTTGAAGAATCATCTTTAAAGCTTATGGAAAGAAATGTGAAAAGCTAAATATGGTGTTGCAGCTGGTTCAGACTTACTATTGAAATGCTTATGTCCTGGGATAATTTAAGATCTATTTATGTTATTGTGAAGTAGGAAAAACAATCAAAGAAAGCTGCATCATTTTGCCAAAGTGAGATAGATCGAAAAGACATTGCCTTGGTCTTTGTGTTTAAAGAATTTAACTCCAAAATATTAATCCATTCCCCACAAAGATGTGTTCAGATTGACCCTTGTGGTGTTGGTTCAACTACTGACCAAAAATTTCAAAAAAGAATTAGTTGTCATTATTTAAATATTTTAAAAAGTGCAAAATTTTACACAGAAATCCATATTTCTCTTTTTTTTCCATCTTAAAAACTTGAAAGATCTGGCAATATTGGCATATGAGATGACATTTTTTCAGGCAAACAATGGCTCATGAAATAGGTCATTCCCTCTATAGTTAACCTTGGTGCTCATCATTTTTAATATATTCTCATTCATGTACACTTCACTTGTTTATACTACCTGTCAAACTTTTGTAGATCTTTCAGATTATAACAGTTCCTTATCACAATGTGAACCCATAAATCAAAGAATTTGAACAAAAGGAACAATGTAAGATGCTTAATGTGCAATATCAATCTCAAGCTTAAAAACAAATCATTCAAGTGACTTATGCATTGCAAACTGAACCACCTGAAATGCTTTCAGCTACAAGTAAAAGAAAATTCAAATATAGCTATTTAATAAAAATTGTGAGTTATTAGTTTCACGAAAGTAGAGGTCCCTGTGACTCCACAGTGGCAGGACTGGCATCTTTAAGTGCTCATTACCTTTCCCTTATATTTGTCCTCTTGTTATAAGAGGGCTGCTACAGTAAAAGGTGTTTCATATCTATTCTAAGCATAGAGATGAAAGTGATAAAAAATAAAATTTCAAGTTTTGTTAAAGGTAAAGGGCTATGTCAGTTCTGTTTGCATCTTTTTTTTTAATTAATGAAACAGTCTATTACATAAATCCTATCTAGCTGACTTTAATTAAGGCAAAATCTATGGTCAAGATAAGTGAGATTATAATGGTTCATATAGAACAATCCTAATTTATTCCCATGGGAAAACATAGTGTTTTTTTATTCCCTGAGATAGATGTTTCTTCTAGAATTCTCTTAGCATATTGTATAGGAGGAGGAGGAGATTATTTTATAGGCAGTGGAATAGTCCTGCTATACAACCCTCCTCTGCCTCCAAATTCAAAGAACTTTACTAAAAATTTGTCTTTACTTTAGGAGGGCTACCTCCAGGATATTTAAACCAATCAATATTTCTCATAAATTAGGCTGCTGAAATGTTTACTGTGTAGTTTTCATGCTTTTCATTTTCAGCTTGGAATGTATTGGCTTTGGCAAGTGATACCTGTGTGGAGGATGGTGGAAGGTGTTTCTCAGGCAGTGTATATTACAGGGGGTGATAAAGTCAGTGGTCCAAAAATAATTTTAACAAGCACTTTTGTTGATTTAAAGGTTACCATGTAATATGTATATTGAATAATAATTGATGAAAATATTATGAAGAAAATTCAAGATCATGATTTCTAGGCAGGGAAAGTATTAAAGAATAGATTATCCAGAGGGAAAGCCAAAATTTATTTATGACTTCTATCTTTTTAAAACATTCTTTCTCCTTTGATTTTAGAGAAGATAAAATTATATGATTTGTGCAAAATTTACTTACACTTTAAATTTCTACATTTGGAGGTCTAAATTTTGAAACTAGGTTGATCCACCTGTAGTGAATCAGAAGATAGAAAGTATTGAGGGTGCAAACTAAAACTTACATAGAGTCATGTTGCATGGCCTAGGAAATGAGTGTATTTAAAGGAACTCACTATGCCAAAAGCAATTCAAATAAGTTTTGTCGTGTAAACTCTTACATTATCCGTGTGCTACTCAGATATTACCATTTATATGCAAGCTTGTAGTCATCTGACATTTAAAGCATGCCCTGATATAGTTTGATATAGTTGGTATTAATTATGAAATTACACAATAACATTACCATTACTTTTTATATTCAAATGTATTGTCTCTCCATATAGTAATTCCTCTTGCTCTTCTAAATAATACAAAGCCAATATAAATTAAATTCATAAGTGGGAATTATCACTATTTTCAAGACTAATAAGTATATTAACATATATTTATAAACAATTTCAAATCTCTCATTGCACACATTTATAGTTCTTCCTCAAGAATGTATAACTTATTTTAACCTTGAGTGGATAAATAGATGGTATATTGAATTAGAATTAAATACTTTGATTATTCAGTATAATACATTGCATGTGCTTTTTATAGGAAGAAAGAAAGGATCCTAACTGGATTAAAACATTGATTAAATGCATTATTGAGAAAATAAAGGTAGTATTTATAAAAACAAAAAAAGCATATTTTACTTTATTGGTTCTATTTCCTTTATAGCAAAATAATTCATTCTGACTCTTTTGTATAAGTACTCGATTTGGATTCATGACTGTGCTGGGAAGATGCTATTACAGACGCTCTTTCACCTTCTACAATTATGTCAGGTGCACTTTGCCTTAGTTGATTTTTATTGTTATTATACTACTTAAGCAACTTTGTAAGTAAGCCACTAGAAACTGAATTATTCAATGTTTCAGCTGGAGCAGGTAGTTGGAGAGAACAGATCCAGAGTAACTTTAGCTCTGACACCTCTTTCTTTCTCTCCCTCTCTCTGTCTCTCACACACACACACACACACACGAGCAGCTTTCTCCACGTTTATAAAGACACTCACTGAAAAACTCTCTTGGTTTAAAGCTATGATTATTTATGTGTCCTCCCAAACCTACTACAAGATATTATCTGCATGTAATTTTGACATTATATTCAGCAAAACTTGGGGAGATAAAATTTGTCATAATTTCTGAAATGTTATCTCATGTGAGAAAAGTAAGATATAAATTACAGATATGCCCTCAAATGAGTTCACTATAAGAAAAGCAAATGATTTGGGCAAAATTTACTGTTTTCTGTTATATCACGCTCTTTCCACTAAGAGATTCAAATTTCTGTTTTCAGTTACATTATCATGCTCTTTCCACTAAGAGAGCCATTTATCATTTTTGAGGACACCACCACAGATGTTATTCCTTGGGTTTAAAAATACACTGAAGACCACTATTTATTCATAGGCAACAGAAATTTGAGCACCTACTGTATGATGGGGAGATGAAATAAATAAATGCATTTGTTTCCCACACTAATTATTTTATTCATTTGTCACAGTCATCCTAGTCCATGCTATGTTCACAAATCAATCCTAATATCTCAGCAGCTTAATATAATCTCATACCCCAGAGATAACTATTGTTAATGGTTCCTCATGGGTCCTTCCAGGAAATTCTCTCTTCATAAAGACATACACACATAGTCTTTATACAAAAGGACTAGTATACTATGCTGTACAGCAGAAGCCCTTATTTATATTTAAATAATTTTATAAAATATCCTTATATAACACAAATACAGGCCCTTTTTTACATTAAATCATCTTTTAAAAATTATTCACTTAGCATAATGCTTTTTAGTTTCATCCATGCTGCCGTGAAGAGTAGGAGCTCCTTTTTCTTTGTGCTGCATGGTATTCCATTGTGTACATGTACCACTGTTTTTTTATCCACCCATTTAACCAGAGAAGAGGAGGGAGAGGGATAATGGGGGGGCGCATCAAGGAACTTGTGTGAAGGACACATGGACAAGGCCAAAGGGGGTGGGTTTGAGGGTCAAGGTGGGGATGGGTGGTGTGGGGGTGGTCCTGGGGTGAAAATGGAGACAATTGTACTTGAACAACAATTAAAAACAATTATCCCTTTGGTTTTTATTATAGCCTTAGTCCCTTGTGAAAATTCTGACTATTTTACTACATAAATCACTCACCAGCCACTGGATTAAACTTTTTGTTATTCTTTCCAGAAACATTCCTCTCTAATAAAGCTGCAGGTCTAACTCTTCAGCTCCTGTTTGGTGCAGGGAGAAAATGCCTAATCTCTGCCCTAATACCCAGATTTTCACACCTCTGAAACCAAAGATAAGGTGACTGACTGGCCTGTCCCGACATCGGTGTCTCATTCTTGCTTCCCTTAGTTTGGAGTCTCATGCTCAATATGGACATTCATGTAGGAATTAATTCCCAATCTAAAAAATAAGAGGCAAAAATGAGTGTTCTCAAAGGCATTACTTCCTTTTTATGTACTATTCCCTAGAAATTTGAAACACATGATTATGTTGTCTTTTCTTATTTAAAAACTATATCCCCTAAATTATTCTTGACCTTTTTCTACCTTATTGTATATTAGCATTTGAGGACATGGTGAAAATGCTGATGTTTGAATACTGATAATGATAAAGTGTATTTTTGTGCTTGTGTTGAATGTGTGTGTTTGAGGGAGTGGGGTAGGGTACCTGGGAGAATTTTTTCTAGTTTCTCCAAATCTTCTGCCAATGCCTATTTTTCTTTCTGTGCATGTTTTGAGTCAGTGTCATTAGTGTGCACTAAATCTTGAATGGTCACTTGAGAACCTTCACAGTGTTTTATATATTGGAAAATGAATTTTCTGAGTATTAAAAGTATAACCTAAGGTTAACTCTTAGTTTATTTCTTTCTTATACCTTTTACTCAGTTTTATAAAAGATGAGAAAACATGTCTTAATTAGACAAGCAGACACTGTTTTTACTATCAATATGAATATATAGGAAAAATAAGAAAGAAAAAACTAGCTAGAAGGTGAGAGAAGAGGTACAATTACATTTACAAATGTGCCTTGCTTATGAATGACAGCAACAGCACAATCTTCATTGCGTGCCAAATAAGAATATTATTAGAATTTGTCTGCTTGTACAAAGTCTTTAGTTTAGTGCTCACTTTCAAGCACTCATTCCACGCATTATATACACTCTTATATTGTTTAACCAATGGATATATCTATCCTATATCCACTTCTACAGGGTCATTCTATTTAAATTAGCTCAACAAAGGTGCTAATATCTAGTGTTTTCTCCTCAAGGGTAACATGTATTTAAGAGCTACTTTCACTGTCTGAAAGTGGTCAAAAATTGATAGAATAACTTCATGCTTACACTTTATAAGCTACTATGAAGTTATAGCACATAAAGCTTTCACAGCCTTGTAATACAGACATGTTTACTCCATTTTCAGGTGAGGATAATAAAATATTGTACCTCTTGCCCAAGGTCACAGAGCAGTGCTAAACTCAAGTTTCAAACATTTTCTATTGTGATAACCATTCTATTTCCACTTTGCTAAGTAAACAATCAAAGCTTTATAGAAGCTTTACAGTTGCAACTTGGAAGTAGACCAGGAATTATATTATATTAAAAATTAAAACTTAACCACATGAAATGTGTGCTGCAAGTGTGCTTAATTACCTAATGTAATAAAATGTTGTCAAAAGAATTCTAGTTGGATGACAATTTTTTTCAACATGTCACTTATGATGAGAAATTGATGTTTTTTTTTTTTTCTGTAGCAAGAAGAGGTTGAAGCACATTTTATTTTATTTTTTATTATTTCCTTTTAATTTTTTAATTTTTTATTAAATTCATTGGGGTGACATCAATTGACACAATTATGCAGGATTTAAGTGTACAATTCTACAATACATCATCTGTATATTATATTATATGCTTACCAACCAAAATAAAGTCTCTTTCTGCCACTGTTTATCACCTTTTTACCTTCTTCTACCTCCCCCATCTCACTTTTCCTCTGGTAATCACACTGTCCATGTCTATGAGCATTATTATTTTTTTTACTTAATTTCTTAAACTTTTTCACCCAGCAACCCCCAAGCCCTGTTTTCTCTGGTAGCTGTCTGTCTCTTTTATCTGTGAGCTTGTTACTATTTTGTTTGTTTATTTTGTACACGAGATTCCACATGTGAATGAAATCATATAGCACTTGTTTTACTCTGATGAGCTTATTTCACTTAGCATAATGTTCTACAGTCATTTATGTTACCACAAAAGGTAAGGTTTCCTTTTTTCCCTCTTTTACCACTGAATAGTATTCCTTTGACAGCATTTTTTATCTCCTCATTTACTGATGTGAATTTGGGCTGTTTTCAAATCTTGATTTGAAAATAGCCCTTCAATGAACACAGAGGTACATACATTCTTTCAAATCTGTGTTTCATGTTTCTTCAGATATATTCCCAGAACTGGAATTGCTGGGTCATAAGGTAGTTTTATTTTTAATTTTTTGACGAAACCCTTTAATGTTTTCCACAGTGGCTGTACCAATTTGCATCCCACAGTACACAACAGTACGGAAGGGTTTACTTTTTTCCACACCCTCATCAACATTTTTTGCTGATTTATTGATGATAGCCTTTCTGACAGTTGTGATGGGATAGTTCATTGCACTTTCAGTTTGCATTTCTCTAATGATTACTGATGCTGAGTATTTTTTTATACATCTGTTAGCCATCTGTATGTCCTCTTTGGAGAGTTGTCTATTCCTCTCCATTGCCCATTTTTGAATTAGATTGTTTGTTTCGGTTTGTTTTTTTCTGGTTTTGAGTTTTATAAGTTCCTTATAAATTTTGGATATTAACCCTTTACTCCTTACTAGATGTATCACTGGCAAATATTTCTTCCATTCCATAGGTTGTGTTTTCATTTTGTTGATGGTTTCCTTTGCTTTGCAAAACCTTTTTATTATGAGGTGGTGCCATTTTAATTTTTCTTTTGTTTCCCTTACCTAAGGAGATATATCAGAACAAATGTTGCACTCAGAAACATCACAGATTTGACCATCTATGTTTTCTTCCAGGATTTTTATGGTTTGGAGTCTTACACTTAAGCCTTTAGTCCATTTTGAGTTTATTTGTGTATGGTAGAAGTAAATGGTCTAGTTTCGTTTTTTTCTGTGCTGCCAATTTTCCTAATACAACTTATTGAATAGACTGTCTTTCTCCATTGTATACTCTTGCCTCCTTGTCAAATATTAACTGACCATAAAAGCATGGGTTTATTTCTGGGCTCTTCATTCTGTTCCATTGATCTATATCTCTGTTTATATTCCAGTACTGTACTGTTTTGATTACTATGTCCTTGTAGTATAATTTGATATCAGGTAGTGTGATTCCTCTAGCTATCTTCTTCTTTTTTCAAGATAGCTATGGTTATACAGGGTCTTTGTAGGTTCCATATACATTTTTGGAATTTTTGTTCTAGTTCTGTGAAATATGCCATTGATATTGAGAGAGAGAGAGAGAGAGAGAGAGAGAGAGAGAAAGGATGGAGAGAAGAGAGAGACATTGAGGTAAGAGAAACATCATTGCCTCCCATATGCACCTCAGCTGGGTAGCAAACCCACAACCTAGGTATGTGCCCTGATGGAGAATCAAACTCACAACCTTTTCATGTGTGGGATGATGCTCCAACTAACTGAGTGACACAGCCCAGAGCTGTGGTGTATGGATACTTTAATGATGTTAATGTTTTTTTATCCATTAACACAATACATGTTTCCACTTATTTGTATATACTTCAGGGGTTTTTTTCAGTGTCTTATAATTTTCTGAGTACAGGTCTTTTATATCATATGTACATATATAATTTTTTGTGCAATGGTAAGCATAATTGTTTTTTTAGTTTCTCTTTCTGTTGTATAAAAATGACTGATTTCTAGATATTTATTTTGTATGCTGTTAATTTACCATATTCACTTATCAGTTCTAGTAGTTATCTGGTAGAATCTTTAGGGTTCTCTATACAGTCTCATGTCATCTACAGATAAAGACAGTTTGACTTCTTTCTTTCCAATTTGGTTGCCTTTTATTTCTTCTTGTCTAATTGCTATGATTAGGACTTCCAGTACTATACTAAGAGTGATGATATGAACATACCTATTTTATTCCTGATATTAAGAGAACTGCTTTTAGTTTTTGCCCATTGAGTAATATGATGGTAGCTGTTGGTTTGTCATACATGGCCTTTATTATGTGGAGGTATATAGGTCCCTCTATATACCTCCACAGAGTGTGCTGAGAGTTTTTATCATAAATGGATGCTAGATTTTATCAAATGCTTTATGTGCATCTATTGATGTGATCATATGATTTTTATGCTTCATTTTGTTTATGTGGTATATCACAATTACTGATTAGTGCTAGTTTACCAATCTTGCATCCCTGGAATAAATCCCACTTGATCATGGTGTATGATCTTTTTTAATCTATTGCTGGATCTGGTTTGCTAATATTTGGTTAAGGATTTTAGCAACTATGTTTATCAGGGATATTGGCCTATAATTTTCTTTCTTCATAGTGTCTTTTCCTGGCTTTGGAAATATAATAATGGTGAGCAGATGAAATGAAATCGGAGCTCTTTCCTGCTCTTGAATTTTTTTGGAATAGCTTGAGAAAGATACATTAGTTCTTTTTTTAATGTTTGGCAAAATTCACCTGTGAAACCATTGATATGAGACTTTTGTTTTTAGGGAGCTTTTTGATCTCCTTTGATTTTATTAGTTTTTATTGGTTTATTCAGATTTTCTGATTCATCCTAATTCAGTTTTGGAAGATTGTATCATTCTAGGAATTCATTTATCCATTTCATCCAGATTGTCCAACTTGTTGGCAGATTAGTTTTCATAATATTTTCTTACAAATCTGTGTATTTCTTTGGTGTCAATTGTTACTTCTCTTTAAATCTGATTTTATTTATCTGAGTCCTCTCTGTTTTCTGATTAGTGTGATTAAAAGTTTGTCAGCAATGTTTATCTTTTCAAAGAAATACCCCTTAATTTTATTGATGATTAATTTGGTTTTTAGCTTATATTTTGTTTATTGTTGCTATAATTTTTATTATTTCCTTTCTTCTACTCACTTTGGGCTTTGTTTGTTATTCTTTTTCTAGTTTCTTTAAGTATAAAGTTAGATTGTTCATTAGAGATTTTCCTTGTTTCTTGAGGTAAGCCTAGAATACTATGAATTTCCATTTTATAACTACTTTTTCTGTGTCCCCTAGACTTTGGGTTGTTGTGTTCTCTTTTTCATTTGTTTTAAGGTATCTTTCATTATTTTCCTCCATCCCATTGTTAATACTTTCATTGTTTAGTAACATGTTATTCAGCCTTCTTGTCTTTGTGTGTTTTTCGTATTTTCTTCTGATTGATTTTTCTTTTCATACCATTATGGGCAAAGAAGACACTTAATATGATTTTAGTTTTCTTAAATTTATTGAGACTTGTTTTGTTCCCTAGCATGTGGCCTATCCTAAAAACAATGTTTCATGTACAATTGAAAAGAATGTATATTCTGCTGATTTGGGATGAAATGCTCTGAAGATATCAATTAAATCTATCTGATCTAGTGTGTTATTTAAGGCTACTCTTTTCTTGTTGATTTTCTGTCTGAAAGCTCTATTTGTTGATGTTTATGGGGTGTTAAAATCCTCTAACATGGCTCTATTACTGTCAGTATCTCCTTTTATGGTCATCAGGTTTTGCTTTATATATTCAGGTGCTCCTATGTTGACTATATAAATATTTACAAGAATTATATCCTCTTGTTGCATTGCTTCTTTCATCATTATGTAGTATTCTTATTTTAAAGTCTATTTTGTCATATTACAAGTATTGCTACCCCAGCTTTTTCTTTTTTTCTATTTGTGAGAAGTATCCTTTTCAATCCTTTTACTTTTAGTGTGCCTGTGTCTTTGGTTCTGTGGTGGATCTCTTCTAAACCAGCATATTTATGGGTCTCATTTTCTTATCCATTTGGCTGCCTTATGTCTTTTGATTACAGCATTTAAGCTATTTACATTTAAAGTGATTTTTAGTAAGTATGCATTTACTGCCATTTTATTCTTTATAACTATGTTCATTTGTATTTTCTTCTTCTTTTAAAGAAGACCCTTTAATAATGCTTGTTATACTGGTTTGGTGATAATTAACTCCGTTAGCTTTTTCTTGTCTGGCAAACTATTTCTCCTTCAATTTTAAATGATAGGCTTCCTGGGTAAAGAAGACTTACTTCTAGGTCCTCACTTTTTATCACTTTGACTATTCATTCCAGTTATTTCTGACCTGAAATGTCTGTTGAGAAATCAGCTGACAGTCTTATGAGATCTTTCTTGTAGGTACTAACTGCTTTCTCTTGCCACTTTTAAGAGTCCCTCTTTGTCTTTAGGCATTTTAATTATGATGTGCCTTTTTAAAAGATTTATTCATTTATTTCTAGAGAGAGGGTAAGGGAGGGAGAAAGAGAGGGAGAGAGAAATCAGTGTGTGGTTGTCGCTCACATGCTCCCTACTTGGGACCTGGCCCACAACCCAGGCATGTGTCCTGACTGGGAATCCAACTGGCCACCCTTTGGTTCACAGACTGGAGCTCAGTCCACTGAGCCACACCAGCCAGGGCCTAATTGTGATGTGTCTTGCTATGGGTCTGTTTGGGTTCATCTTGTTTGTGACTTGCTGTACTTCTTGGAGTTATATATGTTTTTTCTTCATCAGGTTAGGGAATGGAAAATTTTTCCCCATTATTTCTTCAAATAGGCTCTCAATCCCTTACTTTCTCTCTACTCCTCCTGGTACACCTATAATGTGGATGTCGTTACTCTTCATGTTGTCCCAAAGATCCTTTAAACTACCTTTATTTTATTAATTAATTTTTATGCTGCTTTCACTGGTTGTTTTTTGCTACCTTGTCTTCCAAATCACTCATTTGATCCTCTGCATCATCTAACCTTCTGTTTATTCCTTTCAGTGTATTCTTCATTTCAGATATTGTATTCTTCCTTTCTGACTATTTTTTTTCTTGGTATCTATCTCATTTTTAATGATGTTTAAGTTCTAAGTTCCTTGAAGTTCTAAGTTCCTTGATCATCCTTATAACCATTTTTTGAACTCTGTATCTTTACATTGCTTGCATTTACCTTTTGCTATTTGCTATTTTATAGGAGATTCCTTCTGGTCTTTCACTTGGGGCATATTTCTTTGTCTCCCCCCTTTTATTGTATCTTTGTGTTTGTTTCTATGTATAAGGTAGAACTGCTATATCTCCCAGTCTTGTTAGGGTGACCTTACATAAACGGTATCCTGTGGGACCCAGTGACACAGTCTTGTTCATCACCTGAGCCAGGTGCTCTAAGAATGTCTCTAGTGTGATTTATGTGAGTAGTAATTGAGTTTTGATAGCTACTGGCCTATTCATGCATGGGGTCAACCCTCAGATTAGCTGGCTATATCAATCCTGACCACAACTTGCTGTGCAGGCGCTAACCTCATGAAATAGTATTCTCCTCAACAGGGTCTGGTGCCTGCCAAAGATATCTCTTTGGACATGCCCCTGGTAAAGCTAATCAAATCCTTCTCTGATATTGTCTGAAGCTGGCTACTTGGTGTATCTCTTCTGGGGCATTTTGGGAGGGACTCTGTTGCAAGTCAGTGTTAGATAATGACTGTGATTGACCCTGGGAAACTTGTTTGGAGCTTCAGAGCAATTCACAATTTATAGCTTCCTCTTCTGGACCTTGGCATGCATTGGGTAGAACCAAGCTGCACACCAAGGTTGGCTTTCACCAGCACTGAGTGCAGATACATTCAACAAAAGCCCCAAGCAACCTTGAGATCTCCCTCTTCCTGCCTTCTCTTTCTGGTTGCCTATTAGGCCTAGTACCTGAAAGAGCTCTGGTGACAATGGAGTTTCATGAGGTAAGTTTTCAGTGAGTCACCAGGTAGGGGCAAATGGTGTTCATCTGATTGATATAGATTCATAATAGGTGTTAGTGCTGGATGTAAGACCATTCAGCAAAAATCCCACCAGAGTATACCAAGTCTAGCTGTACCTTACTAGGTACCTGCAGACTCTGTGGTGTGATAGGGTCTCAGTTATCAGGATGAGGCCAGCAGAGTTTATCAGGCCCAGATGATCAAGATATAGCATTGTGAAGGGAAAGCTCTGCATCAGTCAGCTGTGTGAGGGAAAAATGGCCTAGTACTAAAGTCACATACCTCTGTCTGTATCACGCATGGATCAGGTTCACAGGAAAGTGGGGGAAATGGCCCCTGCACCAAAGCCACACAACTCAGTCACTGGCACCCCCAGAGTCTGCCCAGACCTCTGTACCCTGAAAGAGGAATCTGACACCTCAGCAGGATGTGAGTTTCACAGGTTGGGGCTATTGTATTCCCCCAGCCTGAAGGCTTAAGGAAGGGAATGCTTTATGCAAGAAAGATGATGTCTTGAGTATAGAAGAGGGACTCTGCACAGGGATCATGGGAGCTATCTCTTCAGCTGGTCCCCAGAGCCACCAATTTCAGGTGGCTCCCCAGAGCCACCAATTTCAGTCTCTCCTTACATGATTCTAGTTTGCTCTGACCTTCTTCCATCACAGCCCAGACTAAGTGGCTGTGTATGCTCTTTTGTACATTGGCCCTTTATGAGGGCACCTCTGTCTCTAGCATACTGCTGTTTCTCCCTGGTGCACAGAATCCTCACTGATGTTCACAGCTGTATTAGTTATGTAAGTGTCTCTTCCCATCTCTGGTGCTCTAGGCTAGTGAGCCAGGCATGGGGTTGAAACCTCATGCTCCTCAGGGGAAACCTTTGTATTTGAGATATCACTCCAGAATTTCAGCTCTATGGGAGCTGAGTCAGCCCTGTTCACAGTTCTGACCTTCCTACCAGCTTCCGTGTGGCTTCTTCTGTAAGCCCCTGGTTTAAGTCTTCTTTTCAGCTAGACTTCAGTTGGTTATTCAGGTTGCTTGGTCTATGTTTTAGTTGTAATTCCAGTTGGATCCTGGGTGGAGGTGAGTGTACCTTCCACCTACTTTGACACCTTATTGAATGAAAACTGAAGCACCTTTGCAAACAGACTACCAAACCAGCTGCCATTTTGATTCTTCATAGGACAACCATTGAATTAGGCATCATTGAGAATTCTTCTATCAAGAACCCTGCCCTCTACCTCTACAGAGTTTTCAAACTGAAGCACTACCTCACTTAGTATCTTCTCCATCACCTTAACCCTGACTTCTTGAAATTACCCTTCTAAATTTTATAGGAACACTTTCCTCAGAGCAGAATATTCTTTAATTTATTGAACTGGGTTCAAGATTTGTAGGCATATTGTAGAAAGCTCAGATATACCCAAAACATTTTTTTTTATTATAGATATTCCAGAGGTGTCAGATTCATCATGGATTGTAAGGCCTTGGGGGCGGAGGGAGGGCAGGAAAGACCAAGGTCAGAGAAAAACAGAGAATAATCTGATCAGATTTGTTTTGTCACTTATTCTGAAATGCATGGGCTCTTTCTGAGGAAGACATTTTCATGTGCTGAGAGAACTCAGGACTTTATTTATTGTGAAGTTTTTAAGTGTCAACCTGATTGATGCTCAAAAGAAGGAAGCAACATTGTCTAGTGAAAAAAAAGTATGACCTTAGAGACTTATAAATCAGATTCACTTTGTTCTTCATTCCATCACTACTTAACATTTTGGGCCTTGAACAATTTGCTTAAATGAAGATAATATATTTACTATATAAGACATTATATTGTGTATATTATACATATTTTATAGTGTGTATTTTTTCAAAAATCAATCTCAATCCAAGATTGGATTAGATATGCAAGAGGTTTATTAAGGAAAAGCTTGAGAAGGGTAAAAAGGAAAGAGCAGGAATAGGCAGGGAGGGTTCTCACACCCCACTGAAGTTTCGACACTTGTAGAAGGAAAGGGAACAAAGAACTTAGGGTTAGGTAGTATTTCAGACTGTAGGGGAGATATGAGAAATCTTCAGTCAGGCTTAACTTGGGGAATGCTCTCCAACAGTTAACCTTCAGGGAATTCTACCTCCTGCAGAAATGGACTTGTCCTTGTACCCTTCCAAGAGCATCCTTTGGGAAACCCAGTGTAAACCTGACAGTGGGTTCAGTGGGATAGAAGATTCAATAATGATTGAATGATGGCAGAAGCCATTATTGATGAGAACCATCAGTCAGATGTTTTCAAATAAACCTCAAATACTGGCTAAAATGCTGGTTTCAGTCTTGAGCATTTGATGCACAGTTAATAAGGAACAACTAAGTGGATTCAGGTGTCTATTGCACAGTGAAAAACACTGACCCACCTAAGTCATAGAGAACACACAAAGCTTTTACTTAAAAATACTCTATTTAAGAAAATTAGATGTACTAGGTTTTCATATTTTAAAAACCTACTCTGGGAATTAAGAGTGTTTTTTATTTATCCAGAAAATTGTATTTGGTGCAAAATGTAATGCAACTGAGACATCTAGATTAGCAGTTTTTATGGAAGTTCACAAGTGAGAGTAAGGACTGACAGCCATTTGGAGGTCTTCATTTTTCCCTTCTCAGCCAGTATCTCTGTGTTATATACACTAAGTGCCATTATCTACTCTCATCATAATGAATCACTGTATTTGTGAAAGACAGATACTAATGCAAATGAATTTCCCACACTGAGCTAGTTTAGTTGATCAAGATTTCCAGGTCAAAAAGGGCATTTTTCCTAGATAAGACTGAGAAACAAGATAAATCTCTTGGGAAACAAAGAGAAAATCATTAGAGCATATGATTTTATGTAGAATTTTAAGTAGTATTTGTGTTCTTGATTTGTTGTTTAACTGCTGGTTGGATTCATTATGGATAACTATATCTTGGAACATTCACTACCTTTTTGAACTTCCTCATTTTCCTGCTGTTAAAACTCACAAAAATATATTCAAGTGGGATGGATACAAGTTCCAATGGAAATATGAAAGTATATGAAAAGTAGATTTAGTATAAATAAAAATTGCTTTCTAGAAATATTGCAAAATACTCTAAAAAGTGACTAATTTAATGTGAACAAAACATTTTTTTAAAAAGTGTCACTTGTATGTGGACTCTAATGAATAAAATAACAAACAAAATAGAAACAGATTCATAGGTAGAGAACAGACTGACAACTGTCAGAGTGGAGGGGGGCTGGAGGGTGTCTTGGTGAAAAAGGTGAAGGGATTTAAAGAAAATGCATAGACACAGACAACTGTATGGTGATTTCCAGAGGGAAAGGGGTTTGAGGAGGAGGCATAGTGGGGATAAATGGTGATGGAAGGAGATTTGATGTGGGGTGGTAAAAACACAATACAACATACATATTACTTTTAAAGATTTTATTTATTTATTTTTGGAGAGAGGGGAAAGGAAAGAGAGAAACATCAATGTGTGAGAGATACATTGAAGGTTACCTCTTACACTCCCCCAGCCAGGGACTGGCCCACAACTCAGGCACATTCCCTAACTGGGATTCAAACCAGCGACCTTTCTGTTCACAGGCTGGTACTCAATCCACTGAGCCATACCAGCCAGGGCTCACATTATTTCTAAGGTTCTTACATAAGTCTGTGGTGATTTTCTGTTAGATATAGTGTCTACAAAGAATACATTTTTTTATTGTTTTAGAATTCTTTGATCTGTCTGTGGACAAATACACATGAATCTAAAGAAAATTAGTCATTTCTTCTGTGTGAACTGATAGATACTGCATGCTTTGAATCCTTCCCTTTACACTCGAGGTCTCTATTCAGAAACTCACTGCTACAAAAGATCTCACAATGTCTTCATGCTTTGTAAGATAATAAGACACGCTACAAATTGTCTTTTTGGAAATGTATATACAGTCTTCAAGTAGTGTTTTGTTGTTGCCAAGAACCTAAAAAGAAGAGCTCACAGAAATCTTCAGGTTTCTTGGAGAAACCAGAAAAGCCCTCCAGGTAGTTTTGTTTAGAATAGTGTATTACCTATCCTCAGTCCAGGTCTGTAGGTGGTGATCTGCTGAAACTTAGGATTGTATAGGAAAAAAATCAAGCAAAATCACACATTGAACATTTAAAGGAAAGAAGGAAAGAACAAATAAGAAATTAATGTTTTAATGTTCATTGTTAAGTTCATCTAACCATTATTATCACTTACTCTTCCATTCTGAAAGGGCAGGAATTTTTAGATACATCACCAGCCCTCTTTGAGTCACACTATGGACACCTCTGTTTATTTAGATTTTCTCCCCTTCACACCTGCCACTGAAAGTGAACAGAAGTAAAAACAGATTGTCACTGGAGGCAGTTTCTTCTAGGAAAGAGAGAATAGGGATTTCAGGATTTTGTTAGTCTTTTATAACAAAGTTGGACTGAAACTAACTCATCATCTATACTGAACTGACATAATTTGCCTACTTAAATCACAAGAACTGAAGGTTTGACCCAGAACCAAGTTATCATGTCCAAAAATAGTGGACATATTCACACTTTGTTTTAAGGGAATTAAGTTAATGTTATGAGAAATTTATTATAGTATGTGTAAGAAGTTTTTAATATAGAAATAATTAAGAAGTAATAATTATAGAAATAATTATAAAATAATTATAGTTATAGAATAATTATAGAAACAAATAAGAATTAAATAAGAATATAATTCTTTCATATAAAGTAAACAATTTTTGGAAATAAAATCATTCAGCTATTTGAGATAATAAAAACAATTATCTAAATTTGGCCATGGATATTAAATTTTCTTATAGGAAGATAATATACAAATACATGTTGGTCTCTTTCTTAATCGTTTAAAATGCTTTTGAAATAATTTTGAAAAACTAAATGTTCAGATGTAGAGTTTCTTACTTTTGGGGTTTACATATATGCTTCAAATCACTTTGCCACTTCTCAAACTTTCCTAAACAACACAAAAGAAATAAAAACATTGTATGGGGTATTTTAGAATTATTCTTCTTTGATCTGCAAGGCTGCCCTCTGTCTTTAAATTCTTCTCTGAATATCCCCTTCATCTCCTTTATTTCTGTAAACTCTGTCAGTTGTTTGTTGAAAACACAATCTCTAAAGCTTCTGTTGGAATGACATTTTTTTTTCATTCCCCATGTGTTAGAGAGCCAGAATGTACAAGAGATAATTTACTTGCCCCGCACTGCCATTTTTAAATCAGTTTTCTCTTTTTCTCTTTGACGAATTCAGGTTTTTTAAAGCTCAAGTCAGCTAGTTGTGCAAATTCCCCCTTCCCATATTTGCTATCTACTAACATATTTGTCTTTCACTTCCAGGTATTTATGGCTTTAAATTTTGACCCACTATTTATCTTCATTCCTGCTCCTGTCTCTATTCTACTTGACTTCAGCATCAAAATGCTTTTAAAACCTTAGGCTTTCAATCCCTTGATTTACTTGTCTCAAAAATCTTTTCCTCTACCTTAACTTGGTTTATCATTCCAAGGTTCAAACCCTACACTTTGTCACCATTTAACAGCACTCCTTTATAATCAATCATGATTCTAAAAATTCCACACTTGAACAATTGTGGTCTCTTTACACCACCATTCTGTTCTGTTTTCACTGTCCATCATTTCCTTCTGTTTATACCTCTCTTAAACCAGCATAGATTCCTAAGTCTAAAATAATAACAACTTCCTTGCAAACAACCTTATCTATTTGTGTCTTCCTTGCTGAATTTTAGCTATCAGATCTGGATTTTACTTAAGCATTTGCTGAGTTTCACCTTAAATAAAATTTCCCCAATGTACACTCATATTACTGAACAGGACTAGTTCATTTTTTTCATTTTTTTAAGATTTTAGGCCTTCTACTATCTATGTAATTTTAAGTTGTCTTTCTGAAAAGCATTTGATCTGAACAATCAAATACGTCCCATAACTGTCAATTTCAACTCATTAGTAATGAGTTGACCATCAGAAAGCTGAGTGATCAGTGATAAACTAATAAAATTTTCCAAGTCATGAATATATGAAGTTAGTTGGCTATCTGTCTTTCTATATGACAGTTATTCATGCATAAAGTCATAACATATTCAACTATCTTTTATCTTTTGTGTATCTTTAATATTGTGCATGTGTCAGGACTAACCTGTTTCTCTTTTAGTGAACATTGAATGCAAAACACAAAAACATAAAACAGTCATCTTTTAACCATGCCAATCATACTCATGTGAACTATGGCATTATGACTGCTTCTGGAGCAGGAGCTATTTGTTATTCATCATTGTACCCTCAGCATTTTTCCTGTTCCTGAACCATAGTAAAAATTCTCAATTTGGGACTTGGAAGATGACAGTTTTGTTGGAGGGAGTGTAATCCCCTTCTTCTATGCAGGGGAGAGAAATTCTCAGATCTACAGAGGAACAGAGCAAGGGGCCTAGGATATCACAACATTTATGAAAACAGGACATCAAAAATTATAGCGGGCATTGAGAAACCAGATGGTAAGGAGGCTGCTTCAGGATAATAAGGACCCAGGGATTAGCGCTGGGACCAAGGAGGTTGCAGCCCTCATGCCTGGTACTCCCAGGTCTGCCTCTGGGCACCTGAGTGTGGAGTCATCGCTCCCTCCCGGACAACAAGGATTGAGCAGCACCAGGGAAGGCCTTGTTGCTTGAAGGCACAGAGAGGGGAGTGAGACTGAGAGACAGTCGCACAGGGGCTGAGAGCACCCACGCATAGCCCTGGGAAGAGTGAGTGCCCCAGCCTGCCAGACCAAGGGCAGCCTGGCCCTGCGCCCGTGTCCTCAACCCGGTGAGAGTGTGGTTCTGTGGAAGACCCAGAACCTACAACCCTGAACAAGGAAAGGGCACAGGTGTTCACGTGTTTCTGGAGCCTGCGGTGGTGAACTCCGGGGAGTGCGGACCCCTTCGGGATTCCTGACTCTCACATTGTGAACCCGGAAAAGATTCAGCACTTCGCAGGTTCCTGGAGCCCGCAGCAGGGAAGTTGGGGGAAGGGCACAACCCCTTGCGATCCCTGGAGAATACATCGTGAACCTGGAAAAGACGCAGGCACTCTGCAGGGCAACCGGAGCCCAGAGAACATGCTTGGGAGCACCCAAACCCAAACCCAGGGTCCTGCAGGAAAGCATCAGATCAGCTCTGGCGAGGGCGCACTGCTAGCACTGGGGTCAGTACACTAGAGACTGACTAAGTACTGACTGGGAAGAGTGAAAAGCATTCCAAACACCCCTCAGCCTGCTGAAGCCAGCAGGACCAGAAAAACTGGTTTGGCCAGCTAGAAACCAACAAGAGTTTTTTGTTTGTTTGGTTGTTTGGTTGGTTGTTTTTTTTTGGGGGGGGGGGCTGTTGTTGTTTGATGGTTTGATTTTATCTTGTTTTTAAGTGACTTTATTTTTTAATTCTTATTATTTTTATATCTCTCAATTCCTCCTGTTTCTCTCCCTTTCATCCTAGTGTTATTCCTTCCACTCCAAATTTATCTCTCCTGCTTTCCATCTTCTGCTTTTTTTTCCTTTTTTTTTGAGCCTGCAAGTTACTGCAAATTTGTATTATCTTTTTCTGACATTTTTTATTTTAATAGTATTTTGGTATTCTTTTTCTTCTGTATAAAATCTTCTTTGCTGGGCTGGTTATACTATCGTTTGACATGTTCCCCCTGTTATCTCATTCACAATGTGCTGATAATTTACTGTCCTTAATTTGTGTTCCATTAGAACACCACTCAAGGTTCTATACTCCTTATTCTTATTATCTAGATCTCATAGATCCTGCCACATGATTGTTCCTATAATATTACTATAAATAAGACTTAGTTCATACAATTGTAAATACTACACAACACCCCTCCCAGATCTCAGCCCACTTTGCAATTTCCTGAACTCTATTATTGTGGGAGCTGCCTATATTCTTTTACACACTACTCCTATTTACTATTCTTTATTGCCACCCTACCTCAAATCTGACCTCCCACAGCCTCACAGCTTTCTAGATCTAACTAACAATCCTTTTCCCCCCAGTAAGAGTCTTATCTTCTTTCCATCCTTTCTAAAATGTGGCTAGTGGGGTGGAAGATTATGGTTAACATTATATGTAACCAAAGGCTCTCCCATCTCTTCTTTACTGGCTGCTACTGTGAATATCATAGAATACTGTCTTGATGTCTTAAACCATTTTTCCTTACGCCTCCAACCAATCATAAAAAAGAGTAGGGGGAAGTTGTGAACACCAGGATACATGAAGGAGACTGCACCACTGAATCTCACAGGTATTCTACCACAGAAGTTCACAGCATAATCACAGGGAATCAGGACAGATCAATTTAAGAAACAGAAGCTAACAAGAAGAGTCTCACAAACAATGAGAAGAAAAAGAACCCTGGCTGGCATAGCTCAGTGGATTGAGCGCGGGCTGGGAACCAAAGTGTCCCAGGTTCGATTCCCAGCCAGGGTACATTCCTGAGTTGCAGGCCATAACCCCCAGCAACCGTACATTGATGTTTCTCTCTCTGTTTCTCTCTCTCTCTCTCTCTCTCTCTCTCCCCCTCCCTCCCTCCCTCCCTCCCTTCCCTCTCTAAAAATAAATAAATAAAATATTTAAAAAAAAAGAAAAAGAAACAATCCCCAATTGAAGGAAAAGGAGGAAGCCTCAGAAAGAATGCTAAATGAAATAGAGATGACTCAACTATCAGATATTGAGCTCAAAACAATGATTATCAGGAAGCTCAATGAACTCACACTGAGCTACCAGAAACTAGAGGGAAGCTACAATGATCTCGCTGGAAACTATATCAACATGAAAAAGGAAATAGAAACTACCAACAAAGGTCAAGAGGAAATGAAGAATACAATTTCTGAACTGAAGAACACAGTAGAAGGAATGAAAAGCAAGATCACTGAAGCAGAAAGCTGGATTAGCGAATTGGAGGACAAAGTAGAAAAAACACCCAGAAAGAGCAACAAAAGGAAAAGAGGCTCAGAAAGAATGAAGAGAGATTAAGAGAAATGCAAGACAATATGAAACATAGTAATACCATATAATAGGGATACCAGAAGGAGAAGAGCAAGAGATAGAAAACCTATTTGAAAAAGTAATGAAGGAAAACTTCCCTAATTTGATGAGAGAAAAAGTCACATAAATCCAGGAAACACAGAGAGTCCCAATCAAGAGGAACCCAAAGAGGCCCACCTCAAGACACATCATAATTAAAATGGCAAAATTTCAAGACAAAGAGAGTATTAAAGGCAGCAAGGGAAAAACAGGAAGTAATATACAAGGGAGCCCCAATAAGGCTAACAGCTGACTTCTCAATGGAAACACTCCAAGCCAAAAGAGAATGGCAAGAAATATCCCAAGTAATGAGAGCCAGAGGTCTGCAACCAAGGCTACTTTACCCAGCAAGGCTCTCAATCAAGATAGAAAGCCAAATAAGAAGCTTCCCAGACAAAAGAACTCTAAAAGAATACACCTCCACTAAACCAGCTCTGCAAGAGATGCTAAAAGGACTGCTTTAAGGAAAGGAAGGAAAAGAGAGAGAGAGAGAGGGACACATGTACATAAAAGGCAATGAATAAGTACCTATCAATAATAATATTAAACGTAAATGGATTAAAGACTCCAATCAAAAGACATAGAATAGCTGAATGGTTAAGAAAACATGACCCACAAATATGCTGCCTACAAGAGACCCACCTTAGGATAAAAAACCTGCACAGGCTGAAAGTGAAGGGCTGGAAACAAATTTTCCAAGCAAATGGACAGGAAAAAAAAAAGCTGGGGTACCAATATTCATATCAGACAAAACAGACTTCCAAAAAAGGGCCATAAAGAGAGACCTAGAAGGTCACTTCATAATATTCAAGGGAAGAATCCTCCAAGAAGACATAAACATTGCAAATATGTATGCACCCAACATAGAAGAACGCAAATACATAAAGAAAATCTTAGTGGACTTCAAGAAAGATATGAACAGCAACACAATTATACTGGGGGATTTTAATACTCCACTGTCAAAAATGGACAGATCTTCCAAACAAAATATCAACAAAGATATCATGGCATTGAACAATATCCTAGATGAAATGGACTTAACTAATGTGTGTGTGTGTGTGTGTGTGTGTATATATATATATATCCCTCCATCCAAAAGAAGCTAAATACACATTCTTTTCAAATGTACATGGAATATTTTCAAAGATAGACCACATGATAGGACACAAAACAAGCCTCAACAATTTCAAAAAAAAATGAAATCATACCAAGCATTTTCTCGGACCACAAGGGACTGAAGCTAGAAACCAACCCCAAGGAAAAAAAAACAAAACACTCAAAATTATGGAGATTAAATAGCATGCTATTAAACAATGAATGGGTCAAGAATGATATTAGGGAAGAAGTCAAAAGGTTTCTGGAAACAAATGAAAATGAACTCACAACAACCCAAAACTTATGGGACACAGCCAAGACAGCCCTGAGAGGGAAGTTCATAGCAATACCGGCATACCTAAAAAAGATAGAAATATTTCAAACAAACAACCTAACCCTATGTCTACAAGAACTCGGAACAACAACAAAGACAGCCCAGAGCAAGCAGAAGGAAGAAAATAACCAAGATCAGAGCATAATTAAATGACATAGAGACTAAGAGCAAAATTCTAAGGATCAATGAATCCAGGAGCTGGTTCTTGAAAAAACAGACAAAATCTACAAGCCTTTATGCAAACTCATCAAGAAAAAAAGAGAGAAGATCCAAATAAACACAATCAGAAATGAAAGAGGAAAGATTATAACTGATACCACAGAAATATATAGGATTGTAAGAAATTACTATGAAGAACAGTATGCCAAGAAATTTGAAAACCTAGGTGAAATGGACAAATTTCTAGAAAAACATAATCTTCCAAAACTCAATGAAAAAGAAGGAGAAAGCCTGAACAGCCCAATAACAGCTAAAGAAATTGAAGCAGTAATCAAAAAACTCCCAACACACAAAAGCCCTGGACCAGATGGTTTCACAGGAGAATTCTACAAAGCATTTAAGGAAGAACTAACACCTATCCTTCACAGACTATTCCAAAAAATCCAAAAAGATGGACGACTCCCAAACTCTTTTTTTTGAGGCCAACATCATCCTAATTCCAAAACCAGTTAAAGACACAACAGAGAAAGAAAACTTCAGGCCAATATCGCTGATGAACATTGACGCTAAAATCCTCAACAAAATACTGGCAAACTGCATTCAACAATACATTAAAAAGATCATAAACCATGGCCAAGTGGGATTCATTCCAGGGATGCAAGGATGGTACAATATTCACAAATCAGTAAATGTAATACATCACATAAACAAAAGCAAAGACAAAAACCACATGATCATATCAATAGATGCAGAAAAAGCATTTGATAAGGTACAGCAACCGTTTATGATAAAAACACTCAGCAAAGTGGGAATAGAGGGAACATTCTTCAACATAGTAAAGGTCATATATGAGAGACCTACAGCCAACATCATTTTCAATGGGCAAAAATTAAAATCTTTTCCACTGAGATCAGGAACAAGACAAGGCTGTCCATTTTCACCACTTCTATTCAATATAGTACTGGAAGTTTTAGCCACAGCAATCAGACAAGAAAAAGAAATAAAAGGAATCCAAATAGGAAAGGAGGAAACAAAACTGTCACTGTTTGCAGATGACATGATAGTGTACATAGAAAATCCTATAGACTTGGGCAAAAAGCTGACTGACCTAATAAATGAATTTGTCAAAACAGTGGGATACAAAGTCAATATCCAGAAAGCAAAGGTATTTATGTACACCAACAATGAAACAGTAGAAGCAGAAATCAAGAAAAAAAATCCCACTTGAAATAGCAAAAAGAAAAATAAAATACCCAAGAAAAAACCTAACCAAAGAGGTAAAAGACCGGTATTCAGAAAACTACATAACACTGAGGAAAGCAATCAAGGAAGACACAAACAAATGGAAACATACTGTGTTCATGGATTGGAAGAATTAATATCATCCAAATGTCCATACTACCCAAAGCAATTTACACATTAAATGCAATACCTATTAAAGTACCAGTGGCTTATTTCACAGACATAGAACAAATACTTCAAAAATTTATATGGAATCAGAAATGACCCCAAATAGCTGCTGCAATTTTGAGAAAGAAGAGTAAAGTAGGAGGGATCACAATACCTGATACCGAACTGTATTACAAGGCCACTGTAATTAAAACAGCCTGGTAGCGTTATAAAAACAGCCACATGGGCCAATGGAACAGAACAGAGAGCCCAGAAATAAACCCAAGTCTCTATGGTCAATTGATATTTGACAAAGGAGGCAGCAACATAGAATGGAGTAAAAATAGCCTCTTCAACGAATGGTGTTGGGAGAACTGGACAGCTACGTGCAAAAAAATGAAACTAGAGCACCAACTTACACCTTATACAAAAATAAATTCAAGGTGGATAAAAGACTTAAATATAAACCATGACACCATTAAAGTCGTAGAGGAGAATGTAGGTAGGAAAATCTCAGATATTTCATGCAGAAACTTTACTGACATGTACCTTAGAGCAAGGGACATGAAGGAAAGAATAAACAAATGGGACCTCATCAAAATTAAAAGCTTCTGCACAGCTAAAGAAAACCGTATCAAAATAAAGAGTACCAACCATATGGGAAAACATATTTGCCCATGATACCTCAGACAAGGGTTTAATCTCCAAACTATATAAAGAACTTACATGACTCCACTCTAAGAAGACAAGAAACCCAATTAAAAAATGGGCAAAGGACTTGAACAGACACTTCTCCAAGGATAGCACACAGAAGATCCAAAGACACACGAAATGATGTTCAATATTGCTAGCTATCAGAGAGATGCAAATTAAAACCACAATGAGATACCACTTCACACTGGTCAGAATGGCCATTATAAACAAAGCAACAAACAACAAGTGTTGGAGAGGTTGTGGAGAAAAGGGATCCCTAGTGCACTGTTGGTGGGACTGCAGACTGGTAGAACCACTATGGAAAACAGTATGGAACTTCCTCAGAAAATTAAAAATGGATCTGCCTTTGACCCAGCAATTCCACTGCTGGGACTATATCCTAAGAACCCTGAAACACCAATTGAAAAGAACCTTTGCACCCCCAATGTTCATAGCACAATTTACAATAGCTAGATGCTGGAAGCAACCAAGATGCCCATCAGTAAATGAATGGATCAAAAAACTATGATACATTTACACAATGGAATTCTGTGCAGCAGAAAGAAAGAAGGAGCTCCTACCCTTTGCAACAGCAAGGATGGAACTGGAAAGCATTATGCTAAGTGAAATAAATCAGGCAGTGAAAGACAAATACCATATGATCTCACCTTTAATAAGAACCTAAACAACCAAACAAAGAAACAAGCAAAATATAACCAAAGACACTGAAATAGAGGACAGGCTGACAGTGACCAGGAGGAAGAGAAGAGGGAATTTTAGGGGAGAATGGGAAGGGTTTACAGGAACAAATTTAATGGACACATGGACACAAACTAGGGGGAGGGTGGTAATGGGAGGGAAGTGGGGAGGCATGTGTGGGTGAGCTGGAATGGGAGTAAAAGGGAGAAAACTGTATTTGAACAATGATTAAAATAAAATTTTAAAAAATTCTCAATTTGTCTTCATTTGAAGTGTATATTTTATTCTGCTGATTTTATAAATATTACTCTATATTAGTGTTCTAAGACAGTGCATCTACAAAATTCTTGTATTCATTAAGTTATCTGATATATATCAAAAAATAATGTATCATATATGTCTTCTGATAGAGAAAAAGCAATAGCCCTTTCAGACCCAAGACAACAAGTACAACTAAATAAGAATTCAGAAAGGCAAAAACATAGGACAAGAGGCTCGCATAAGTTTTAAGGACACTCACAGGTTTAAAGTAAAGGGATGAAAAAGCTATTCCATGAAAATGGAAACCAAAAGAAACAGGGGTAGCTATACTTATACCAGACAAAATAGACTAAAAGCTATAACAAGAGACAAAAACAGGTCATTATATAGTAATAAATGTGTCAGTTCTTTAAGAGGATATAACAGTTACAAATATATGCACCTAATATTACATCAACTAAATATCTTAAGCAATTTTTAACAGATCTGAAGGCTAAAATAGACAGGAACATGATGATAGTAGGGGACTTTAACCCAAGCATCAACAATGGATAAGATCATCCAGACAAAAAATCAATAATGAAATAATAGACTTGAACTATCCTTTAAAGCAATTGTCATAAATGACAATATCCAACAACAGAATACACATTCTTCTCAAATGCACATGAGACTTTCTCCAGTATAGATCATATATTAAGCAACAAAACAAGCTTAACAAATTTAAGAGGATTCATCTCATTCCAAGTATCTTTTCTGACTACAATATATGAAACTTAAAATAAGGAATTGGAAGAAAGCTGGAAATTAACACACAAATGAACAGCTAATGCATCAAAATATATCAAAAGGGAAATGAAAAATATGGGAAGACAAGTGAAAATGGAAACACAACATACTATAGAATGAAGCAAAAGTAGTCTAATAAAGATATCTATATGATAAATGTCTACACTAAGAATAAAGAAAGATCTCATATAAACAAACTAACCATATACTTCAAGAAACTAAAAAAGAAAAAACAAACTAGTAATTGATACAGCCAGGTTTGGGACACAGGTAGTCTACTTTCAGAATCTGAACTCAAATTGGTATGTTGCATAGGACAAATATATTTCATTGGTTTTGAAATTTTTAAGATATGCAATACTGTATCCTAAGCTCTAAAATGTCAAATGTTTGCTTGATAAACATAATGTAAATGAGATATCTAATTTTAATTAGAAGGGCAATAGTATGCTGTACTTCATATATTATATAATTGCTATTCTATAGTGTCAGTGGTTTTGAAAATTAATTTGTTCTTAATGAGATAGATCCAGAATTTAATTACACTTTGTAGAGGGAGAAGTATTAATATAGAATTCATTAATATGAAATTGCACTGATTGATTTTAAAATACACTTAGGTCATGTCTACAAGTTTGAATGATATTATTGGTTTATTTGGTGGAAGACATATCTAACAAGAAATGATCAGTGGGGAATATACTTTCGCCTAATGAATTTTCTTAACATAACTAAATATAGCTGTCACAGACCTCTGTGAATATGTGTTCATGGCTACATCCATGTGCAGATTGTATAAACACCTCCCCATGCTAAGAGCATTTTGAAGTCATCAGAATCAGAAATCAGAAAGAACCCAAGAGATTCAGTTGATACAAGCTCATGATCACAACCCAGTTTGTTATAAGTAGCAGTATTATGAATCAATTTTATCACAAATATCAACTAAAATTAATTTCAAATAAAATAATAATGTACCATATGGAGTACTAATTGTTCAAACTTAAATGATAATCAAAGAACAAATTTTGATATCAAAATATTTTGTCTAAATTCATTTCACTGCATTTGCGATTACCTTGCAATTATCTGTGTGAAATAAAGACTGAAGTCATTGTCTGAGAAAATATTATGTAATTATATTTCTTCTAGCATTTAAGTGTTGGTGAGGAAGAGTCCTCATACTGCAGAGAAATCAAGACACCTGGAAAAATTTTGCCTTTCATACCTGCTCTTTTCTTGTTTTGTGCAGGTGATATTTATCATAGGTTAGTTGATAGAAACTGAACAATCAGTAAGGTTCTGAGACTACATCTGCTGAACCAAAATGAGCAGAAGTCTTTTAAATAATTCCATGAACTTAGTAAAGTCAAAATAAGGGAAGAAAATCTTAAACCCATATTTACCTAAATTGGCTCAATGGTTTCAAAAACACATGTTAAAAATGTTATTCTTATGCTGTGATAGAATATTTTCATATATTTTACTAAGAGTAAATATTTTATTGAAACTTCTAGCAGCAAAAGCTTTGGTATTTCAAATGGAGTTTCTGCTTCAGGTCACACATAGAATCTGTACCTACAGTTCTCCATCTTTGGCCGCATGTTTGATGAAAACTTAAGGAATTTTTGTAGGAATGTCTTCTTAAAGAAATCATACCTCCAATTCTTGCTTTGTCATCTTCAGAGGCATGACAAAATATCTGTTCCAATTTAATGCTGAAGTATAATTATTCTAATCACCAAACAGGAAAATAAATGCCAATTTATTGGGGGAAAGGGCTGAAAATAAAGTTGTTTTGTTAACAGCATAGATTTAGAAATTATTTTCTTAGTTATACTTGTTAAACTACTAAAATGGGTTACAGTAATTCTGCATGATAGAAGACTCTAAATAATTTGAACAGATAATATAAATATAAATATATAATGAGACAAAATTGTTCCTCAAGATATTTGTGTCTCACATACTGCCTTGGGTCAGTCTTTGCTATTATTGAAGCATTTCACACGGTCTATGTTGACTCATTAACCAGCCCCCACCAAACCAACAGGGGAGTCCTTGGGTGTCAGCCACAATATAAATCAGGATGTGAAGATTCAGTCTGTTGTCCTAGGCACTGGCAAACATAATTATTGATTGCAGAAGCCAGGAATAATTCCCATGTCACTGCACTCTCAGCCTAGTTCTTTTTACTCAACTCACTAAAGAAGTGAAATAATTAGATCTGTTAAGGCATTAACCACCAGTCAGTAAAATGCAAAAAACTATCAAAGCATTCAGTCATTACATCACCTTGAATGTTGCAGATATATTTAATGAAATTTGCAATGTGTGGAAATATATGCTAGGAATAGCAGCATATTGAAAATGGTCACTGATATCATAACACTGCCATCCCTTAATCTTAAGGACCCTACCTAAGAGAGCTTAGTCCTCTTTTGTTTTAAAACAGTGTATATACTTGTTTGTTGTTTTTTCCCCTGATTTTAGAAGAAAAATGTACTCATTAGGGAAGACATAAAAAATGGGGAAATCTTTTAAAATAAAGAATCATTTATAATTTCAAAACCCAGAAAGAACGTCTTGAACAGTTTTTATATCTTTTCTGCAAAAGCTTTGCACATTCACATGTGCATGTATGTGATTATATGTGTTTTATAAAATAAAAAAATACACTCCCAAAGGGGATACAAAGTAAATCATCTTCACCTTTCCAATCTAAACTATAAAGGTGATTCTTCTATTGGACAATCATATCACTCAATTTAAATAGAAAATTTTACCATGCTATTGTCTGAACAAAGCTAATTTAATACAGTATTAATATATTGTACTCTTTAATATGCTTGATATATTTACCCATCAAAACATGTAACAAAACAGCTGGGTTGCTATACAAATATCTAAATTATATCAGAATTTTAAAAAAGGGAACAATAAATGCATTTGTTTTATAAGTATGCTAAAGATTTTAACCATAACTTAAATACCCACAAACATGCCTTTTATTTTCTGTGGGACAAATACAGGTGTAAGATATTATGTGCCCTTTAATGAGTTATACTTTTCTATTTCATATCTCATATTCTTCTGACATATTCTCTCTACAAATATATTTATTTAAATTGGAATTATCAGTAAAAAAGTTATAATTTGCAAATTTTCAGACTTGGCTTGCCAAATTGATAATGTGAAGTGTGTTTGTGTGTACATATGTATATATGTTTATAAACATTTATAAACACACAAAGGCATGATGTGTGTATCTAAATGTACTTATGCATCCATGTTGTGTCTTCTCTCTTTATGTATTTGTGAACATAGAGCTAGAATAAAAATTCTTATAGTGTTCTTGGGAAAGAATCAAGGTCATTTAACCTATGTAAGAGATACCATACAGATTTTTTTTAATTGCCTTAGAGTTTGAAGACAATATTTCTCTAGGGACTTAGGACCCTAGCATAGGTTGGAGTTGTGGGTTTGACAGAGTGTTTAATAAATCATTCAATTATTAATGAATCCAAATTTTACCATTGTTATTCTGTTTTCTTTAAACTATCTTTGAAAGCTTTGGGAGTACCTTTGGGTCTCATGTGAAATAACTGACTTGCGTGAACCATGAGTATTTCATGTTTCATTGGCTGGAAAGAGAGTGAAGAAAATAATAGATCTAGAATTTTATCTGTAATAACAATGTACTACAAATATACTGATTATTGCCTAAGCTAAATACTCTGTCACAGTCCTGAAGAAAAAAGGCTGGTATTGTACTCATGGTCCCTTGGAGGTACATTTCGCAGAATGTGTTAAGCAGATCCCTAAGAAAGCAGAAATGTTAGAATACTAAAATCATGCCTGGTAGAGAGTGAAAAAAAAAGCTATTAGTAGGAAATGGGAAATAGACCAGTCTATAGACCATTTCACTGACTGGTGGATAATGCCATCAGATACAGTGAAGTCATCATATTAATGAGCAGAGCTATAAAGTGAATATCTATAAACTCTTACTGCTGAAGTGCCAGCCCAGCCTGACATACAGCTTTCATGAAGCCCCAGACCTCTGGGAATTATAAGCTTCTAAATTTCCAGTGTGACACTCATCTTTTTATTGTTCTGTATGTATCTTATAATAACCCCTTTCTTTATCTAGCCTTGTCTCTACACCTTGAACCATTAAAACTTTTTTGTTGTTAAAGTTTTTTATTGTTCTTTGAGTACAGTTGTCCCCATTTCCCCCCCATTACTCTCCCTTGCCCTACCCACCCCCCTCCTTCTACATTCAATTCTCCCCACCCTGCCACCCTCCCCATCCCTGTTGTATTTTTCCATGGGTCCCTTATACAAGTTCCTTGACTTGACCCTTAATTAAATCTATATACTTCCTAAGCACAATTCATGGCAGGTACCATGATTTTCTAGAGCTATTGTAAGCTAATATAGTTACCATCCAATCATGTAATTCAAGAACTTGGAAATCATACTTCACTCTTCTCTTCTATTCACCAACACCCTCTCTTCCCTCATCTCCATTCACACCTCACTCCAGTCCTGCCACCTAATTCTCAGGAATAATGAACCCCCTTCCTCTTTAATACTATTCTCTCACCAGAGTAATATCTCTTCCCTGTGCTGTTGTGAGAGTCTAGGAACTATTTCCTTCACACTGATCTTATTTCCTTATCATCCTTAACATTTTATTTAAGGTAATTGATATGAGACATAAATATGACTATTTACTTTTCTTATGATTAGAGCCTTGTCATAAGCTTCTTGCCCTTATACTAAGTTCTCTATGTCTTGGTTCTTTCTATCTCTCCACCCTTACCTCTTTCACACTTCCTGCCCCATTGCCTCAGATTCAAACACCCATCTCATTTTACTTGCTATGGCATCTCCCACTGTTATTCAATGTTTAATTAAATAGTTATTTTCTCTAGAAAGACTTTCTTAAACAAGTTGTTTGGATCCTCCTGTGAGCTTCCATAGCTATGATACCTCCAACAAACCAGTATCTTAATTGTTTTTTCACCAAGCTGTAAGCTTGTTGATCATGGGGACTGCTTATTATTACACTTGGAACAGTGCCTGGAAAATGCCAGTGACCAATACATCTTTTTCCAATAAACTAATTGACATTGCAGGCCCTTCGATTTAAATGACCTCCAGAGTCCACATGATCTCAATCTTCTCTGGATTGTTAATGGCAGCTTACTTGCCTGCTGTGCTTAACCCTGTGTGGCTGCCACTGTACCTCAGAGAGGCTTAGAAATAAGCTCGAGTTCCTGAGAGCTGGCTTTGCTAAAATTATCTTTTTTACTCCTCAGTTTTATTTTAAAGAACCTCAATTTTTCCTTCCTTGATTGACCATACATCTAGAAGAACTCTTCAGTTGTTGCTTGTTATCTTTGCCCTGTGATAAGAAAATCTTCTTTTTTAGAAAGATGTGTTTTGACATTACTAGAAGGGGATTGGCAGCCAAGGCACAATGCACATAAACAAGAGGCACATTGGGGATCAGACTGCATAGTTACATATGGTATAAAAACAACAACAAATGAATGAATGAATGAATGAATGAATATCTCTTGCTTTTCACTATATTTGGATTTGAATTTTTTTGATAAAATATATCTTTAACTACCATCATATGGAAATGAGAGTTAGGCACTCTTTTAGAATTCATTTTTAAATTTAATTATTATTGAATTTATTTGGATAACATTGGTTAACAAAACTACATGCTTCAGGTGTACAATTTTATAATATATCATGTATACATTGTATTGTGTGTTCATCACTCAAAATCAAGTCTCCTTCCATCACCATTTATCTCCCCTTCACACCCTGCTACGTCTCTCTAACCCCTTCCCGTCTGGTAATCACCATACTGTGGTCTATTTCTCTGAGTTGTTTTTTTTTTCTTTCTTAATCCTGTCACCTTTTTCATCCAGATCTCCAAACCCCCTTCCCTCTGACAGCTATCAGTCTGTTTTCTGTGCCTATGAGCCTGTTTCTATTTTGTTTGTTTATTTGGTTCATCAGATTCCTCATATGAGTGGAATTGTATGGTACTTGTCTTTCTCTGACTAAATTATTTCACTTAGTATAATACTCTCCAGGTCTATCCATTCTGTTGCAAACAGTAAGATTTCCTTTTTTAATGGTCAAGTAGTATTCCATTATGTAAATGTACCACAGCTTTTGTATCCACTCATCTAGTGACAGGCACTTAGGCTGTTTCCAAATCCATCTATTGTAAATAACACTATAAAATTATATGGAACCACAAAAGACCCTGAATAACCACAGCAGTTTTGAGGAAAAAAAACAACACTGGAGAAATCAGACTACCTGATATCAAACTATACTCTAAAGTCATAGTAATCACAATGGCATGGTACTGGCATAAAAATGGACGTATAGATCAATGGAACATAATAGAGAGCCCAGAAATAAACCTATACCTTTATGGTCAGTTAATATTCAACAAAGGAGGCAAGAACATGCAATGGGGCAAAGACAGTTTATTCAATAAAAGGTATTGGGAAAATTGGACAAACTGTACAAGAGAAATGAAAGTAGACCATCTTCTTACACCATACATAACCATAAATTCAAAATTGATTAAAGACTTAAATGTAAGACTTGAAACTGTAAAAATTCTACAAGAGAACATAAGCAGTACATTCTTGGACATTTCCCTCAGCAATATTTTTTCTGATATGTCTCCTTG
The DNA here is from genome assembly GCF_004126475.2 of Phyllostomus discolor. Classification (NCBI taxonomy): domain Eukaryota; kingdom Metazoa; phylum Chordata; class Mammalia; order Chiroptera; family Phyllostomidae; genus Phyllostomus; species Phyllostomus discolor. Next base: position 93,971,628 of record NC_040906.2, on the reverse strand, counting down.
GGCAAGGGAAACAAAAGAAAAAATAAACAAATGGAACCACATCAAACTAAAAAGGTTTTGTACAGCAAAGGAAACCATCAACAAAATGAAAAGACAACCAACTGAATGGGAGAACATATGTGCTAATGATACATCTGTAAGAGGTTAATATCCAAAATTTATGATAGACATATACAACTCAACACCAAAAAACCAAACAATCCAATTTAAAAAAGGTCAAAGGACCTGAATAGACTTTCATCTTAAAAAGGATTTCAAGTGTAAGGAGTCAGTGTTCAGGGAGGCATTTCACAGGCATCATCATTAGTGTCAACTGAATCAGCTGGTAGTCTCCTTTAATTTTCATTGTCCTTGTTGCTAAATGATCAAGAGTAGGTTTTTCTTGTACATACACACTAGGTAGGAGCTTCCTACTTTCTCAGAAAGTGCTCACTCTGTGGCTGAATTCAGTGCATTTTCAGAATTGCCTAAAACAGAATTTTTAGACTTCTGTAGTACCCATGCAATCACCCATGGTTGATGATTTTGGTGGGCATAATAATGATCCCAAAATGTCCACAGGTTTAACTACAGAACCTGTGAATACATTGCATTACATGGCAAAAAGAAATTGAGGCTGCAAATTGGTTGATTTTAAAATAGAAAGTATACTGAATTATCCAGGTGATACTATTACTCTTGTAAATCTAGTGTGATCATATTGGCCTTTAAAGCAGGAGAGGAAGGCAGAAAAGTCATTTGAAGTGAGGCCACATTGATGGAGGGAGAACATGAGCCAGAGAATATAGGCAGCCTAGATGCTTGGCTTGCTGATAGCCATTTTCTTCCTGTGTCTTCACGTGGTCTTTTCTCTTTGACTATATGTATTCATGTTTCCTCTCCATTTTAAGGCAACAGTCATATTGAATTAGAACATACCACAGTGATTTAGTTTTGGCTTATTTATCTCACTAAAAACCCTATCACCAAATACAGTACATTACGAAGAACTGGGGTGGGGGGCGGCTAAGATTTCAATGTATGAAATTTGGGTTGGGGGGCACAATTCAGCCTATAGCAATCACTATGATGGTTAATGCCAGTTCAGTGGTTAAATTATATTTTTGTGTTAAGTGAACTTTATCTACAAAAATAGTGAATGCCTATTTCAGGTTCTTTTCAGGCCTTAGAGTCACAAAATCACCACTTCTCAAGGACAACAAGAATTGTCAATAAGGCTGCAGTGAGTGCCTTTTTTTGCCCAACTAGCCATTCAAGATGGTGCCTTGGCTTCTGTGAGCTTTGTCACCTTTACATAAAAAACTGTACTCCAATTATGGTCCCATTCATACTACATAAAGGTACCCAGTTTACCTATGAAAATGGACTCTGATGACAGAAGAGTCATGGAAAGCAGCAACTTTTTAAAAAATTTAATCGTTGCTCAAGTATGGTTGTCTGCATTTTCCCAACACCACCCCTCCCCCATCCCAGCCATCCCCACCTCCCTCCCCTGATTCCACATATCCTCTTGGTTTTGTCCATGTGTCATTGTGTACTTGTTCCTGAAAACCCTTCCTCCTTTTCCCCACATTACCCCTCCCACCTCCACTCTGGTTACAGCCAGTTTGTTCTTAATTTCAGTGTCTCTGGTTGTATTTTGTTTGAAAGCAGCAACTTTTTAACAGCAATTCTAAATTCCATTCTTGGAAAATAAAAACACTGCCAAAATTGTCATGCATAATTGTCATTTCCAATTAGAGCCTCCCTGCATTTAACCACAAACTACAATGAGTAATCTATAGTGACGGGCTATATCTGAGACTCTCAGGATCACCATTTACACTGTCCTCAGACAAGCAAATAAATGGACAGTGAACAACATTTATCCGAAATGTTGTTTCATTGCTCAGGAAAACTGAGCAAGGAAGAGAAGCCACCTGGAAAAAAACAATTCAAGGAAACCTGCATACACAGAATCATAGTTTGAGATGCTAATCATTCCAGAAGCCTGTTTTATAGATCCATTTAATCGATGTGGGGAGAAATCTCCCACAAGGATTTGAGGATTTTTCACACCTAAGCCTCTGACATAAAAAATAAAGTTGGATTTTACTATATTAGCTGCCCCTGTGGAATTAGTTAATCAAGACTCCTAATAACTAAAGCAGGGGCTTTCAAAATTCAGTGTTTTTAAGAATTATCTGGAGATCTTGTTGAAATGTCATAGGCTCAAGAAACTGTGATTTTTCCAGTCATGAGTAGGATCTAGAAACCTACATTGTATAAAGCCTCCCTTCCCTGAATTAGTTCTTAATTTTTCTAGTTTTTGCTCCTTGTGCAAGGAGCCCTGTGATGTAGGGACATCCTGTCCAGGGTGGGGTCCTGCCCTGTGCCCTGAGCTGGAATAAATTGGTCGGAAAAGAATGACTTACTTGCTCTTATCAATCTTCCTTAAATGAATGTATAGCTCACAATTATTTCAGTGTTTAATATTAGAAGTGTTTTGGGTCTCTATTTAAAAGTTTGGTGATTTTTTGTCACCAGAAATATACCATAGTTTCTTAACTTTTGTTTATATTAATTAGTCTGTGGTAAAACTGGTTTTGTCATATGTAGTCTTACTTAAAGTCTTACTGTGCATCTATTCACCTAAGAGAAACAAAAGTATCATAACCAAGGCTCATGCTTTAGAGTCTTTAGTGGAGTTTCTATCTTAGTAGAAGAGTTGAGTGTTCATTTATAAATGACTCTTTCTTCCTGTGTACTGTGCCTAGCTCAACTAAAGAAATAGTTTGATTCACAAGTACTCTTAGTAGTGGTATTAAAGAAGTAACTTCTATTTGCAGATCTCTTTACTATTGCCCTATACTGTTATACACTTTATGTTATTTTACATATTATTGAACCAATGAATCAGGGCTTATTTTCACCTTTCTATGGATGGGAAGATTGAATCTCAAGGGTTTAGTGATTTTTTTTGAAGGTCACACAGCAAAAAAGTGACTGAGTTAGAACTCAGGTACAGATTTCCAATTTCTGACCTGAATTTTCACTACCAAATTTTTTTTTGCTTAGCCATTTATATGACTAAGCTTTTGTACAAAATAACCCTGTTCAACAGATTAAACTAACCATAGACTCATACAAAATTGTAAGTATGATAAGGACAGGGCTTTCAATGGTACCTGTTAATGACCCCATTACTCGAAGTTAATTTTACTCAGCAGTGCTAAAATGTTCTAGGAAGTTCAACAAGGTCATCTGGTTATTCAAGGATGGGCATTTAGTGAAAAGTTGGTCTGAATTTTACTGTGATCCAAGAACCTGGCTTCCTGAGTGACTGAGGGGAAGTCGAATTGAAGGAACAAGGTTATTTTCTGTATGTGTCACCATGGTGCTCACTGCAAATCACACGCACTTGCAACTGAAACATGGATCTAAAGGTTTTCAGTCAAGAAAAAATAATGGATTCCTTTTCATCCTCCATGGCCAACATTATTATGTCATATCTCCCAGGAGTTTTTAACTTCATAAAGTCCGTTAATAGCAACTGATATATTTGAATCTCAATATAAATGACCTAATGAGATTAGTAGGTAAAATAACACTCTCCCTCATTGTCAAATTCTAACAGAATTTTTCAGAGATATTAATGGTTTATCTAATATCTCAATGTTATCATTACTTGATCTCTCAAGCCTGTCCACTTGTCACCAGTCTACAATGGGAAGAAGAATAACTGGTACAAACCTGCCATATACTAGACTAGACACTCAGTTCACATTAGTTTTCTGTTGTTTGTTATTCCTGCTATGCCATTATATTATTTTATCATCTTGCAGCTCTGTAAGATGATCAGGTATTATAATCTCAAATTCTCAATTGAGGCTCAGGAAGCTTTTGTAGCTGAACCTAAATAGAAAAGAGATTCATATATATATATATATATATATATATATATATATGTGTGTGTGTGTGTGTGTGTGTGTGTGTGTGTGTATGTACTTTTTATATATAAAAGTATATAAAAAAAAATATATATATATACTTTTATCCAGAAGGTATCCAGTTATACAGCCATGTAATATGAAAGATAGAGATATTTATTGGAAAAGATATAAGATACAAGAAACATTATACACAGGGTAATGGCACTCCATTCCCCTTCAAAGTAGGTACCTTGGGGCCTCATTCAGCTCTCCCAATTATCATCAGTTCCCCCATTATATTTTCCTGAATCTCACCCATGGTCTGAAATCTCTTCCCTTTCAAAGACTATTTCAGTTTTGGGAAAAGCCAGAAATCACAGGATGCCAAATATGGGCTGTAGGGGGACTGAGTCACCTGAGTGATTTGATGTTTAGCCGAAAAACTCTGCAGAAGACATGATGCATGAGCAGGCACGTTGTCGTGATGAAGCTGCCAATCACCAGTTGCCCATAGCTGTGGCCTTCTGAGAATCATCCAAATAGTTTGTGTAGAGGAATGTTCAAGCTTAATGCAAAATTAGATGCAGATTCATTGTTCTACTTTCTCAGTCATTTTTTTTCATTCTCTTCCCACTTTATTTAGTGAATCTAGACTTACAATAAAAAGAGTTTACTAGGCTTTCTATTTAATTGCACTCTTATAATAAGGATGTATTTGCCTCAGGGACAAAATATTTTATCTTTTGGCTAGGGCACTCTGAATACTGTTTGTTTGGGATTATCTTTGAGCATTTTTGTGAATTTTCAATATTTTATTTTATCTTATTTTTTATAAAACATGTATTTATTCTTATATGTTTAAACTTCAGTCACCTTTAAAGTACTCCTGTTTTGATGCAATGTACTTATCTAGACTTTTTCCACTGCTCAAAAACAGTTTTTGAACTTGTTGATTTTGATGCCTTTGTTTCTTCTGTTTTTTCACATTTTTTAAATTGTTGTTCAAATAACAGTTGTCTCCATTTTCTAGTCATTTTGAATGAGACAGCCACGCAGTACACACACTCACTCAATGATGTCTACTGCCCTCACTGACTACTACATTGAAGTTGTCTTTATTCACGCATGTATATCCCAGTCCACTTTCCTTGGCTGCCAGGTTACATTGATGTCACACAGACTGTTCTTGTGTATTAATCATGACTGGACTTTTTCTGGTTAGAAACACACACATATATATGTGTGTGTGTGTGTGTGTGTGTGTGTGTACACACACATACACACACACACACATACACACACACACTTTAGGTTTATATGTTCTAGATCACATTCCAAACAAAAGGACTTTTCTCAGATTTATTTGCTGTCAGGACTACAAGGATATTAGTTTCTCTTTGGCCCTTTCAGAATCATGTTCACTGAGGACTCTTTCATTCTATTCTTGTTGTTTATTGTTGCAAACCATAGCCATCTCTATGATTACTGACCTAAATCAGCATGATTGCATTATATATGTCATGGTTTTATGAGTCAGGGTTTTGGTTGAGATTGTTCTTTTCCACTGAACATCAACACAGATAACTTGATGGTATTCAGTCACAAATATGCTGACCTGAAAGGTCTAAAAAGACTTCTCATTGTTGCTTTGGAGGAGATAGTCTCTTGGAGTGGGTAGTGCCTTAGAATAGATGGCTGCAAGACTGTGCTCTCCTGGGACTATTGACTAAATGTCACATATGACAGTCTCAGGATAGTTAGATTTCTGACATGGTTGTTCAGGGTTCAGATAAAGAGTGTTCCAAAAGATACCAAGCTGCTAGTGCCATAAGAGTCTTGTGGAAACTAGTAGCAACACTTCTATTATATGCTAATGGTCAAAGCTGTCAGGGCCTGTCCAAATTCAAGGTATAGAGGTATGGACAACACCTCTCAATGGGGAAAATGGCACAAAATTTGTGGCCATATTTAACCTTCGCATTGTATTTATTTTTACTGCATTATGGTCAGCATACTAACATCTGACATGATAATTTATGCTGTGCAGCATAGTAAAGGGGATATGTGAAATGTGGAGAATGGTAAGCATTAGAAGATGTATCTCGCCTATGAGAAAAAGCTATTTCCCTAGGAAAAAAAGTGGAAAAATAGTTAAAACTGGTCTTTGCTATTCTAACATTTTTGCTATTTCACTTGTCTGTTGTGGACATGTAATTTGGGGCAAATATATTGAATAACTGAATTCTTTTCTGGAAACCAACTCCTGCCACCCCTGTTATCTATGAGGTTTCCTAAGTCAACAATTTCCAAATCGCTATTTTGTGATGATTATTTTTAAACCATAGAAGAGTCTTTCTAGTAGTAGTTTTAACTTATTTTAACTTGAAATGAACCCATTTTAGAAAAACACACTATTTACCATTATAAAGCTTTAGCTTTAAGGCTGGCACTAGGCTAGAAAATCTGTGAGTTGCAAGAACTACATTTTCCCTCTAGTATAAGACCTAGAACACCATTTATCAAGTTGCAGTTTATCATGAATTAGTATTCCACTAGGTCTTAATGAATATTTTAAAAATAAACACAAAATACAAAAGTTCCCAATATTTTGGAGAATGCTATAATTAACAACCATTTTGTGAATATACAATGTTCATATTAATATATAAAAGTCATAGAGAAAACCAGTTTTACTCAGTGTTTTCCATACTGTTTGACCATAGTATCATTTTATTATGGATCTTCCATGTTTTAGTCAACAAATGCATGCCCATGATGTGCCAAGTTCTGCACTAGACTTTGGGACTGGAGCAGTTACCAAATCAGAAATCAGCACTTCCCTCTTCTATACAACATAGTAAGAGAGCCAAATGTTGCCAAGATGACCATATTAATAAAATACATATATTAAGAATGAAAATTTTATGAATGAAATCTCCTGAGTATTATATAACATTTTAAGATCTAATTTAGTCAGAAACAAACAACTAGATGAGAGAAAACTTATTGGTATAAACTACAGTCTACATGTAATTTCAAGAAATAAAATTAGAATATTGTTTGGAAATGTTGAGTTACCTGTGCTGTCCAAGAGAGTAGCATCTAGCCATCTGTGGCTATTTAAAATTAACTAAAATTAAATAAATGCAAAAATTCAGTGCCTCTTTAGTACTAGTCACATTTCAGTCACATATGGTACTCTATAGCCATATGTCTCTATGACTACTGTAATGGATAATGCAGAATAAAACTCTTCAGTTTTCATAGCTGGTTCTGTTAGACAGCCTTGATCTAGAGGAGGAGTTAGCAGATTATGGTTCATTGGCCAAATTAGATTGTAGGCTGCTTTTAAATGACTTTCAAACAAAGATGATTGCCAACATTTTTAAAAAGTGAGAGAGAGAAAATGAGGGGTGGAGAGGAAGTGAAAGGAAGTGAGGGAGAGAGAAGAAGGAAAGGTGGAAGGACAAGTCAGAGACTATATATGACCAGGAAAACCTGAAGTGCTTGTCATCTGGCACTATACAGAAAATGTTTGCTGACCCAATTTACAACACACACTTTCTTCTTGTTTGTCTTTTTAGTGCACTGTTATGAACTTGTGTTTGCTGCCTGTTTAAATAGATGTATTTGACTCTATTCGGTGACTAATAACATATCATTTCCCCATTTGGTGGTATAGAGTTTTCGCTATGCATGAGCAATCCAGGCTAGTGATTACAATTCTAAGACTTGCCCTGGAATCTAGTGAGACTATGCATATAGTTCACACTAACAGAAGATAAGCAAGAGTGATGTGTGTTCATTTTGGGTTCAAGGTAGTTAGGTACTAGTTATATGATCTTTCACAGTCTTTTTTCATGTGTTGACTTTGTCTACCAGTTGCATAATACAATGCTTAAGCAAGTAAGAGATTTTTCAGCCGACATGGTGGGGTCTGATATGCAGTTGTGAGCTTTATAAATGCATAGCTGTTAATTTTTATTGTGTCCATTGACCATGTTTATACCAAATATCCACACTGACAGAGATACAGTAGCAACAGGCTTAACAGAGAGTAACTGTTATATGGGCCTGCTTGCCATGGAAATTAATATTTAAGAAAAATTCCTCATTTGATGGCTCTAGAGGCAACGTATTAGTTTTTGAATTCATTTAGGGAATATTATTCAAGTCCTCAAAGCACTTGTAGCCAAAAAGTAAATTAATCAGTTAAGATTACTATTAACCAAATTCCAATGATTTCCATTTTAATAAATTACAGCGACTAACCCAGAGATCAATCCAGTTGCAATCTTGGGTAATACACATAAATAACATCGTTAAGAGACATAATAAAAAATAACATAAGCAGCACTGAAAAAAATAGGAATATCTTTTCTTACTTAGCAATTTATCAAGATCCTTGTTTATTATTAGTAATTACAGTGGCTTCTGAACATTGCAATTTCTCATGTTTGATATCATTTGAGCTTCACAACAAAACCAAAGTAAAATACATGAAATTTTATCTACATCACCTTCCTACTCTTTTCTCTGCCTTTCTCAATTTTTTACTTTTTCTTTTTTTCCAAAGTAACAAGATATATTGCTATAAAGTAGTTCATCTATAGTCACGTAAGAAATTCTAGAATTTAACACTATCTTCCACAAACTTTTCTTTCTCCCTTAATTGGTTAACATTTTCATTGAATTTTGGTTTGTAAGTCTAGTCTAGTGATTCCTTTTTATTTTAGTTTTTCTTAAATATTTTATTGTTCTATTATAATTGTCCCAATTTTCCCCCTTTGCCCTCCTCTGCCCAGCCCAACCCCACTCCCACAGTTAATCATCACCCTGTTGTCCATGTCCATGAGTCATTCATACATATTCCTTAACTAGTTCCTTCCTATTCTTTATATTCTTATCCCCCTCTGACCCCCTCTCTGGTTGCTGTCAGTCTGTTCCTTGTTTCCATGGCTCTGCTTGTATTTTGCTCATTTGTTTGTTTTTTTCATTAGGTTCTTCTAATAGGTGAGATCATATGGTATTTGTATTTCAGAGCCTGGCTTATTTCATTTAGCAAAATATTTTCCAGTTCCATCCATGCAATCATGAAGGGTAGGAGTTCCTTCTTTTTTTCTGCTGCATAGTATTCCATTATGTAAATGTGCCACAATTTTTTGATCCACTTACTTACTGATGGGCACTTACACTGTTTCCAGTACTCCGCTATTATACATAACACTGCTGTCATCATAGGGGTGCATAAGTTCTTTAGTGTTTTGGAATTCTTAGGGTATCATCCCAGCATTGGAATTGCTGGGTCAAAAAATAGTTCCATTTTTAGTTTTTTGAGGAAATTCATGTTTTCCACAGTGACTGCACCAGTCTGTGTTCCCACCAACAGTGCAGTAGGGTTCTCTTTTCTCCACATCCTTGCCAGCACTTGTTTGTTGAATTGTTAATGATGGCCATTCTGAAAGGTGTGAAGTGGTATTTCATTGTGGATTTAATTTGCATCTTCCTGGTGGCTAGTGATGTTGAGCATCCTTTCATATATTTATGGACCCTCTGTATGCCCTCTTTGGAGAAGTGTCTATTCAGGTCCTTCACTCATTTTATAATTGGATTAATTTTCTTCCTGGTGTTGAGTCATATGAGTTCTTTATGTAATCCTTGTCAGAGGTATCATTGGCAAATATGTTTTCACATATGATTGGTTTCCTTTTCATTTTGATGATATATTCTTTGACAATACAGAAGCTTTTTAATTTGATGCAGTACCATTTGTTTGTTTGTTTTTCTTTATTTCCATTACCCTAGGAGATATATCAGCAAAAATATTGCTGTGTGGGATATCTGGAAATCTAGTGCCTTTATTTTCCTCTAGGATTTGTATGATGTCACCACTTACATTTAAGTCTTTTATCCATCTTGAGTTTGTTCTGGTATATGGTATAAGTTGGGGGTCTAGTTTCATTTTTTTTGCATGTAGCTGTCCTGATCTCCCAACACTATTTGTTAAAGAGGCTATTTTTACCCCATTTTATGCTTTTGCCCCTTTTGTTAAATATTAATTGACCATAAAGATATGGGTTTATTTCTGGGCTCTATGTACTATTCTGTTGATCTATGTATTTATTCTTATGCCAGTACCAGACTATTTTATTTATAGTGGCCTTGTAGTATAGTTTGATATCAGGTGTTATCATCCCACCTACTTTGTTCTTTTTTCTCAAGATTGCTGAGAACGTTTGTGGTCATTTTCAGTTCCACATACATTTTTAAAATATTTGTCCTATATCTGTGAAATACCCCTTTTCTATTTTAATTGGGATTGCATTGGATCTATAGATTGGTTTGGGTAGTATGCCCATTTTAATGATGTTATTTCTTCCAATCCATGAACACAGTATATGCTTCCATTTATCTGTCTTCCTTAATTTCTTTCTTCAGTGTTCTGTAGTAATCTGAGTACAGGTCTTTTACCTCCTTGGTTAACTTTATTTCTAGGTATTTTATTTTTCTTGTTGCTAGAGTAAATAGGATTTTTTTCCTGGTTTGATTTCATTGTTGGTGTGCAAAATTGCCTTAAATTTCTGAATATTGACTTTGTATCCTATTTTGGCAAAATCACTTACTTTTTTAGTGGCGACTGTATAGTTTCCTGATGCAGGCTCTGACCAGTGGGGTCCTTGATGTTATGGATGTGATGAACAAATTTACACAGACTACAGAAGTCCTGTGGAGAAAAGGGACAGCACGGCCACTCTCTTGAGTGAGAGAGCACCCTGACCCTTGCCTGGACATTTTTATTACTTTTCTGGGAGCATTACATCAAGGAAGGTCCTCATTCATTATGCTCAGGTTTGCTTTAGGTGATTATCTTTCACAGATGACAAAGAAAAGGATGTTGCTGATTACTTCTTACTGATAACAAAGAAAATGATGTTGCAAATGCGAGGGAAAAAGTAGTTGAACTGGTTACACTCCACCCTTGGAATGGTTTAGCACAGACTTTAGGAAATTACTTCAAAGATATGCATTGAACATTTGCTGCCTTAACTCAGGATGAGGTAATTTTAGCAAAAGCAAGCTTCAAAGCAGCCTAGATATAATGCAGGCTGGTTCCCCGTGGGAAAGCTGATCTGTGAGCCTGGCTCCTGTGTGCTGCCTCACACCTATCAGTTTTCCAAACCAGGGCTGAACTACATTTACTATTGCCATGTGGACCAGTTCCCTATAGTGTTCTATACACACAATCATGAAATGTGTAAATAATAACAGTTTTATTTCCTTCTTTCCAATTTGGATGTCTTTTATTTATTTTTCTTGTCTGATTGTTGTGGCTAAAACTTGCAATACTATGTTGAATAAAGTGATGAAAACAGACACACTATTCTTATTCCTTATCTTAAAAGGAAAGCTTTTAATTTTTGCCCATTGATTATAATGTTGGCTGTAGGTTTCTCATATATGGCCTTTAATAGGTTTATGTAATTCCCTCTATTTCCACTTTGCTGAGTGTTTATCATTAATGGGTGCTGGACTTTATTAAATGCTTTTTCCCCATTTATTGATATAATCATGTGATTTTTGCCTTTCATTTTGTTTATGTGGTTTATTATATTTATTGATTTGCAAATATTATACCATCCTTGCATCCCCAGGATAAATCCCTCTTGATTGTGGTGTATGATCTGTTTAATGTATTGCTGGATCTGGATTGCAACTATTTGATTGAGAATTTTAGCATCTATGTTCATCAGTGATATTGGCCTGTAGTTTTCTTTCTTTGTTGTATCTTTACCTGGTTTTGGAACTAGGATGATACTGTCCTTTTAAAAAGAATTTGAGAGTCTTCCTTCTTCTTGCATTTTTTGGAATAGTTTGAGAAGTATAGGAGTTAGTTTTGCATTATATGTTTGGTAATAATCAGCTGTGAAGCCATCTGGTCCAGGGTTTTTTTTGTGCTGGAAATTTTTTTATTACTGCTTCAACTTCACTAGTTGCTATTGGTCTACTCAGGCTTTCTGCTTCTTATTGATTCAGTTTTGAAGGATTGTATGTTTCTAGAAATTTGTCCATTTCATCCAAATTGTCCAATTTCTTTTCATATAGTTGGTAATTATTGACAATGGGGTATTAATCACCCCCCTACCATGAGTGTGTTGCTGCCAATATCTTTTGAAGTCCTTCAGGATTTTCCTTATATATTTAGATGCACCTATTTAGGTGCATACATATTTACAGGGGTTATATCTTCTTGATGGACTCTTAAGTATTATTCAGTGACCTTTTTTGTCTCTTTTTATGGCTTTTGTTTTGAAGGGTTGTTTTTTTTTTTTTTTTTTTCTTTTTTTTTTTGGTCTGATGTAAGTATTGCTACACCAGCGTTTTTTATGTCTGTTTTCTTGGATTTTTTTCATCCCTTCACTTTCAGTCTGTGTAGATATTTTGTTCTGAGGTAGGTCTCTTGTAGACAACATATATGTAGGTCACATTTTCTCATCCATTCAGGTACTCTTTGCCTTTTGATTAGAGCATTTATCCCATTTACGTTTAAGGTTATTATTGATAGGTACTTATTCATTGCCACTTTTTCCCTGTGTGCCTGTGTTTATCATTTTCTCTCTCTTTTTCTTCATTTTCTTAAAGCATTTCTTTAGCATCTCTTGCAATGCTGGTTTGATAGAGTTGTATTCTTTTAGCTTTTTTTTAAGCTGGGAAATACCTTATTTTGCTTTCCATTTTAAATGTGAGTCTTGCTGGATAGCATAGTCTTGTTTTCAGGCCTTTGCCTTTCATTATTTGGAATCCCATTTTCCATTCCCTTTGGTCTTACAGTGTTTCTGTTGAGAAACCAGCTGATAGCCTTACTGGATCACCCTTGTATGTTACTAGCTATTTCTTCCTTGCTACCTCTAAGATGTTCTCTATGTCTTTAAATTTTGTCATTTCTATTATGATGTGTCTTGGAATAGGCCTCTTTGGGTTCATCTAGATTGGGAACATCTGTGATACCTGGTCTTATGTAACATTTTTCACTCATCTAGTTAGGGAAGTATTCTGTTATTTTTTTCACACATTCTATCCCACGTTCCTCTTCTCCTTCTGGTATCCTAATGATCCACATATTATTACATTTGATGTTGTCTTGAAGCTCCCTTAAACACTATTTGTTCTTTATAAGTCTTTTTCATTTTGTTGCTCTAGGAGTTTTTTTTTTCTTTTTTCTACTTTGTCCTCCAGCTTGTTGATTCAAGCCTCTGCTTCATCTAGCCTGGTTTTAATTCCTTCTAGTGTATTCTTCATTTTAGATATTGTGTTCTTCATTTTCTTTTGGCTCTTATAGATAATTTTTATGTCCTTTTTCATGCTGATGTAGTTTCTAGTAAGTTCCTTGTAGCTTCCATAGAGTCCCTTGTAGTTCTTAATGAGCACCTTGAACATCCTTATAACGATTATTTTAAACTCAGTCTGATAGATTTCTTGCCTCAATTTCATTTAGCACACTTTCTGGGGATTCCTCCTTTCCTTTCAATTGGGGTTGTTATTTGTGTCCCCATTTCTTGTTTGTTTCGGCATATTAGATTTATCTGCTTTGATTCCCTGTCTTCATTGTGTGACCATCTGTAGTAGGAGACCTGTGGGACTCAGTGGTGCAATCTCCTTTATCTTCTGAGCTGGATGCTCTTGGGATGTCCTTTATGCCATTTATGTGGGCTTTCTTGTTGTAATTGGGTTAGGGTTGTTGTTGGGTCATTCTTTGGTGGGTTCTTCCCTCCAGCTGACTGTCTAAGTGTCACACCATCAATCACATCTCGTATGCTGTTGCACAGGTGCTGCCAGAACAAAACAAAACAACCCAGGAATCAAAATTTACATTTACAGCAGTAACCCCCACCCAAAACCACACTATCAACAGCAGATATGCATATATTAATAAAGATGTAAGGAGATTAAGAGTATTATAAGAAAGGAGAAACAAATATGAGATCAGTAATTGAAATAAATATGTTTTTGAGATGGTGGAAGGAGGAGAAGTAATAAGAGTAGGGAATGGAAATAAGGTGAAGAAAGCAAACAGAATTTACATCATAATTTATAAAAGGGGGGAAGAAGGCAAAGTGGAGTAAGAAAAAGGAAGAGTATAGTATGAGGTTTAAAAATTATTTTTCACCAATAATTAGGAACCAAGTTAGAGAAAAAGATCCACCGCAGCAATATCAACAAGAAATGAGGAGAGATTAATGTAGATGGAATGGGAAGAAAAGGGGGAAAAAAGGAAGGAAAGGTTTATAAGATGTCTAGAAGAAAGACAATTGATTTGGAAAGGTTAGAGGGAGAAATACTGAGAATGAGTAATGAAAACCAGGCTAAAAAGTAGACAGGGGAAAAGTAAAATTTAAAACAAAAAAGAAAAATTAAAAATGGCAAGAGGAAGGTAAATGGAGTAGGAGAGGAGAATGGTAAAATTTGATATTTGAAATAGAAAAATAGTGAAGGTCTAGTAATTAAATTGAGGAAATACAACATCAATCACTATACCAACAACCAATGAATGAACACTGATAAAGGTGAAGAGAGAATAAGGGTTTTTTAAGAACAGGAAAAACAATGTGAGATGACTAATAACACAAAAAAATGGTTTTGAGAGGCTGGAAGGAGTAGAAATAGAAAGAGTGTGGAACGGAACTAGTTGTAGATGAGAAAAAATGTAAAACAAAAACAAGAAGAGGAAGGAAGAAGGCAAAATGGAATAAAAGAAGGGAAGGGCAAAACATGAGTTTTGAAATAAACTAAAATATAAAAATCTAGTGAATATATAAACTAGTGAATAATAGGCACAAATTTGAAAGTGAAGAAACAAAGGTTAAAATGCTATACACAAGAAAAAAATAACACAAATATTGAAGAAGACCATGGTGTAATTTGTCTCCATCCAATCTAGTGTTTACCACTGTCTTCTCTTTCTGGATCCATCCTGGTAATGTCAAATGTTATCCTGGTATGGCACTAGATAGCCAGTTTGAGACTACAAGTGATACACAGTCTGGCTGTACCCTTCAGATTTGGCTGGTCCTGACTGTTCTGCCCTGCTGATTGTCCCTCAGCCCAGGGCCCAGGAGTGCTTCATTTAATGACACTAGAGGACTGCCAGTACCTTCTCCAACTGTCTCCAGAGGGGCCTCTGGTGTAGTCAGGAGGATGGAAACCCTGGGTTTCCCCTGGGTGGTGCTGTTCAGTTTTCAGGGAAGATGGTGGAAGTGTTTCCCTGCCCCCTTGCTACAGGACTTGGTCTGTCTCAGATTCTTTCCAATAATGTATAGTTTCTGGTGAATTTGCTATTCATTTTCTGAGGGGCCAAACTATGTAAAAGGGGCAGCTGTTTCCTGTGTGACACTGATAGCAGCAGTTCTGTCTAGGCACAGAGGTTGGGCAGGGCCCTGAGCACCCCCTTGTTGTGACTGTCTCTAATTTCTCTGCTTTGCTGGTTTCAGTGGATCAGGGTCTGCATGACCATGTAACTTGCAGTGTCTGATAGAAAGAGCACTTTCAGAGCTTGTAGCTTTCCCCTGTTAAAATGTGCCCAGCAAGGGACTCCTGAACCTGGCTTCACTGATCTACAGAGCCAGTACTCTGGGAATTGAGCATGCCTGTCTGTGAGGAGATCTGCTTGACTATAGCAAATCGCAGACATTCAGCTCCTGGCTGTGCAATCCCCACCCTGTCACTCTCATCAGAATCTTGGGCCTGAACTCTCCACACTGCACAGTCCCCTGCTTTCCAGCCATGTTGAGTAGGGTCTCACAGTCCCTTCTGTGTGACTCTATCCCTCTGTGTTCTTTGTTGGTAGAGCCGCTATGTGCATGTGTAAGCACAAGTGAGCACAGTGTCCTTCCAAGTACTGAGTCTTGCCTCAGCTTGTCTTTTAAAAGAGTTTTTGTATAGGCTCTTCACTGCAGCACCAAGCCCTGGGGAGACCTGTTCTTCATACACACACCTTCCCCACAAAACCCAAAGTCTCCCTAGGTCTGGACTTGCCACAGCGTGCCAGAGCCTCTGACAGTTTTAGATAAAGTTTCTCTCTGCATCTCTCCCGGGTGGTGGTACTGGGAAGAGTCCCAGAATAGTACTATAGCACACAGGGTGGGCATATGGGGGGGCGGGGTATGCTCTCACTGCTCCCTGCAGTGATTCTCAGCCCCAGATGGGCCTGTTGCTGCTATGCTGTTTCTGTAGCCAGCACGACCCCAGCCATCTCTCTGTGACCTCAGAGCTCCTGGCTCCTGAGCCAAACCACAACCTTATCAGCCAGATTCTGTCCATAGTTTACGTGGTGCCCACCAGTCAGGGATGTGACTAGCCCTTCCCCAGTAAGTACTGCAATCTCCAGATCCTGGTTCCTGGCAGCAGCAGGGTGTGGTCCTGCTGAGGCAGAGGCGCACAGAGACACGTAGTGTTTCCTTTTGATACATAAGCAAATTCATGTGTATAAAGCTACCTGTCTCTCCATGTTCCCACTTTCTTAAAACAACAGATAGCATTCTAAACACTCTTCTGCATCTTGTCTTTGTTTATTTTATACCTTACAATATAACCTAGAGATCACTGCATAGCAATATGTAAAGATAACTCCATGCTTTTTTGCAATTACATACTAATTCATTATGATGATGTAATATAGTTTATCTATCTAATCACCTCTTGGGTTGTTTCTGATCTCTTGCTCTTAAAAATAATGTCAAAAATAGCCAATGACATAGGTTATCTTACATTTTCATGCATTTTTTAGTGATTCTGAGGTATAGGAATTCTGGGTCAAAAGCTAAATAAATATATGATTTAGTTGAGAAATGTCTAATTTCATTCTATATTGCACTCCCTGCAGTTATGGAAGGTAGTATTTCCTCAGGCTTATCAACATTTCAGTCACTCTGTTCTTATAAGAAATTAAGCAGAAATTTATATGTTTGAAGCACATTTGGAAGTTTATTTATTTCTGCAACTGGTCACATCTTGTGTGCATTTTTCTTTCCATTTGCTGAATTTACCTCTCAATTCACTGAAGTTCATCATGTATTAAGTATATTAAAATTGTGTTTATTATGTAATTTTAAAGCATTTTTATATATTTTACCATTATTAATATATTATATAAAATGCAAATATTAGTCCCAGTTTGTCATATTTTGCTTAGGTAATTTTGACACGTATAAGCATTTTAAAATTTGTTCAGCCAACTTTGGTTTTTCCATTAACATTTTTGAAGTAAGACACAGGGAATTTCTCATCTCTAAGGATATAAAGAAAATAAACCACTTTCTTTTTTTAATTATATTTTTGATTATGCATTTACTGTTGTCCCAATATTTCCCTTGCTGCCCCACCACCCAGCACCCCATACTCCCTCAGGCATTCTCCACACCTTTATTCATGTTTATTGACTGTGCATATAAGATTTTTGGCTGTTTCCATATTTCTACTATAATTTACATCTCCTTGACTATTCTGTAACAACCAATTTGTACTTCAAAAACTGTTTCACATTTTCATACCTTCCTCCAGAGCCTCTTCCTCTCTGGCAACAATCAAAATGTTCTCTGTATCTATGCTTCTGTTTCTGCTCTGCTTGTTTGCTTAGTTTGTTTTTTAGATTCAGTTGTGGATAGATGTGTAAATATTACATTTTACTGTTCATAGTTTGAAACTTTTTTTAAAAAATAAGTTTCTTTAACATTTCATACACTAATGGCTTGATGATTATGCAAACCTTTAAATTTTTCTTGTCTGTCAAGCTCTTCATCTGCCCTTCAATTCTAAATGATAGCTTTGCTCGGTAGAACAGTCTTGGCTGTAGGTCCCTGCTTTTCATGACTGAATATTTCTTGCCAATCTCTCCTAGCCTGTAAAGTTTCTTTTGAGATTTGGGTGACAGTATTATGTGAGTTCCCTTGTAGACAACTAACTTCTTTTCTCTTGCTACTTTTAAGATTCTCTCTTCATCTTTAACCTTTGGCATTTTAATTATAATGTGTCATGATGTGGTCCTCTTTGCATCCATCTTGTTTGGGATACTCTGTGCTTTCTGAACTAGTATATCTATTTCCTTCACCAAATTAGGGAAATGTTCTTTCATTATTGCTTCAAATAGATTTCCAATTTCTTGTTCTTTCTCTTCTCTTTCTGGCACCCCTATGATGCAAATGTTGGAGTGCTTGAAGTTGTCTCAGAGGTTTGTTACACTATCCTCATTTTTTTGGACTCTTATTCTTGCTGATCTGATTCTTTTTTTTTTTTTTTTTTGCTTCCTTATACTCTGTTCACCCTATTTTTGATTCCCTATAAATTGTTCTTTATTTCAATTAGTGTATCATTTGTTTCTGATTGGATCTTTTTATGCTGTTGAGGCTCTCACTGAGTTCCTTATCATCCTTATAACCAGCATGTCAAACTCTACATCTGATAGATTGCTTATCTCCATTTTGCTTAGTTCTTTTTCTGGAGTTTTATTTGGTTCTTTCATTTGGGACATGTTTATTTTTCTCCTCATTTTGATGGACTCCTGTGCTTGTTTGTTTGTTTGTTTGTTTGTTTGTTGTATTAGGTAGAGCTACTATAACTCCCTGTCTTGATTGCATGGCCTAATGTAGTAGCTGTCCTAGAGGGCCCAGTGGCACAGCTTCCTCTATCATCGAAGCTGAGTGCTTGAGGTTTGCCCTCCAGGTAGGCTGACTACACCCTTCTCTTATAGTTGAGCCTTGATTGCTGTTGACAGGTCAATGAGAGGGATTTACCCAGTCCAATCAACTGCAAGGACTGGTTGTGACCACTGACCATCAACCTTTGCCCTCTCTGGGGGATCAGCTGTGCTGGGGCTACCTTACAGCATAGGACTTACTTCAGCAGGTCTGTGGAGCCCACTGAATCTGCCCATTAAGTGTGTCACTCATGGAGGTGGTTGGATGGTGGTGTTCCAATATGGTCTGTAGCTGTCCACTGAATGTGCAGGTTCTGAGGTATCATAGCAGGTGCAAATGAAAGTCATCCACTGCCTATGTTCTGTCTGGGGCAACTTAACATAAGCTATAAAGTGATCTGCAGAT